>NC_064565.1:112873057-113176088 GCF_937001465.1 Orcinus orca
TCTGGCTCTATTGGGCTCTCTCCCATCCATTGAATCCCTGGACCTCTACCACCCTCTGCTTCCTGTCCTTGCTGAGTTTCTTCCACTCTCTACAGTTTGAATAGACAAGTTTTGCCTACATCACAGTTTTGCTGAGGGTTTGGAAGGGACCTGTGTGAACATTAAAAACCAGAGGCCCATGGGTTCTTTTATTCTTTAGGCAAACATTGACTGAGGCCTTTGAATGTGGCAGGCACTGTAGATGCAAGGTTAAATAACAAATATTTTCCACCTTCAAGGAGATTGGTTATTAGTTGAGGAATCCTGAAATTTGCAAGTACTGTGACAGTGCTTTTGAAAACATTAAGGCACTCAGGAACAATTTAGTGTATCTCTTTCCCTTGTTTCAACAAGGAAAATATGGTGGTAGACTCCTTCACTATACAGATTCAAGCCACTGACAACTTTGACAACCTAATCCTGAATTTTGATCTTTCTATGGTCACCACTGGGCTCTGGATCCCCATGGCATTTTACACTGGTGATCACCTCCTTACTGAAATTCTTCTCCTGTCTCCTCAGCAGCCTTTCAAACAAACATTCTGCCTGCTCTTTGGGGGTTCCTCTTCCTTAGTTCACAGCTACCATATTGATGTTTTCTAGGTTCCATCCTTAACCATTCTCTCCTCTCTACACACTTCCCTGGGCAGGGCGTACAGACCTTTCAGTGGGTTTCTCAGTCGAGCCTACAGTCTTCCGTGGAACACTCTTCCCTACACTTTTAACTTGCTTGAGGTCTCCACCATCAGCTTTTCCCCACCTGAGCCTGGGTAGGCCCCCAGGGCAGGCTCCCCTAGCTTCCTTCACTTGCGCATCCCAATACTATATGCAGGATACTGCCTGCCTGCCCTCCCACCTAGCCTATCCGTTCGGAGGGCAGGACCATGCCTGGGTTGCCCCCCTCAGTATCCCGGGGCCAGCCCTGCACCTAGCCCTGAGCAGGTGCTCACTAACCAGGTGTGCAGAAAATCCAAGGATGAGTAAAACCTTGTCACAGGAGAGGACCGGCGTGGCTACACCCATAAGCTAGAAGTTGGGGGCAGGCGTCGCCGACTGGGTGAGAGGCGGCCCGGCGGGTCACAGCACTGAGGATTGGGGCTGGGGGCATTCAGGAGCAGGGGCGGGAGGGCTCCCGCCAGCGGCTGGCCCCTGAGCAGGGGGCCGGGCAGCAACAGCCATCGGCTACAGCCAGCCGTCTCCGCGAGGCCAGGCCACAGCAGTTGGGAGTGCCCTCCGCCTGGCCCTGCCCTGCTCCGGACGCCGCAGCGCAAGTACAACAGACCACCGCCTCCGCCGCGCACTCACCCCGCGCCTCGCTTTTGGCCCCTCCCGGCCACCGTTGCCTCCATAACTTCCGCGCCCGTGACCCGGAAGAGCATTCTCCTTAGCAACTGCGGGACCGCGGCGGCGCTTGCCTCCCGGGAGACAAGGTGAGGCCTCCCCGTCCCCTCCTCGCGCGCCCCACCTCGATCCCTCCCCAGGAGCGACCCCGGGTCTGGCCTTCGAGGCCTCCGTATCGCTTCGGGGGGCACCTGCGCCGGCGGCCCCGGGCGAGTGCCCTCTGCCTCTGGAATCGCTCCCCGGCCCTGGCGACGCCCCTGCCCACCCCACGCTCCTAGCCCACCCGGTGTCCCAGGCCCGTCTCCTCGCCCCCGAGCCCCGCCGGCCCTCCCTTGTAGCCTAGTATGGGGTCCTGGGAGGAGAAGCAGAGTTAAACAGGGCCTATTGCTGTAGAGAGAACGCTTCCCGAGGTTCGGGTCACCTGTGGACGCGTTCTTATGGGTCCGGATACAGATGTTTGGGGTTGACAGGGATGGGGCGCCTTAGGATCCTTGAACAGCAGCCACTTTATTGTAATACTTGGTGTTTGCCTGCCGCTTGGCGCTTTATAAACTAGTATACTTTATCTGCTTTGTTGATCGTGGAGATTCATTTAATCCAGCGTTTTGAACTGATCCTTTAACTGGGAATTAGCTTTCCAGTTTTTAGTGCGTTTAGTATTTTGTAAGTTGGATTTTGTGTCTACAGAAGGAGCTCTCCTTGGGACTGAGTAGGTTTGGGAAGAATTTCAAGTGAAATTTGCTACGTTGACGAAGTAGGGGCAGGTGTTGTTAATATCTTTGATTTACATTTGAAAACAGGTTCAACACAATTCTGTTAAAATCCCAGCAGGCTTTTTTTCCCCCAGAAATTGACAAAGTAAAATTTATATGAAAATACAAGAGACTGAAAACCTCCCTTAACTGAGTTTGAAGAAGTGGGACTAAGGAAACTCTAAGCCTTATTTGAACATTGTTGGATAACTACATTATAATTAATCCAATGACAGTGGAGCTAAAACTGAGACATATGAACAGTTTTTGAAAATGACATTATATGGGACTAAAATGTAGGAGTTTATATATCAAAATCCATTATTCAAAACAGTATAATTTCATTTCAGCTCAATAAGTATTTATTAAGTACTTACAGTGCTCAGCAATTGCTTAGAGACATAGAAGAGCCAGAGAAATTTATACAGGCATCTGAATTGATTTTTTTCTGTAAGAGTTGAATAGGGATTTTAGGCTCAATTGCTTTGGGCATCCTCCAAAGACTCATTTGTGAAGATACACAAACTCTTAAGCAGACATTCTGTGATATTTTATTGCTTTCTTACAGGTTTGGTGCCCATTTATTCACTTATTCAACAAGTATTTGAGTGCTTACTTGGTACTAGGCACTGTGTTTAGCATTGGAAATTAGGGAGAGTGAATGCATGCATGACCCTGTCCTCAGCGGATGCAATCAGATTAATCACATGAATGTAAAACTGCAACTGTGACAAGTATTTGAGTTAGGGAAGTCACAGAAGTGACATTTGAACAGAGATCTGAAGGATGCACAGGAAGGGAAGAATGATCCAGTCAGAAAAAACAGCAAGGGCAAAAAGACCCTGTGATGGCAGGGTTCATGGAGAGGACTGGGGACTTAAGATACAGATCTGTGTATCTCTCAAGAATCTAGTGAGAGAGGGGGTTGGAGAGGTGGGCCAGAGGGTGCTGGGCCTTGTAAGCAGGTTGAAGAGTTTATCTTTGGAGTAAAGAGAAACCTCTGTACAGTTTTACTTAGAGACTTAGGCTAGATTGTGGGTGGGGATGACACAGTTAGATTGTGTTTGACTAGCCTGCTTTGTATCTTCTACTATTGCTTAGTGTTTGCATTGTCTTCTCTTTCTTCGTTTTCTCAACATGCTCCTTCAGTTTTATTGCCGGTGAGGGAGACTCCATGTACCATTAGCAACGCACATCTACTTTTTTTTTAATTGGGAAAAAAGGAATTTTAGGGATTAGAATTGGACATTAGAAGTCAGTTGAGTTGAAATATTTTTGCATTAGTATGACTGCTAGGAGACTAATTTCTGTGACTCTTTTTAATTGTGGTTAAAAAATACATAGTATAAAATTTACCCTCTTAACCATTTTTTAAGTGTGCAGTTAACTATATTTACATTGTTGTGTAACATCGCTAGGAGTTTTTCATCTTGCGAAACTAAATTCTGTACAACTGCCTATTTCTCCTTCCCACCAACTCCTGGCAACCACCCTTCTACTTTTTATTTTCATGATTTTGACTACTCTAGATATCTCATATAAGTGAAATCATACAAGGTGTGTCTGTCCATTTGTACTTTCATACTCCTTCTCTGCAATATCCTTCCTTCTCCCATCAGTCAATTCAAATCCTACCAATTCTTTAAGGCCCAGTTCCTCTCCCTTGTCTTTCAACTTGAATTAATAGATCCAGAGTGGAAGAGGCCTTAGAAATTATCCTGTCTTATTCTAGGCGAGAAAATAGAGTCCTGTAGAAGTTTCAGTGATTAGCCCAAGGACAGACATCTTAGTGAGTTGGGGCAGAGTTGGGACTAGAGCTCTGGTCTTTCACCTTCTGGGTGGGTGCCTTTACTGCTTCAGTCTGCTTACATGTTGTGATTTTGTGCTTTATTCTTTAGTTAGACCAGAAGTACCACTGAGGCACAGAAACTGATTTCCACATCCCCATTCCAATATGTTGAGGCATATTTGATGCCTAGGAAGTATTAGTTGACTAATTGATTGTCTTTAGGACTTTCGTTGCCTAGAAGGTGACTCTGCATAAAATTTTGAACTTCATTGATTCAGATCCTTGATTATATTAATCAAATTTACATTGGTCCTTCTGCAGTTGAATGATTCTTTCATTTTGCCATCAGAGTTGAGACTCTCTCACTTTTTCCTGTCTTTATTGCATGTATTTGCCCATGGTATGTATACTTGGGTTCCCCTGCACATTTTGATGAGGAAGCCATCAGAAGTGAAAAAGAACACATTAAACTTTTTAGGTTAGCTGATTTATTTTGAGGCAAAGGTTTATGTTTATTTGTGAGTTTTATTACTGCTAAATGGTTTTGAAAGAGTCATATTTGTACTACATTTTATAGTGTTCATCTCACAATGCTTACAGACTAGTTGATTTTAGGTATTGGACTGGAAATTATTTTGAGGTGGCTCAGTATTTTAAGTACAAAAAAAGTATAACAAAGTGTTTTCTGGTGTGAGGAAGATTTGTAAATTTTTATTTTCAGTTTCCCCGTTTATTCCAGACTTTGGTTTTCTGTAATGTTGACCAGCCTTATAGGATACAGTTTTTAGAGTATCCTTTTACTGTAACCTTCAAAAAGTTTTTTGTTTTATCTGGGGAGTTTCTATGGGAAATGAATTCATTTTCATTCAAATACTACTAAGCACACGTTCAAATCAAAGTGTGGGCCTGGAATAGTTCTGTAAATCCCTCTGCGGTCCGGCTATTAGTGCCATTATTGGTGACGTGAGAGAAACTCAGCCAGAATTCTTGTTATCTTTATTAGACTGAGGGTGGTGGAACTGCACAAGATGCTTGTTTGTGTCATGTAACAGGAGGTAGAAGGATTTGACAATAAGAACTTTTCAGATAGCATTTTATTTGGAACCATAGCAAGAACTTGATGCCCCAGAGTTGCAATTATGTGATTAACTCTCGTGTTGATGCTAGATTTAGTCAAGTTTAGTCAGCCATTAGTCTAAAAAAACTTCTTTCCCAATTTTTAAAAATTGTGATAAAATACACATAATATAAAATTTACCATCGTAACCATTTTTTGGTGTACAGTTCAGTGGTATTAAATACATTCATAGTGTTTTGCGATCATCACCACCATTCATCTCCAAAAACTGAAACTCTATACCCATGAAACCACCATTCTTCCCAGCCTCTGGCAACTACTAGTTTGCTTTCTGACTCTGTGATTTTGACTACTATAATTACCTCATATAAGTGGAATCACACAGTATTTGCCTTTTTGTGCATAATGTTCTCAAGGTTCATCCATATTGTAGCATATGTCAGAATTTCCTTTTTAAGGCTTGTATGTATATACCACATTTTGCTTATCCATTGATCCATTGATGGACACTTAGGTTGTTTCCACGTTTATCTGTTGTGAATAATGCAGCTAATGGACATGAGTGTGCAGTCCAACTACTTCTGATTCTTTCTTAAAACCCAGTAATAGCTGCCTCTTGGATGCACTAGTGGTGGCAGACAAGAGATAGTGTTCCCACTAGTAGGAAGGGACTTTCATGTTACACAAAGCACAGTGAAAATGTCTGATGAAATTAGCTGGAGATAAGGGCTAATGAAGAGGTACCTTGCCCTCAGAAAATGCCTTCTAATTAGAAAGTTAAGAGGAAGGGGATTATCATTTATGGAGCCCCTCCTATGTGTTGAGTAATTCACATGTATTATGTCATTAAATATCAGTTGTTGTCCATTGAGAAAGAGGATTCAACTCTTTTACTGGGGAGAATATAGAGGCTCAGGAAGTTTACTTAGGTCATAAGGCAGTAAGTGTTAGAACTAAAGTATGGACCCATGTCTGTCTGATTCCAAAGTCCATATTCCTTCCACCACAACACATTGTGCTACTTCTCTAAATCAGGTTCTGATTTCAGCATGAGTGCTACGTATGAGAACATCGACATCAGTTCTAGAGGAACCATAAGGAAAAGGGCAAGTAATGAAGTAGACTGATACAGTAGGGAGTTACCTGTTCCCTGTGGTTTAAAAAATCCTTCAAATGAAGGACAGTAATTGTTGGGAGTATTTGATAGACTTGAGAGCTTGGGTACCTAAACCAGGAGGAGGCAGGGAGTTATGTAATGCTAATTGAGTAACTTTGCCCTTTAGATTCCTCTGAGGCTTCCTTTAATGAAATTGGATTGTTTCTATCTCCCATTAGGATTTGATGAGGAAGAGGTTTGTAGTGATTGTCTAGGTGCTGAGGGATTTGGAGAGAAGCCCCAAACATTTCTGTTTAACTTCACCTCATTTAGAGAGCGTTTCTCTACATGGGAAATAGTTGCTCCTTTCCCTCTTTGTCTTGGTCAGCTTTAGTTAGTTTTAGAGGATTGAATGTGAAACTGTAGCAGCAGTTATATGAGGGAGGAGATAACAGCACATGGTTATTTTTGTTTTAATTGTACTTAAAATCAACAATTTACATGGTTTGTTATTCTTTTTAGTTATTTTATGTTTTTTAAATGAAAACATATTTGAATTGTTCATAGATCTTTTGCTCCAATAAGACATTTGTTTTCTTTATGATTTACTGAATTTTGCCAGTTCAAATCAGTCTTAATAGTTTGGAAGTAAGGATGCCCTATAAATTTTATGACTAAAATATACATTATTAATAGGGAATACTTTTAATGATTGAATTAGGAACCAACTTGTATTGTGAAGCATTATTAGTTATTGGTTAAGACCATATATATATATATTTTTTTTGCGGTACGCGGGCCTCTCACTGTTGTGGCCTCTCCTGTTGCGGAGCACAGACACCGCACGCTCAGGCTCAGCGGCCATGGCTCACGGGCCCAGCCACTCTGCGGCATGTGGGATCTTCCCGGACCGGGGCACGAACCCGTGTCCCCTGCATCGGCAGGTGGACTCTCAACCACTTTGCCACCAGGGAAGCCCCAAGACCATATTTTTTAAAAGCTGGATAATTGAGGTGTTGTCAACTTACTATAAATTGTATGTATTAAAAGTATACAATTTATTAAGTTTTGATATATGTATATACTCAAGAGACTATTATCACAAACAAGATAGTGAACATATCTATCACCCTCAAAGCTTTCATTACATCCCTGGCTCCTTGACCCCCATGCCAGACAACCACTGATCTTTCTGTAATTATATATTAATTTTATCTCGTAGAATTTCCTATAATTTTATATAACTGGAATCATATAGTATATAGTTATGCTTCTTTTACTCAGCATAATTATTTTGATATTTATCCTTTTTTTTAATGTATCAGTAGTTGATTCCTCTTTAATGCTGAGTAATATTCCTTTGAATGGACGTACCGAAGTTTATTAATACATTCACCTGTTGATGGGTGTATTGGTTGTTTCTAATTTTTAGTTGGTAACAAATGAAGTTGCTATGAAAATTTGTGTACGAGCCTTTGTGTGGATGTATACTGTTATTTCTCTTGGTTAAATACCTAGAAGTAGAATGGCTAGATCATATGGTAGGTATATGCTTAACTTTTAAAGCAACTGTCAAAGTTTTGGAAAGTGGGTGTACTATTTTGCATTCCCACCAGCAAAGTATAAGAGGTCCAGTTCCTCCTCATCCTTGCCAACACTTGGTATGGTCAGTCTTTTTAACTTTAGACTTTCTTATAGATGTATATTGGTACCTCATTAGGATTTTATTTTATTTTTAACATTTATTTTATTTTTTTTGGCTGCACCATGAGGCATGAGGGATTTTAGCGAGCCTGCACCCCCTGCAGTAGAAGCGTGGAGTCTTAACCACTGGACCGCCAGGGAAGTCCCCTGATTTTAAATTGTATTTCCCTAAGGAAGTGATGCTCTTCATCTTTTCATGAACTTGTTTGCTATCCATATAACTTCTTTGGTGAAATGTCTGTTCAGATGTTTTGTCCATTTTTCATTGGGTGTGTTTCCTTATCACTGAATTTTAGAAGTTCTTTGTATATTCTGGATGTATATCCTTTTTCAGGCATAGGATTTGCAAATATTTTCTCCTAGCCTCCTATTTCTCTTTTTATTCTCTTAATGATGACTTTTGAAGAGCAGTTCTTAATTTTGATGATGTCCAACTTACAATTTTTTCTTTTATGGATTGTGCTTTTCTTGCTTTATCTAAAAAATCTTTGCCTAAGTTAATATCACAGTGATATTCTCCTGTGTTCTGGAAGTTTTACTTGTAAATCTATGATCCACTTTGAGTAAATTTTTATATATAGTGCAAGGTATGGATCAAAGTTCATTTTTTAAATATATGGAATTCAAAAAAAAATAAACGGAATCCAGTTTTTTTAGAACCATTTGTTGAAAAGACTGTATTCCTTCACTTAATTCCCTTGTGCCTAGGTTATACCTAGGTTGAAAATCTATACATATTTTTGGTTCTATTTCTGGACTCTCTGTTTCATTGATCTATTTGTAGATATTGATGCCAGTACTACACTGATTTGATTCCTATAGTTTTATAAAAAGACTTGAAGTCACATAGTGTAAATCCTTCAACTTTGATGTTCTTTTTCCAGACTTTGGCTCTTTGAGGTCCTTTTCATTTCTGTGTTAATTTTAGAATCAGCTTGTCAGCTTTTCAAAAAAGTCCGCTTGAGAATTTGATTCAAATTTTATTGAACCTATAGATGATTTGGGGAGAATGCCATCTTAACATCTTCCAACCCATGAATATTTATTTAGGTTTTCTTTTCTTTCTCTCAGCAATATTTTGTAGTGTTCACTGCACATATCTTGTACATCTTTTGTCACAGTTAGCCCTATGTATTTTATATTTTTGATGCTATTGAAATGATGGTTTTTAAAATTTTATATCTTTGTTGCTAGTATATAGAAATATGATTGATTTTTGTACATTGGCTCTTTGTTAACCTGGCTATGCTTATTTCTTCTAGCAGCTTTTTAAATAGATTTCATTGGATTTGCTACATAACGATTATGTCATCTGTGAATACAATTTTACTTCTTCCATTTTTTTAATATATTTATTTATTTTTGGCTGTGTTGGGTCTTCATTGCTGTGTGCAGGCTTTCTCTAGTTGCGGTGAGCGGGGGCTCCTCTTTGTTCTGTGGCTTCTCTTGTTGCGGAGCGTGGGCTCTAGGCATGTGGACTTCAGTAGTTGTGGCACATGGGCTCAGTAGTTGTGGCTAGAGGGCTCTAGAGCACAGGCTCAGAAGATGTGGTGCATGGGCTTAGTTGCTCTGCGGCATGTGGGATCTTCCCAGTCCAGGGATCGAACCCGTGTCCCCTGCATTGGCAGGCGGATTCTTAACCCCTGCACCACCAGGGAAGTCCCTACTTCTTACTTTTTAATCTTTAACTTTTTATTTTTTCTTATTGTACTGGCTTCAGTTCCCAGTACAATGTTAAATAGAAGTGGTGGAAGTAGACATATTTGTCTTATTCCTGATCTTAGGAAGAAAGCATTTAGTCTTTCACCATTAGGTGTGATGATAGCTGTAGGCTTTTGGTATATTTTCTTTGTCAGTGAAGAAGTTTCCTTCTATTCCTAGTTTGCTGAGAGCTTGTTTTTTTTTTTTTTTTTAATCAGAAACAAATGTTGGATTTAGTCAAATGCTTTTTCCGAGTCTACTGGAAATGGTTCAATATAGTCAATTACATTGACTTTCAAATATTAGAACTAACCTTGCATTCTCTAGATAAACCCTACTTGGTCCTGATGTGTTATTATTTTTATATGTCATTGGAATTTCTTTCTTTTTTTTAAATTTTTTTATTTTTTTAAGTGTTCTCTCTTTTTTTTTTACATCTTTATTGGAGTATAATTGCTTTACAATGGTGTGCTAGTTTCTGCTTTATAACAAAGTGAATCAGTTATACATACACATATGTTCCCATATCTCTTCCCGCTTGCGTCTCCCTCCCTCCCACTCTCCCTATCCCACCCCTCCAGGCGGTCACAAAGCACCGAGCTGATCTCCCTGTGCCATGCAGCTGCTTCCCACTAGCTATCTACCTTACGTTTGGTAGTGTATATGTGTCCATGCCTCTCTCTCGCTTTGTCACAGTTTACCCTTCCCCCTCCCCATATCCTCAAGTCCATTCTCTAGTAGGTCTGTGTCTTTATTGGAATTTATTTCTTGAAATTTATTAAAAATTTTCCATCTGTGATTATGACAGATACTGGTTTGGGATGATTTTTCTTGTAATATCTTTGTTTTTGTTTTTGGTATCAGAGTAGTGCTGGCAACCTTCAATGAATTGAGAAGTATTTCCTTTCCTTTAATTTTCCGGAATAGTTTGTATAGAGTTGGTATTTCTTCCTTAAATGTATTAAGTACATACACATTTAGAATTGTTATTTGCTCTTGATGAATTAACCCCTTTAATGTTATGAAATGATCTTTAGCCACAGTAATGTTCCGTGCTCTGAAACCTACATTGACTGATATTAGTGAAGCCATTCCGGCTTTCCTTTTGTTAGTGTTAGCATGGTATATCTTTTCCATACGTTTACTTTTAACTTATTTGTGTCTTATATTTGAAGTGTTTCTGTAGGCAGCATATTGTTGAGTGTTGCTTTTTAACTAGTCTGACAATCTTTTTCTTTTTGGCCATACTGCATGGCTTGTGGGATCTTAGTTCCCCGACCAGGGATCAAACCCGTGCCCCCTGCAGTGGAAGCGTGGAGTCCTAACCACTGGACCACCAGGGAATCCCCCCTGACAGTCTTTTAATTGGTGTACTTAGACCATTTACATTTAATGTGATTATTGATATGGTTAAGTTTGATCTTTCATCTTGTTGTTTTTCTTTTTTGTCCCATCTATTCTTTGTTTCACTTCTTTCGGATTAATTTTGTTTTTTCTAAAATTGTCCATCTCCCTTGTTGGCTTATTAATGATAACTATTTATTTAGTGGTTACTTTAGGGTTTATATATACACGTTAAACTTATCACAGTCTACTTTCAAGGATATCATACCACTTCACATATAAAAACTGTGTGTGTGTGTGTGTGTCTGCGTTGGGTCTACGTTGCTGCATGTGGGCTTTCCCTAGTTGCGGTGAGCGGGGGCTACTCTTTGTTGCTGTGTGCGGGCTTCTCATTGCTGTGGCTTCTCTTGTTGCTGAGCACAGGCTCTAGGGCGCGCAGGCTTCCATAGTTGTGGTGCACAGGCTGTGGAGCGCAGGCTCAGTAGTTGTGGTGCATGAGCTTAGTTGCTCTGTGGCATGTGGGATCTTCCCAGACCAGGGATTGAACTCGTGTCCCCTGCATTGGCAGGCAGATTCTTAACCACTGTGCCACCAGGGAAGTCCTTTTTTTGTTTTGTTTTGTTTTGTTTTTTAATTTGTTTTTGAAAACCTTTTAGCAGTATCTTTTAATTTTCCCTCCTGGCCTTTGTGCTCATCATTTTTTTACTTCCACATATATGATCAATTCCAGTATACACTGTTATTATTATTTATAAGTAATCAATTGTCTTTTAAAGAGACTTAAATTTTAAGAATAAAATCTTTATATTTACCCGTAAGTTACTTTTTCTAGAGCTCTTCATTCTTTTGTGTAGATCCAGGTTTGCATCTTTTTTATCATATTCTTTCTGCTTTGAGGACTTTAGTGTTTCTGGCCATGCAGGTTTGCTAGTGATGATTATTTCAGTTTTCACATGTCTGAAAAAGTTTGTATTTTGCCTTTGTGTTTGAAAGATATATTTGCTGCATAAAGAATTCTAGATTAACATTTTTTATTTTTAATCAGTGTTATAAGGATTTTGATTCACTGTCTTCTACCTTGCTTGTTTCTGACAAGAAATCTGACCTCTTTATTTCTGTTTCTTGTACTTAATGTGTCTTTTTTTTTTCTCTGCTGCTTTTAACATTTCCCTTTAGACTGGTTTTAACCAAATTGATTATGATTTGCCTTGGTATAGCTTTATGTTTCTTGTGAAACACTGAACTTCTTAAACTGTAGTTTTATAGTTTTCATCAAATTTGGAAAATTTTCAGCTGTTACTTCTTCAAATATTTTTTCTTTCTTTACTTTTCTCAGTCCCCTTCCTCTGCCCTGCTGATTTCAGTTATACATATATTAGGTTGCTTAAAGTCCCACAGCTCACTGATGCCCTCTGTTCATTTTTTTCTGTCTTTTTTTCCTGTTTTTCATTTTGGATAATTCCTATTGCTTTATCTTCAAGTTTACTAATTTTTTCCTCAACAGTGTCTAATCTGCTGTTAATCCCATCCAGTGTAGTTTTCATCTCAGGCATCATCATTTTTATTTCTAGAAGTTTGATTTGGATCCTTTTTATATCTTCACTGTTTCTTAACCTGTTCAGTTTTTCCTCTAACTTTTTAAACATACAATTCTAATAACTACTACTTCCCTGTACTTTTTCATTATTCCTATATATTTCTACATTCTCTCTTTCTTTCTCTTTGTCTCTGCCCCTCTCTTTCTGTCACACACACAGTACCCACATACCCTCTATTTATTAATGAAGTAATGCAAGATACATAATAATTTCCCTATTTTGTATATTTGGATATAGGCTTAAAAAAGCTAGGTAGTTTGGTTTGCTCAATATCAGACAGTTAATGTTCAGATTAAAATCTAGGTTTTTCACAATGTCTACTCTTTCCATTACTCCTGCTTCAGTAGGAGAGATAAGACAAGTGTTTAACTAAAACAGAAGTAAGAGTAGGGATGGCACCATAATAGAGAAGGATTATGAAAGATCACAAGGGAGTGTGTAGGTTATAAAAGACTTCCAAGGATGCAGGAAGCATTAGGGATGAGCCTTGAAGGACAAGTGAGATTTTGCATGATACTCTAAGGAGGGCGAAGCATTTGCGGAGAGAAGAGTGTATTGCAGTATGTGAAATTTGGAAGAGTGAGGCATGTGTTTAGCTGAATTGGGTGTGACTATGGAAAGCAGACGACTAGGGAGGTTAGATTAGACTGAATTGTGGAGTGTTTTTGATGTCTGGCTTTATCACAAGTTTTTTAATATATCTTATCTTTTCAACTGCTGCATGCCTCTGACGCAGAGATGGAGTCTTTTAAAATTTCCCTACATTCCTTAGTACAGTCTTGCACATAATTCATTTATAGCTTTTCTTACTATAGCACCCTTAGTTCTTCTTTATTAGTACTTGTGATTGCATTGTTTATTGTATAAGAAGTCTTAAATCTTGTGTTCATAAAATTCCTTCCAAAGAAGTCAGCATACTTTATGCTAATTCATTTATTGATTGTCTCAGCAGTCAGCTTACCATACCCTAAGAGTATCCCACTTTCTCAGGCATCCAGAATCCTGCTTCAACTTAAGGGTCATTGTGTAATCTTGTATTGTTCTAATGAAAGGAATGCTCAGATGATAGTGTTGTGGGCAGAGCCCAGGCCTGTTTCTCTGGAACTTTTTTACTTCTGGCTGGTAGGGAGGAGTACATGTGGCACTGTCCTTGAACTCACAGCTGCCCACCACATGCAGAATTGGCCCTGACACTTCAAGTGCTCAACTGGACTCACTCTGATCTTTGTATCTCAGAGGAATTGAGAGCTGAGGATTCATCCAGGGTTTCATTGAATTTCAGTTGGGTAAAAAATAATTAATGGAAAAATATCTTATTGTTCAAATCACATCATTCCTCTTGTAATGCTTTTAATTATCTTCTGCAAACCTTTTTACTCTTTAGTTCGAGAAGTGCCCTCTTTGCTGGAGCTCCCTGAAGTGATGGCTCGTGGTTCTCAGTGGGTTTAATCAAAGAGCACATGCCTTTTGCTGTAAACCCTCCCTACCCCCATGAAATTCCTTGTTAATGCAACTTCAGAAGAAAAGATGAAAATCAAGCATTTGCTAACTCCTAGCAGGTGACTAGTTAGGACACTATAGAACCAAGCAGATTTTCAGTGGCAAATACTGAATCTAGAATTAAAAGACTATATATGTATTTACATGCATTTTTGTATGGTCTTGTTTGTTTTTAAATGGTAGTTTTTTATTAAATACTGAGAAGTTACAAAGTAATGTATGTAAAATATGTGTAAGGTATACAGAACACTAGGACAGTGAATACCCATGTACCTAACCACTGGTTTAAGAAAAAAATTGAAGATCTCTATGTTCCTGTTCCTTATCCCACCTCTTCTTTCCCATTTCAGAGGTAACCTGAATTTTGTATTTTCTTTGTACTTGAACCATATAGTTTGTATCCTTAAACTGTTGTTTAATTTTGCATGTTTTTGAAATTTATAAAACGAAATCACAATGCAGATATTTTTCAGTGATTTGCTTCTCTCTATAACATTATATGTGTCTGCTTTGGTCATATTTTTGCAAGTATTTAATCCTGGGCTGCTTTCACTTAGTGTAAATTTATTTAACAATTTTCCTCGTTAGTTTTATAAAGAATGTGATTCATATGTTTCTACCTTGTAGAAATAAAAATGGTAATGCTCTCTGACTGGATAAAAATAAACCATTCTCCTTTAGGCATTTAATGTACTCTCAGGGCCTTCCTTTGTGAGTGGGCAGGAGCCCTTTAAGGTGGTGGTTTATTTTTCCTGCCTTTCCCCTTATACTTCACCTTGGGCAGCCTGGACACGCCCCATTCTCCAACTAGGTGGCTTGGTGGTTCTTTACCCTGACTGCAGAGAAGAATCACCTGAGGAGATTTAAGAATACCCATGCCTGGGCCAAACACAGACCAGTTACATTTGAATATTTCTTTTTGTGACTGTTCTTATCTTTTGCCTGTTTTTTTTTTGTTGTTGTTATTATTGTTTGTTTTGTTTTGTTTTAGTTGGGTTGCTTCTTTCATATTGATTTGTAGCTCTTTACATATTCTGTATATAAATCTTAGAAGTCTTAAATGTTGCAGATATTTTCTTCTAGTCTGGTGCTTTGTCTTTATGGTTTCTTTTGGTTTACAGAAGCTTTTAATTTTTAAAATTTGAGTCTCTTTATGGTTTCTGTGTTTTATGTCTTAACTAAGAAGCCTTTTTTTACCCCTAGATTTTGAGCAGTTTTCTCCTATATTTTCTTTTAATATGTTTATAATTTTACTTCCAACATTTAGCACTTTAAGCCAACTGTAGTCTATTTTTTATGTATAGTATTAAGGATCTAACTTTGCTTTTCTCTAAGCAGATAGCCAGTTGTCCTATTATCATTTGAGTGGTCTTTCTCCCACTAATTTGAAATACCTTTTTTAGAATTTCCTAAGGGTCCATTTTTAGACTCAGTTTTCTTCTATGATGTTTTTGCCTATTTCAACTATAATAATATCATACTGTTTTAATTACCATTGCTTCATAGTATGTCTTCAAATCTGAGAGAGTAAATCTTTTCTTGTTACTCTTCCTTTGCAAATATTTTTCATCCATTGTGTACATTTTTTTCTTCCATTTGATTTTTGAAATTATTTTTTATTGGTGTGAAATTCACATAACATAAAATTAACCATTTTAAAGGGATACAGTGGCATTTCATGCATTCACAGTATTGTACAACCATCACCTCTGTCTAGTTCCAAAACATTTTCATCACCCCAAAAGAAAACCCTGTACCCATTAAGTAGTTGCTTCCTATTCTTCCCTTTCCCTGTTTTCTGGGAGTCACCAATCTGTGTTCTGTTCCTATGGATTTAACCTACTCTGGATATTACATATATAGTACATGGAATCGTACATGACCTTGTGTCTGTCTGGCTTCTTTCACTTAGCATAATGTTTTTGAGGTTCATCCATATTGTAGCATGTATTACTTCTTTTTGTGGCTGAATAATATTCTATTATATGTATATGCCGCAATTTGTTTATCCATTAATCTGTTGATGGGCATTTGAGTTGTTTCCACCTTTTGGCTGTTGTGAATAGTGCTGCTTTGAACATGTGTGTACATTTATTTATTTGAGTAACTATTTTCAACTCTTCTGGGTATATACCCAGAAGGGGAATTGCTGGGTCATGTGGTAATTCTATGTTTAACTTTTTGAGGAATTGCCAGGCTCTTTTCCACAGTGGTTGAACCATTTTACATTTCTATCAGCTACATATGAGGGTTCCAGTTTCTCTACATCCTTGCCGATACTTGTTATTTTCTGGGTTTTGTTTTGGTGTAGACATCCTTTTGAGTGTAAATGGAACCTCATTGTGTGTGTTTTCTTTTTTTAAAATATTTATTTGGTTGCGCACAGTCTTAGTCACGGCACACAGGACTTCTTTGCTGCGTGTGGGATCTTTTAGTTGTGGCATACGGGATCTAGTTCCCTGACCAGGGGTGTAACCCGGGCCCCCTGTGGTGGGAGCGTGGAGTCTTAACCACTGGACCACCAGGGAAGTCCCTTCATGGTTTTGATTTGCATTTCCTTGATGGCTAATGACGTTGGGCATCTTTTTCATGAACTTCTTGGCCATTAATATATCTTCTTTGGAAAATTGTCTGTTCACAGCCTTTGCCCATTTTTTTCTATTTGATTTTTAAGATGAGCTTCTTAGTTTCTATAAAAAAGTTGTGATTGGAATTTAATTGTGGTTACATTGAATTTTTTGACTAATTTGCAGCCAATAGCTTTGTAATATTGAGTCTTTCTTGTCAAGAGCAGTGTTTGTTTATTTGTTTAGGTCTTTTATAATTTTAAAAATAATGATGTTTGAATTTAAATTAGGTCTTATATCAGTGTTATTAATTTTGTTCCCAGACATTTTGTGATTTTGGTTATTGCTAAGAATTGATATTTTTCCTCTCATGTTTTCAAATTAATTATTGTGGGCATATAGGAATGTTATCGATAATTTCTTTGTTGATGTTGAATCTGCCCTTTCTGACATTCTTGATGAAATCATTACTCTTAATAATTTGTGAGTATAACCTTTGAGATTTTCTAGACAGACAATTATATTATCTGTAAATATTGAAAACCTCTTAAACTATTGAACCAACTTGATTTATGAAAAAGCATAATTATTTTTAATTGATAAGTCTAAATAGATGCTTTTTATTACTAGTGAATAGAGTTAAAATATATGTGTACATATATATGTATATATAATGTTGTTTGAGAAATGTAATTTATACTCTTGTAAGAAACAAAAAATCAAGCGTTACTAAAATATATGCCTTAAAGTGAGAATCCTTAGTAATCCTACTTTCTAAAGAAAATTGTTATGAATGTGGTGTGTCTAAATAGAGGTTTCATTTGTTATACTTTGAGAGGCAAAGACCGTTAAAGAGATGGCTCATTGCTAGACTGTTGGCATTTTTAAGATGGTGTAGGCCAGTGCCATATTTCACTTGAGAATTTCATCCCCTGCTGTCCCTGGAATGATAACAAGAGAGTTTAATTTATATTAAAAATATAGGTAAAAGAAATTCTTCCTTTTCTTAAAAGTGTATGCCATTCTTTCCTACTCTGGTATAATAGGTTCCGTGCTCTTCAAGAACTATGAAAATAATTTATTTTTTTGTATCTTTGCTTCTTAACTGAGGATATTTCTTGTTATCCTGGGAGACCTGGAACTTAGCAGAAGTATTTCTGCATAAGGAGTGAGAAACTGTCTTGGCTTTTATGTAGGATGCACTGCACAGCAGATCCACATGGAGGAAATGGATTGGGCTGATAGTGGTTTAGAAGCAGCTCTAGTTTGAAATGGGGGCTAATGTGAGAGGCCTTGACTAGAATGAATGGAGTAAATGTGGTTTTGCTCTAGAATGAGCTTCACTGACTGCGAACTTGGAATTCATGTTCCAAGAGAAACCTCATGAAGATGAGAGATGCTCCTGAGGTCTGCAGAAGAATGCCCATTTAGTCTCCTAGAGCTGATTAAAGGGATTCTAGCTCCTGACAAGATGGAGATTCAGAGCTGGAAGAAACCTTAGATCCTCATCCTTTACAGCTGGCTTAGGCTTGTTCAAAGTATTTAAGGTCTTGGGGGATTGGAAAATATTTTTGAATCAAGTTTGGCTTCTAAAGTGAAAGGTAGACTAGGTACTGAGAAACAGCAAATCAGAGAAGATTAAATATGGTATTTAATGGGGGGGAACTGGAGAATATGTTGTTTTGGAGAAACTTATTAGAGACATATAGTCACTATATTCCTGGGAAAAATTTTTTAAATATTAAAAAATAATTGCAAATGACTTATGTAAAGAATTTAAAAACAAAATTCTTTTTTATACAAAGTTTTCTAACTGATTATTAGTGGAATATAATAAAAAGGCTATTAACTTTATATACAGATCTTCCTTGATGGGGCGACTTCCCAGTAAACTCTTCAGCCAAGTTGAAAACGTGTTTAATACACCTAACCTACTGAACATCATAGCATAGCCTACCTTAAATGTGTTCAGAACACTTACATTACCCCGCAGTGGGGCAAAATCATCTAACACAAGGTCTGTTCTATGGTAAAATGTTGAATAGCTCATGTAATTTATTGAATACTGTACTGAAAGTGAAGAACAGAAGGGTTGTCTGGGTCTAGAATGGTTGTAAGTGTATCAGTTGTTCACGCTTGTAAGGGTGTGGCTGACTGGGAACTGTGGCTCACTGCCACTATTCAGCATCACAAGACAGTATCTACCACATATTGCTAGCCTGACAAAAGATCAAAATTCAAAAATTGAAGTACAGTTTCTACTGAATGTATATCGTTTTCACACCATCGTAAAGTTGAAAAATCCTAAGTTGAACCATCGTAAGTTGGTTCCAGATACAACCATCTGCGTTGTATTTGGACACTACTGAAGTCATATTGTAATGCTTTATCACTTGATTGTATTGGATTTTCTAGGTAGACAGTAATTTCATTTATAATTGATCATTTTGTCTCTTTTCTAATATTTATATTACCTTTTTTGTTATATAGCAACAACTAGCTTCTTTAGAACAATATTGAATGAATGGTAAATAATTTAACTGTTATAGCTGGCAGCCTTTTCCTGTTCTGGGAGTGCCTCTAGTGCTTTGTCATTATCCATAAGTTATTTTCTGTGGCTATCTTTTAACTTTTTTCCTTTTTAAACTTTACTTGGTAGAATCACATGCAGTTGTAAGGAATAATACAGAGAGATCCTGTGTACACTTCATCTGGTTTCCTCTTGGAGAGCTATAGTATAATATCACAACTAGGAAATTGATATCAATACAATTTACCCATCTTACTCCGATTTTACCAGTTTTACTTGTACTCTGTGTATGTATGTGTATTTCATTCTGTTACATCTGTAGATTGACCACCACAGTCAAGATACAGAATATTTCCTTCACAAGGACCTCTCGTGCTACACTTTCACGGCCATAGCCATCTCCCTCACTCTCTGCCTCCCTAACCGCTGGCAACCTCTAAACTCTTTCTGTCTAATTTGTCATTTCAGGAATGCTTTATATATGGAATGAGGTATGTAGTACATACCTTTGAGACTGACTTTTTTCACTCAACATAGTTCCCGTGTGATTTCTCCAGGTTGATGCATGTATCAATAGTTTGTTCCTTTTTACTGCTGAGTAGTACCATGGCATGGAAGTACCATAGCTTGGTTAACCATTCATCTGTTGAAGGACACCTGGGTTGTTTTCGGCTATTACGAATAAAGTTGCTATAAACATTCATGTGGAAGTTTTTGTGTGAATGTAGGTTTTCATTTCTCTGGGATAAATGCCCAAGAGTGCATATACCGTTTGCTTAGATTCACCCGTTGCTAACATTTTGTCCCATTTCCTTTATTTTTTGTGATCACTCACCCTCCCTCCCTCTCATCCTCTACACACACACAAATATAAAATAACGGTTTTCTTGAGCTTCTTGAGAGTAAATTGCATACATTATTACCCCTAAATTCTTCAGTGAGTATTTTTCAAGAATAAGGATATTTTTACACACCTAAAGAAAAGTTATCAACTTAGTTAATTTGACATTTATACAACTTTGATCATATCTGCCATCTATTACAAGTTGTCAGTTGATCCAGTAATGTCTTTTAGCATCTTTCCCCCTCTAGGACAAGATCTGGTGTAGGATCCCACATGGTATTTAGTTGTCATGTTTCTTCTATCTCCTTTAATCTAGAACAGCTCTTTAGCCTTTTTTGTCTATATGACATTGGTATTTTTTGAAGAAGACAGTTTTGTTTTTAACAGGATGTTCCTCATTTAGTTTGTCTGATGTTTCCTTATGATTAGATTCAAGTTATGTATATTATTCTTGGTCTGAATACTACATAAGAGGTGTTGTTTCCTTGAGAAATATATCTT
The DNA here is from genome assembly GCF_937001465.1 of Orcinus orca. Lineage (NCBI taxonomy): Eukaryota > Metazoa > Chordata > Mammalia > Artiodactyla > Delphinidae > Orcinus > Orcinus orca. The sequence goes on from NC_064565.1 coordinate 112,893,442, forward strand.
ATCACGTTAGAAAAATTTCTTTTTAGTCCTAGTTTACTAAGAAGTCTTAATTACGAATAGGAGTTGGGTGCACATCGTTAGGGCTTAGAGTTGAGGCCACTGGTTGGCCAGTGAACTCACAGGTGTAGGTTGTGTGCTGCATGAGTGGCAAGGGTGTCTGGCTCAGTGAGTGGAGTTTGATAGTAATCCTTGCTGCAAGTAGAAAGAAAATGAAATAGGTGTTGGACTTGATCCATGCCTTTTGGCTTCTAGCCTGATGACAGTTTGGTTCCATTGTGTTAATTTACTGTATAGTGAATATGTTAACAGATTTCATAATGTTAGAGTAAACATTCTCTACCATGCATTCATGGAATATAATTTTTAAAATTTAATGTTGGATGAATTTTTTATTTTTTGTCTTATTTTGGGTTTTGCATTTATGTTCGCAACAAAAATTCTTCTGTAATTCTGTGTGTGAAAGAGTGCGTGTGTGTTTATGTGTTCTGTCTTTGTCAGATTTGGTATCAGTGTTATTATTTAGCCTTAGCATGAATCGCAAAGTTTTTTTAAAAACCCCTCCCCTCCCCCCAGCAGTTTAAATAACATTGAGTTTACCTGTCTCTAAACCGCTCTGAGCCCCGTGCATTCTGGGGAGAGCTTGTGGATCTTTGGCAGCATTTTCCAGTTTCTTTTCTGGTTAAAGGTCTGTGTAGGTTTTTACCTCTTCTTAGGTTTTGTCTCTGCCCTGCTTTCCATTATTCTTAGGATAAAGATTCAGGCTCTGCATTTGTGGTCCTGTATTCTTTTTGCTGCCTAAGTGTTGTCACCATTCATCCATTTATTCAAGCTAGAAATCTCTGAGTCTTATTAGAATTTCCCCTCTACTTACGCCCTCTACTAATTCTGTTCTTAATTTACATTTTGAATCTGCTTCCTTTTTTTCCATCCCTACCACTGCCTGGACCCTTCCAGCTGTCTTAACAGGTTTCTCAGTCTCCAGTGTCTCCTTCTAAGTCAGCCCGTGAACTACAGCTGCAGTGGTGACACTAAATTGTAAATCTGATCATGTTAGGCCCCTGTTCAGAACTTTTTGGTGGTCCCAGGGTGAAGCCTTACCCAGAGCTTCTGATTTGGGTACAAGAGTCTGCTTGCCTATCCTTGTTTTCTGGCTTCTAGTTTTGGTCCATTCCCCAGCAGTCCAGCTGCAAGTCATTCCCCAGAATTTCTTTGCCCATATTTTTCACCGTTTGCTCTCCAGAGTGTGCCCTCTGACCTCTGCTCCGCCTGGTGCATTCCTCTTTACCCTTGAGCATTTCTCATAGCCTCTTTCTGTGAAGCCCTCCCGGAGGGGACTTCTTCACCAACAGAATTTATCAACTCCTCTCCGTGCAGCTACCTTACCTTTGCTCTTTTGTGACTGTAGTTATATTCTATTGAAACTATTTTTTGCATATCTCTTTTTCTAGTATATATTCTGTGATCTCTTTAAGGGCAGAGACTATGTATTAATTTTTGCATGTAGTGTTAGCACGCTGCTTGGCACCGTAGATTCTCAGATGCTTGTTGAATGAGTACAAGGTGTATTTAGAGGACTGTGAGAAAACTGGTTGAAGCAGAAGGTTCTTAGAGGACTGTGCAAGATGGTGAGCCAGTATGGGCCAACAGATTATGAAGCAACTTGAATGTTTGGCTAAGGAGTTTGGACTTTTTCTTTAGTTACAAGAGGGGTAGAGGAAGGAGGCAAGAGGAGGGAAGGTCATTTATTATTGTTGTGCTAAAGAGCCTGGTTAAAGTTCCATTATGGTATTAAAATTATTTTTAGTTTTTTAAATCTTTTTGTGTGGGTACCGGTTTATCAAATAAATAAAGATTGCTGCCAAGGTAAATAAATGACCTTACATTAATAATAGCGACTGCGTATCGAGTGCTTACTATCTGCCAGGCACTGCTTTGAGAACTCTGCATGTATTACCTCATGTAGTACTAAAGACAGCTCTACATGGTAGGTTTTAGTATTGCCTCTTTTAGATGGTGAAACTGAGGCACAGAGATGTTAAATAACTTGCCCAAAGCCACAACTTTTAAGTGGTAGAACAGGATTCAAACCTGGACATTTTGGCTTCAGAAGCCTCTTAACGACTAAGCTCTGCTGTCTTCCATTAACCTTTTAGCCTATTGTAGTAGCACTTGGCCCTCCAGAAAACTGGCATTTTAACCTTAAATTAAGAACCGGGGAAACCATTTTCTATATTAACTGACATAAGCACATATTATTTGACTTGTTTTACAGTAGATGATCTATTTAGTAATAGCTTCAAATGTTTCGTCTGTTGCTTCAAGTGGGAACTAAAATTGAGCCTATTCTGCATCTGATTAGCATTTAAGGTACTTTTTGAAAGTATTAAATATTTGAAATGAACTTTTAAACATCAAACAGCTGGTTGTCTTAGCAAATTAGAAGTGAGAGTTTAGAGGAAACACTGTTAAGTTTTCTGGCCTTTGTCCTCAGGCCAGGTAAGAATTGTTCCAGCATATTCTTCAGTGCTTGGTCTAGTCTTTGTTAATTGTTTCAAAAAAAGAGCTCCACTATCCCTGAAGGAAGGCAATTTTCTGATCTCTGATATGTCTGGGAGTTTTTCTTTGTAATTCGTTGCAGAGATTAAAATGTGCTTTTTTCTTTTCAAGTTTCTTTTAAGGTCACTACCATGTGAAGTAACACAGAATACATGTGTGTAGGTTTGCCAAGATTACAGTTGCTGTGGGAATCGTAACTTTGGATTTCCTCACATCTGGATTATGAAACGTGCACAAAGGCCCTGTATGAATATAGGTTTTATATTTTATGTGCATCTGGAAGTAGCAAGGTCTTAGTGATGTAGCTTCCCATAAATGACAAGGTGAACTCTTAACAGCCTGCAATTTTAAAGTAATCCCAAGGTTCTTAACGTTGCTGTGGAGCTGATGTCCCATGCTTTCCTCCTCCACTTGGAAGGCTTGCGTCAACACTGGGAAACTGGAGCTCTGGAGTGGAAGTGGAGGCCCAGCTTATTTCCCTGGGACCAGTAGACTTTAGGTTTGTTTTGTCTCCCGAGAAGTAAGGATTCCAGGGCTGCTGTTTTGAGTTCTCTTTTTGAAGCAGCAAGGAAAGAAGTGCCACAGGTCTGTCTTAGTTGCATTTCAATATTTTTGGATTTATTTTGGTTATTTGTTTTTCTTGGATTGTCCTATTTCTCTACTAACTACCTGAAGTTATTAATTATTAAATCCATGGTGATGCCCTTATGGGTGGTAGAGGTTTTTATCTGGGAAATACAGAATTTTGAAAAGGCTGCAAACCCTAGAGTCATCTTTCAAGCTCACTCACGTTGAATGGTGTGAACGTGGAACATAATTTCACTATAGAAAGGAGGACCAGCATCAGTTTGTCTTTGTAGGGCCTCTGTCAGGTCTCCCTGTACAGGGTGCTTAGCTGACAGACCAGATCCCAAATCCGCAGATTGGCTTAGGGGGTCATTAAAGTTTCCTCATCTTTCTATCTGTGGTCTGAATTTAGTCTTAGTCATTTTGCTGTTTAGAATTTTGTGTCTGGCATTCCTCCAGGTGCCTTGAATAATGCTAGAATTCTTCTCTGTGACTTTGAGGGAACAGTACAACTGCTTGTGACTTTGTATGTCTCCCTCTGGAGTGTCCTGCAAGATGCCATGGGGACCTTGTGTTGTAGGCAGGAACATGGTCCTTAGCGAGGCCCTATCTTGCTTGGGGCTGAGTCTGTAGGTAGTAAATTCCAGATGTTTGTAGCTGCAGCCCTGAGAGTAGGCATTGGTGTAGCAGCACCTTCCCAAGAAAAAAGTAAGATATAAGTGACATTAAAAAAAAAAAACCTAACAGAAGCCAGGTTGATATTAATCTTTTGTTTAAAGTAGAAAAAAAATAGTTTTCATGGAAACTGACATTTGAAATAACTTAGGGAAAACTGCTTTCAATTCTTGTATATTGTAGTCATTTTGTCCAGTTGATTATAGATTGTGAAAGTCACATATTTTTCCAAATTGCCATGGTAAAATTGGCCATGTGGAAAAGCTTTGCAACTTTTTTCCTTTGCCTTACTGATTTTGAGATTAGTGTATGTGGATAGATGAAGGCTTTGATTACCATTCAAATTATGCATATAGCTGGTGGCTGAGTTATTTTTCAGCTCTATTATTAAATCGTTGCTTCTGTATCACAGCATGAAATTTGCACGAAATCTGTATGATAACCTTGCTCCATAAAATTTATGCTTTATGTAAGTAAAGGCCTTAAGTGATAACAGTAGTTTTCACTGAGTAAAATATTTTACCATTTATGACTTGTAATTTAAGAGTTTTTAAAAGGGAAATTAAAAGCCTTCTCACATGCTTCAGTATAGTTTAGTACGTGTATGTGTATTTGTGGAAGGTGAAGTGCTGTGTGTGTGTATAGGAGTAGGTGAAATAACATTGGGTATTAATTGGTAATTATTGAATTTCAGTGATTAGCATACATTCATTACATCATTCTTTCTACTTTGTGATTGTTTTTAAATTTATAAAATAAAAAGATAAAAAAAGTCTACCCAAAAGTAATGAGGAAAAGTGATAAGGTCTTAGACTTTTATTTGATAGCACGGACTAGGAGTTAATGAAAGGCATGTTGCAATTTCCAGTACCTTCTGAGCAGCTTTTTCAGTGCTGCTGAAATACTGCCCTGAATTTCTTCAGGAGAGAGAATATTCTTTTATCCTATTATTGCCCAAGTTTACTGATGGCAGAGATATTCCAGTGTGACCACTCACATTATGAAAATAAAACCTTTTGTTTATGAGACACTTTCTTTTGCTATTTAGAACTGAGCATGAATTCTGATACCAATTGGGTGCCTTCTTGTGCTTCTTTAGATTCTGATTTCTGTTTTAAAAAAATGAAGTTTTTATTTAGTCCCTATTCTTTTAGATTCCAAAAGTTTCTCTGTCTGTTCCTTCCCCCACAGGATGAGGAAAGATTTCTTCTTATTTCTAAAGGTATTTGTGTTTGACCCGAGCCTTTTGCTACTTTGTCTAGAATTTGTCTCCAAGGTCTGTATGTTTATCCCCAAAAGAGAAGATAGAATACATTTCAGGGGTTTGAAAGTGCCAATTGGTATGAAAGTCTTTAAAGCATAAGAAGTAATCTTATTTGTTCCAGTTTAGAAATTCTGTAAATGACTTTAATCATAATAATAAAATATGGAAGAGAAACATGATTGAATTTATAATATAATTCTGTACAAAGTAAACATGAGAAATGAAGCTATTTGCTGAAAAATGAGGCAGCTTCCACCTCATAACATTTTGGGGCCTTATTTGATAGCAGAGCTTATATTTGAGAAGACCCTGGATGATCTTTTTCAATTTTGGTTTTGTATGCTGCTGCCTTAAAGCAAATCTTACATTTATTGTTGTGTTATTTGTGATCAGAACTCTGGTACTTCAATGACATTAAGATGATTCTGTCTTTATTAGGCAGGGAGATGATACTTAGATCCACCCTAGCAATATCCTTAATGTACTTCTTGCCTTTCCTGATGTACTCCTGTGTGTTATCAAGATGTGAAAATATTAAACTCCAGAATTCAGATAAATCGTATAGTAGACATCAAGATTCTGGAGTATTAAATGAATTTAAAAAGAATGTCATAAGCAGGGGAAAGAAAGTTCAGTTGTCTTCAAGGGTTTTCTTAAATTCTGGAATATGGGGAAATGTTTTAGTATTTTGAAGATTATTATCATTACCTTTTAAAATTTGAGTTGAGAAACACTACATAGGCTTTTCATTCGTTTTCATCAGTGTCAAAGTTTATTGCCAAACTCTTTTTAATTCCCACTGTGACATTAGCCATCGTAAATTATCATCCTGTCATCAAGAACATTCATTCAGGGTCTGCTTTGTAAGGCACTGTGTAGAAATAGGCATAAGACATAGTTCCTGCTCGTCAATAATTTATGATTGTCGAGGAGTGACAGGGCATCTTTTTCTTGAGGTATAGTTGATATACAGTATTCTGTAAGGTTCAGTTGTACAACATAGTGATTCACAGTTTTTTAAAAGTTATTCTTCATTTATATTTATTGTAAAATATTGGCTAAGGGCATCCCTTTTTTTTTTTTTTCGCGGTACGCGGGCCTCTCACTGCTGTGGCCTCTCCCGTTGCGGAGCACAGGCTCCGGACGCGCAGGCTCAGCGGCCATGGCTCACGGGCCCAGCCGCTCTGCTGCATGTGGGATCTTCCTGGACTGGGGCACGAACCCGTGTCCCCTGCATCGGCAGGCGGACTCTCAACCACTGCGCCACCAGGGAAGCCCAGGGCATCTCTTTTAATTACTTCATTCAGTGAACATTTCCTGGGTGCCCTCTATGTGCCAGCCCTACTAGGCACTGGGATACAGTGGTAAACCGGACAGACAAGGCCCCACGCTCTTGGTGCTTACATTCTAGGATCTTAAATACTTAGCATGCTGAACGATGTAATTGTTCAGTACTTTACAAGGGAGGTATTACTTTGTTCTGGTATGGTTGGGAAAGACTGATTGAGAGGGTAGGGCATGAGCTGGACAGCTGGACAGGAAGTAAATGTCCCGTTCCCAGTGTGTATTACGTGGAACCTGCTGTAAAGGATTTTGTGGCCAAATAAACGTGGAAAACATAGCACACCCTGGGATTGCAGAGAAGTGATCCCAAGAGCTAGAGAAATTAGGTGAGGTTTGTAGAGGAGAGAGGAAGTGGAATTTGTGCTGTTCTTCAGTGGGTACAATTTTAAGAGTGAGGTTGGAGTGGAAGGTGAGTGAATGTGTGAACTTGAGAAACATGGGACATGCTGGGGGAGTACTAGTCAAAATGTACCTATCCCTGTGCCCCCTCCTCTCCTCACTGGAGCTGTCATTTATCTTGGCCCTACCTTTTCAACTCTTCTTTCCTTTCAGTATTTTAACACATTTAAGTTTCCTCTTTAATGAAAATAATAGCAACAGCAAATGGAAACTCTGTCTTTTAATTTCACCTCTCCCTTCTTACAGCCAAACCTCACAGAAGAGTCATCTGAACTCATTAGTTCCACGTCCTCCCTGCCCATTAGTGCCTCACCTTATTTCTCTTTGGTGGTTATTCCTGTTGCTTCACTAAAACAGCTCTCACCAAGCTCCCTGTGACATCCATACTGCCAAGTCAAATGAACACTTAATTCTTTATTTCACCTCTCTTAGCAGCATACGACTTTATTGCCCACCACCTTCTTGAAACCTTGATTTCCCTGACATCACACTCTTCCAAGTTTTCTGTATCCTTCTGAGGAGACCATTCCTTTCTGTCTTTGCAGTTTTGGTTTTCTTCTCCCTGGCTGTTGAACTCTGAGGCTCCTCAAGTCTCAATCCTAGGCTCCTTCTCTTTTTATTCCATACTGTCTCCCTAGGTCCATCTCCTCTGTGTTTACAACTTCAGTTACTATTTGTTCTCTGGTGACTCCCAAATTTGACCTCAGCTCAGACATTGTCAGAGCACTAGAACATGACAGAGAGACTGTCACATATTTGAGAGTATAGAGTGAAAATAATGGGTCTGATTGATTGTGGCAGAAGGGTAAAGGTGATAACATTTCAGTGAGTTTCATTATTTCAGTTTCTTAAATTCAGAATTTCATTTTTCTTTTGGAAATGATCATTTCACAAACTTTATTGACCTATTATTTAGCAGGCACTTTGCTAGGCTTTGGCATTGCAGAAGGGAATAAAATATTTCATAATCTAAGTCTTTCTCTCTCTCTCTCTCTTTTTTTTTTTTTTTTGACCGTGCCGTGCGGCATGCAGGATCTCAGTTCCCTGACCAGGGTCCTAACCACTGGACCACCAGGGAAGTCCCTTTTTTTGTTTTTTGTGCTAAGTTTCTTAATTACATTTTCTAGTATAATGGTTTTTAAACTTACTAAAACTATGTAAACCTATATTCTACTAAGAGTTATAATGCTGTACAAGTTAGAGAAGCATTTGAGAGCTAGAGTTTAAGATGATATGGCATCAGCCTTGTTATAATACATAAGATGGCCCCTTTTCTTTATCAGTAACCCTTGATTGATGCCAGCAGTCCCAGAATTAGCCTTGAGGGTCTAAAACTTAAATTTAACTCCCTAGAGATTTTCACAAAGATCCTAAAATGATAGGTTGTAGGTAGATGGTGTCCAGCCAATGTCTTTCATTAAAATGAAATAACTATATATAAGTCCCTCCTGCCTGTCCACTTTACTACTTAAGGATAAAGTGGAGAACTCAGATTCTAATTACTCTTTTTGGTCTTCTGAGAAGAGCTCTAATATTCAACATGTCGAGTAAAAATTTCTTAAATTACCATTCAGCTATGTCAATGGCCAGGTCCTAGAAATGAAAAAAGAGTAACAGTTTATTCATTTTTTTCTTTATGGATGACGCTTTTGGTGTCATAGAGTCTAAGAGTTAATTTGGAGTTAATGTTTTTACAAGATGTGAGGTTTAGGTCAAGGTTTATTTTTTTGTCTACTGATGTCCAGTTACTCCAGTCATTTGTTGAAAAGGCTGTCTTTCCTCCCTTGACTTGCTTTTGCACCTCTGTCATAAATCAGTTGGGCATATTTGAATGGGTCTATTTCTGGGTTCTCTATGTTGTTACATTGGTCTATGTGTCCTTTATCACATAGTCTTGATTTCTGTAGCTTTAGAGCTTAAAATTGGGCAGTGTATTCCTCTACTTTATTCTTTTTTTTCCTCATTATTTTGGTTATTCTAGTTCTTTTGCATTTCCATATAAATTTTAAGATAAGCTTGTCTATATCTATGAAAAATCATGGGATTCTGTTAGGAATTGTGTTGAATTTAAAAATCAGTTTGGGTAGAATTGACATCTGTACTGTGTCATAATCTGTTAGTGTTGATATCTTACTACTTCAGGAGAAATGTAGGAAGTTTACCACCATTTAGGCCTCTTTATCCTCCCTGCTTTCTAATTAGTTGTCTTAAATATCTCCTTTACATACATTGAGAACCACATCAGACAATATACTTTTGCTTTTAACCATCTAACATAGTTTTAAAAACTCAAGAGGAAAAAGTCTCTTTCATTTACCTATAAAGTTACCCACCAACATTAGTTTACTTTTTACTTCTGGGCTTCCCTGGTGGCACAGTGGTTAAGAATCTGCCTGCCAATGCAGGGGACACGGGTTCGAGCCCTGGCCCGGGCAGATCCCACATGCCGCGGAGCAGCTAAGTCTGTGCGCCACAACTACTGAAGCCCGCGCGCCGTGCTCTGCAATAAGAGAATCCACTGCAATGAGAAGCCCGTGTACCGCAACGAAGACCCAACGCAGCCAAAAAAAAATAAAAAATAAAATAAATTTATTAAAAAAATTATGTACTTGTCATTTTTATGACCCCAAATTACTTTGCAGCACATTTTGCTATTTTTTTCTGATTTCCAGTTATGATGGCTCTCTTCCTCATGTGTTTTGTAAGCATTTATCAGGCTTTTGGCTGTGGGAATATTCTGAGGAGGATTTGTTTGGTTCAGCCAGCAGCCTGAGACACTACAGCTTAAGGTCACTCTAAGTTAGTGTCTGTGCTTGGGGTTACTGCCACTGCACTGCGTGAGTGCAGGCCCGTCCTTGTGAATCTTCTGGGGGAACTCTCCTCTGCCCCCAGTTGGAGCCCAGGTCAAAACATACATTTCTTGATTGTTTTTCTTTATCAGTAGGTGTATTTTTTCCAGCCACCTTTTCACTGAGTTGTTGAAGACCTGAGGGGTCTTGATTTTTTGCAGTGGGGCTAATCTCTACTTGTCTACATTTCATATGGTGAAGGCTTTATCTCTTATTCCCCCTGCAGCTTTAAACTACAAGCCTCTTGGTACTGGAACCAGGATGTGCTCCCAGGGTCTCTGTAGCCTCAGCTTCTACGTATTCTGGTTTCTAGCTCTCACTTGATTTTTAGCTCCTGGGGATTTTCTTTTCTCTCTTGAGAGCTCAACAGTGCTCTCAAGTTGGTAATATTTTGTTCAGCAGTTGTAGTAATTTGATATCAGAAGGTTTTTCAGAATATTGACTCCACTCTGTTACCGGAAATCAGAGTTTCTGACACATCACTCTATAGATCATAGGTTGTTAGGTTAGGGACCCACTCCTGGTTCTTTCAGAACTAGTTGCCTGGGACAAAAGTTGCGTGCCATCTCACAGGGGGCTGTGGATGTGACCCTTGTCCTTAAAAGGAAGGAGTACGGGCATCTTTAGCACTACTGTCATGTCTGCCAAGGAAGTAGAGAGTCTCAAGAGGAGGCGGAGTGTTCAACTGTGTGTCAAGTGCTATAGCAAGGTCAAGTGAGATCAACACTGAAAACTGACAGTGGGATTTCACAATCGGAGATCTTTGCCAGAGCATTCTCCAAGGAATGAAGGGGGAAGAAGCCTATTGTGTTTTTTAATCTCTGGGAGGATTGTCCTTCGTCCAGGCAATTCCTGTTTTTCTCAGATAGAATGACTTGTTGTTTATCAGTATGTGGCTGTTTATTTTATATTCTCTCATTTTAATTCTCTCTGGGTTCCAGCCCTGCCTTAGGTAGATGGTTCTGTTTGTCATAGAAACTGGACACAGCCATAGAGTGTAGGGCCTATCTAGTGTGTGCCTGTCCTGAAAGCTTTCCTTTATATCTCTTCAAATGAGGTAATGAGGAGACAAAATGAAGAGGTGAGAGCTGAACTAGAGTATTGAAGTAAGAGGAAGAAGTGAGGTATTGCCATTTTTTACATGAAGTTTCTGTTATGTGGAATTTCTAAAATTATTATGAAAAATTTCAAACATATAAAAACTAGAAAGAGTAGTTCATCAACCTTCATTTACCAAATTCAAGAGTTTTTGCACATTTGCCGCATTCATCCATTTTTTATTTCTCTTTCCTTTGCTGAAATATTTTAAAGAAATCGCTGACATCATTTATTGTACATATACATACGAATACATATGCAGTATGGAGATTGTCATGCAGAATCACAATGCCATTATCACACCGGATACAAAATTGACAATTCTTTGGTATCATCTACTATATTGAGAGTATTAATGAGGTCCCTTTTTAAAAGTTCTCTGAACATTCTGAGATTGTTTCTGCTTTGTTGTCTTTGCACTTGTCATTCTCTCTGCCAAGAAGGCCATACCCTGAGACCTTCACATGGACTTTTTGTCATTCAGATTTTAGCTCTGAATTATCTCTTCAGTAGAGGCTTTTCCTAATCACCAAAGCTAAAGTAGTGTCCTCTTTCCCCATCCCACTTGTCACTATCTCATCTGTCTGTTTCACTGCCTTATTGTCTGTTTACTTGTTTATTGTCATCTCTGCCCCCTAGATTGTAAGTACCATGAGAGGAGAGACCTTGTCGGTCATGTTGTGTTTATTGCTCTGTGCCCAGGGCCTGAAGAGGTCCTAGGATATAGTAATGAAGTACATGTTTAGAAACAAGTCAGCTATTAAGGAGATTAATACAAAAAGATTCCAAAATTTTCTTAGTATTTTATAACCATTATTTCTTCCTACAGCTGATTCTCATTCCAGAGCTTTTCTTCTCTCAAGAGCTTTAACCAACAGCTGTGTTTGCAAAAAGTGCTGGGTTGTTGTCCCTTTCAGGACATTTAATCTTTTAAATCCTCAAAATATTTTGTAAAATATAAGTGAGTAAAATCACTTCTGACCTGTTGAGAGGCAGTGTTTTTATTGACATAACTCTCATTTGAGATCACTTTATTTGAGCTTGCAGCTAATAAATCTCTTGACCCATATGAAACTGGATGGAATGATCTTGTAGACCACATAACCTATAACTGATTATTTGAACTTCTTTTATTCAGTATATCATTTATATAATGTTAGGGAGTGTTTTTTAATTGATACATTGTTAGCTGTTGGCAATGTTCTTTAGCATGAGAAACATATAACTCAATAAACAGATACAATTTTATAATTAAAAACTTGGATTCTTTTTGAAAATGTGTAGTTTCACACCAACAGAAAGATGCAAGAATAGTACAGAAAATTACTCTATACTCTTTGCCAGATTCCCCAGGATCAACGTTTTACCACATTAACAGCCCTCCTCTCTTGCCCTCCTTGTTTTGAGCTGTTTGAGTAAGTTGCAGACACTCAAAATGAAGCCATTCTCTTTTTTAACCATTGTGCAAGGATCAAAATCAGGAAATTAACATTGATATAATGGCGTTAGCGAATCTATAGATCTTATTCACACGTCTTCAAGTTTCCCAGTCATGCTGTTTATATGAAAAGAAAATCCTGGATCACAAGTTGCATAGAATTGTCATGTGTCTTTAGTTTCCTTTAACCTGGAAATTTTTCCTTTTATAATTTAACATATTTGAAGATTATAGGCCAGTTATTTTGTAGTAGGTCCCTCAGTTTGGGTTTAATTGATGTTTCACAAGTGACATGTTTTTCTTAACGTATCATATCAGGAGGCATATGATATTGATTTGTCCCATTATAGGTGTTTACTTCGATCATTTGGTTAAGGTGGTCTGCCAGATTTTTCCATCATCAATATATGCTTTTCCTCTTTTTTTTTTTTTTTTTTGCGGTACGCGGGCCTCTCACTGTTGTGGCCCCTCCCGCTGCGGAGCACAGGCTCTGGACGCGCAGGCTCAGCGGCCATGGCTCACGGGCCCAGCCACTCCGCGGCATGTGGGATCTTCCCGGACCGGGGCACGAAACTGTGTCCCCTGCATCGGCAGGCGGACTCTCAACCACTGCGCCACCAGGGAAGCCCCACTCACTAGTTTTTAACATCCATTGATGAATATGAATTAATTATGATGATGATTATTACCAATGGTAATTTTCCAATGCCATTATTTTTTTCTACATTTATTATTTGGGATTCTGATGTAAGGAGAGTTTCCCCCATTTTTATTTATTTATTTATTTGTCTTTATCAGTATGAACTCATTGATTCTTATTTTATTTAATGGGTTATAGATAATGTTATCATTTAAAAGTTTTGATACTTAAATTGTCATAATTTTGGCCAGTAGGAGACTTTTTTTTAACATCTTTATTGGAGTATAATTGCTTTACAGTGGTGTGTTAGTTTCTGCTTTATAACAAAGTGAATCAGCTATACATATACATATATCCCCATATCTTCTCCCTCTTACATCTCCCTCCCACCCTCCCTATCCCACCCCTCTAGGTGGTCACAAAGCACCGAGCTGATCTCCCTGTGCTGTGTGGCTGCTTCCCACTAGCTAGCTATTTTACATTTGGTAGTGTATGTATGTCCATGCCACTCTCTCACTTCGTCCCAGCTTACCCTTTCCCCTCCCCGCATCCTCAAGTCCATTCTCTATGTCTGCGTTTTTATTCCTGTCCTGCCCCTAGTTTTTTCAGAACCACATATATATATATATTTTTCAGATTCCATATATATGTGTTAGCATGCAGTATTTGTTTTTCTCTTTTTGACTTACTTCACTCTGTATGACAGACTCTAGGTCCATCCACCTCACTACAAATAACTCAGTTTCGTTTCTTTTTATGCCTGAGTAATATTCCATTGTATATATGTGCCACATCTTCTTTATCCATTCATCTCTCAGTGGACACTTAGGTTGCTTCCGTGTCCTGGCTATTGTAAATAGAGCTGCAGTGAACATTGTGGTACATGACTCTTCTTGAATTATGGTTTTCTCAGGGTATATGCCCAGTAGTGGGATTGCTGGGTCATATGGTAGTTCTATTTTTAGTTTTTTAAGGAACCTCCATACTGTTCTCCCTAGTGGCTGTACCAGTTCACATTCCCACCAGCAGTGCAAGAAGGTTCCCTTTTCTCCACACCCTCTCCAGCATTTATTGTTTGTAGATTTTTTGATGATGGCCCTTCTGACTGGTGTGAGGTGATACCTCATTGTAGTTTTGATTTGCATTTCTCTAATGATTAGTGATGTTGAGTAGGAGACTTTTTAATGGGCTCCTGTGAACTTCTGACATGTCCCCGTCATTTTTTGAGTGTTTCCTTACTTTCTGGAACAAAAAGATATTCTAGGCCAGGGCTTGGTAAACTTTTTCTGTAAGTGGCCAGATAGTAAATATTTTTGGCTTAGTGGGCTGTATGGTCTCTGTTGAAACTACTTAACTCCCCCCTTACAGCAGGAAAGCAGCCATAAATGAGCATGGCTGTGTTCCAATAAAACTTTATTTACAAAGACAGGTGGCTGATTGGATTTGGTTATGGGCTGTAGTTTGCCAACTCCTTTTCTGGGCTCACATCGTACTTTCCCTTCTGCAGTCTCAGAATTGGCCCTTTTTCTAAGGAGCCTTGGTTCCTTCTAACTGTGAATGGTATTTAAACACTGAGACCTGGGTCCTTGATATGCTCATTGCTACTGGGATATCACTGATTCTAGGCCCTCTTAGAAGGCAGCTAGGTTATACATAGCTATATACATAGTTGTATGTATATTTGTGTGTGTGTATGCATACAGACACATCTATATTTCTGTATTATAAACCATTTAGTTTTAGTGATAGATCGAATTTCATATCTATACTACAGGGTTTGTTCTAGCCTTTCTACTTCCTATATTTCTTTCTCCAACATTGATACATCTGACTCCTGTTATCCACAATAGTACCAATAAGTAAACAAATATTTACTTATTCGTTTAATTCTAGAATACACGGAAAGTAGTTTTAGAGTTGCTAACTTATACCTCTGTGAAAAACTAATCTATTAATTAGAATTTAATTCTTATTTACACTTCTTTTTTGTCTTTAGCCTTAGGATTGAGTTAAATAATGTGCTCAAAAGTTACTTCGGTTAGTTTTTTTCCCTCCATCCCTTTAGTATGTTGTATTTTTCATTTTAAACATAGTTAGGATCACTTGTTTTTATTTGCACTGCATTTCAGGCTATTTCCCCCATTTTTATTTTATTTTATGTCGCTTTTTTTTGAGTATGTGAAACATGAGTATGATTTCAAAAGTCAAAACATACAAAAAGGCATATGCAGTGAAATGTTACTCCACATCCATTTCTTTTACCAAGTTTTCACTTTTCTCCTTTTCACCCTGTTCCCACCTACCCCCGTAGTTACATAGTGTCACTAGTTCTAATGTACTATTTTGTGTGTCTTTTTGCACAAATGAGCATATGTTTGTGTGTAATTCTTGTTTTTTCTTCTTTTTCATAAAAGGAAGCATACTGTGCATCATCTGTCCTGTAATTAATTCACAGACTCATGAGTTGGGCAAAGTAGAACACTTCTCTGTGGTGAAATGAGTGGCTTCAGCTAAATCTGCAGGGGTGAGTGGGGACTTCAGGTTATGGTCAAGTTGAGCCAAGAACAGGAAGCAGACTGGAGTCACCCAGACTTTCTGCTTTGGGTTAAAAAGACAATAATGACTTTGGTAGCAGGGATCTTGGTGATATTATCTCTCGAGACTGCTCTAATCTTGAGTGTCGTCCTCCAGTCTAGCAGTTGCCCTCTATGCCTGGTGCAGTTGTGATCCTGGAGTCTCCTTTCTCTGTCATCTTGGAAATTACCTTTGTACTTCTTTTGTGCTGTGTTTCTTCCTCATTGTATCCCATATCATGCTTTTTCTTCGTTTACTTTGTCATTTTGGTGGAGCACATCTTTTTGTAGCCTCATAAGAAAAAATATGTGAACTTTTTTTAGATCTGTACTTCTGAAAATGTCTTTTATTCTACCCCCCATGCTTGATTTTTAGTTTGGCTGCATATAGAATTCTAGGTTAGAAATAATTTTCCTTAACTTGTTTTACTACTTTATTGAGGTTTAATTTATGTACATTAAATATTTCCAATACTTAACATTTTTTCTGAGGATCTAGTTTTTGTTCTGGTATCATTTCCCTTTAGCCTGAAGAACTTCCTTTGGTGTTTCTTGTAGTGCTTGTAGTTTCTTATTTTGCTGGTGATGGATTTTCTTGGTTCCCCTTTACCTGAAAAAGGTCTTTATTTTGCCTTCATTCCTGAAAGATATTTGTGCTGGATATCGAATTCAGGTTGATAGTTTTTCCTTTCAGCCCTTTAAAGAAGTTGTCCTGCTGTCCTCTGGCTATCATGAAAGAAGATGATAAGATGTTTTAGGAGTGCTGACAGTGTTCCGCTGTCTTCTGGATGCCTTGAAAGAAGATGATAAGAAATAAGAGGAATTCTCTGGTGGTCCAGTGGTTGGGACTCTGCCTTCTCACTGCTGAGGGCCCGGGTTCAATCCCTGGTCTGGGAGCTAGGATCCCACAAACAGGGCGGTGCAGCCAAAACAAAAAAAGGTAAGAAATCTGCTGCCATTTGAATATATTCCCTTCTGTGTAGTGCACCATTTTCCTTTGGCTGCTTTAAATTTTGTCTGTATCTTTGGTTTCTAGCAGTTTGGTTATGATGAATCTATATGTAGTTTTCTTTGAATTTTTCCTTTTTGGGGTTCATTGAGCTTCTTGAATCTATATATTTATATCTTTTACACCAAATCTGGGATGTTTTTGTCAATATTTACTCTACTTTTTTGGATTCATTCTCTCTTTATCTTTTGGGACTCCAAGAACCTATGTTTGGTCTTTTGATATTGTCCCTTAAGACCATAAGGTTCTGTTCATCTCTTTGTTGAGTCTTTCTTCTGTTTTTCAGATTGTATAATACGTATTGATAAATTTAAGCTCATTGACTTTTTACCCTTTATCTCTATTTTGCTCATCCACTGAATTTTTAGTTTCAGATATTTTTCAGTTTTAAAATTTCCATTTTTAAAGTAAAATTTTATTTCTCTGTTGAGATTTCTTATCATTTCATTCATTCACATGTCTTTTCCTTTACCTCAAAGAGCATAGTATTCATGGCTGGTTTAAAGTCCTTGTCTGATGTTTCTAACTTCTGAGTCATTTTGAAATTGGCAAATGTTAATCTTTTTCACTTCAGAATGGGTCACATTTTCTGGGTTTCTTGTATTTGAAATAATTTTTGATTGTGTCTTAGATGTAGTTAATAGCATCTTTTGTAATTCTGAATTCTTTTAAATTCTGCGGAAGAACGTTGATGTTTTTGATTTCATTGGCCTTTAGTCTCAGACCTCATTAGGTTCAGACTGTAAGTCTTGTATTCTGTAGCTTCAAGTCTCGGTTCACTTGTTTAAGCCTATATAATGCTGCGTTGAGTCTGTCCTACACACATACACAGTTGGAGGGTCAGCCTGAGACTTGTACAATGTTTATAAGAATTAAGGGAGTCCCTTCTTCAGCTCTCTCTTCTAGATTCTCACTGGCAGCCAGCTGTGGTTGCCCAGGCTTCTTTCCCTTTCTTCTGGCCAGGCAGCCTGTGGGATTTCTCTTGAAGTTTTAGCTGCCTGTACTGCACCACTCCTGTGACTGCAGCCTGCCTATCAGGCGAAACTGCCCCTGTTCCAACCCCCCCCCCAACCCCCCCCCCCCCCCAAAAAACAAACACATGAAACTCACTTCAGTGCCAGTCACGTCCCTAAACTTCTACTCCTCCTAATAGCATCTTTTGTTTACTCTTCAAAATCTCCAGGTAGTGTTTTTCCCCAGAATTTATAGTTGTTAACCTAATTTGTTTCTTATTTATTTATTTAATTTTTATTAGTAAAATTAAAAAAAATTGAAGTATAGTTGATTTACAGTATTAGTTGTAGGTGTATAGCATAGTGATTCAATATTTTATAGATTATATTCCATTTAAAGCTATTACAAAATAGTGGCTATATTTCCCTGTGCTGTATAATATATCCTTGTTGCTTATTTATTTTATACATAGCAGTTTGTGTCTCTTAATCCCATACCTCTATCTTGCCCTGCCCCCCTTCCTTCTCCCATGGTAACCCCTAGTTTGTTCTCTATGTTTGTGAGTCTGTCTCTGTTTTGTTATATACATTTGTTTGTGTTATTTTTTGGATTCCACATGTAAACGACATCATACAGTATTTCTTTCTCTGACTCATTTCACTATGTAGGTCCATCTGCGATGTTGCAAATGTCAGAATTTCATTCTTTTTTTATGACTGAGTAGTATTCCACTGTATGTATACACTACATCTTCTTTATCTGTTCATCTGCTGAGGGACACTTAGGTTGCTACCATGTCTTGGCTATTGCAAATAATGCTGCTATGAACATTGGGGTGCATGTATCTTTTCAAATTAGTGTTTTCATTTTTTAGAATATATACCCAGGAATGGAATTCCTTGATCATATGATAATGCTATTTTTAGTTTTTTGAGAAACCTCCATACTGCTTTCCACAGTGGCTGCACCAGTTTACATTCCCAACAGTGTATGAGGGTTCCCTTTTTTCCACATCCTTGCCAACATTTGTTCTTTGTGTTCTTTTTGATGATTGCCATTCTGACAGGGGTGAAGTGGTATCTCACTGTGGTTTTGATTTACATTTCCCTGCTGATTAGCGATGTTGAACATCTTTTCATGTACCTGTTGGCCATCTGCATGTCCTCTTTGTAAAAATGTCTATTCAGGTCTTATGCCCATTTTTATTTTTATTTTATTTATTTTTTATTTTTTGCGGTACACAGGCCTCTCACTGTTGTGGCCTGTCCCGTTGCGGAGCACAGGCTCCGGACGCGCAGGCTCAGCGGCCATGGCTCACGGGCCTAGCCGCTCCGCGGCATGTGGGATCTTCCCGGACCGGGGCACGAACCCGTGTCCCCTGCATCGGCAGGCGGACTCTCAACCACTGCGCCACCAGGGACGCCCTTATGCCCATTTTTTTTTTTTTTTTTTTTTTTTTTTTGCGTTACGCGGGCCTCTCACTGTCGTGGCCTCTCCTGTTGCGGAGCACAGGCTCTGGACGCGCAGGCTCAGCGGCCATGGCTCACGGGCCCAGCCACTCCGTGGCATGTGGCATCTTCCCGGACCGGGGCACGAACCCACGTCCCCTGCATCGGCAGGCGGACTCTCAACCACTGCGCCACCAGGGAAGCCCCCTTATGCCCATTTTTAAATTGGGTTGTTTGCTTTTTTGATGCTGAGTTGTATGAATTGTTTGTATATTTTGGATATTCACCTCTTATTGATCATATCATTTGCAAATATTTTCTCCCATTCAGTAGGTTGGATTTTTGTTTTGTTGATGATTTCCTTTGTTGTGAAACAGCTTTTAAGTTTAATTAAGTCCCATTTGTTTCTTTTTGCTTTTATTTCCTTTGTCTTAGGGGATAGACCCAAAAAAATATTGCTACAATTTTTGTCAAAGAGTGTTCTGCCTATGTTTTCTTCTAGGAGTTTTCTGGTATCTGGTCTTACATTCAGGTCTTACATTAATCCATTTTGAGTTTACTTTTGTATTTGCTGTTAGAAGCTATTCTAATTTTATTCTTTTACATGTAGCTGTCCAGTTTTCCCAGCACTACTTATTGAAGAGACTTTTTTCTCCATTGTATATATTCTTGCCTCCTTTGTTATAGATTTATTGGCCGTAAGTATGTGGGTTTATTTCTGGGGTTGCTTTTTGGTTCCATTGATCATGTGTCTGTTTTTGTGCCAGTACCATCCTGTTTTGATTACTGTACCTTTGTAATATAGTCTAAAGTCAGGGAGTGAGATTCCTCCAGCTCTGTTCTTCTTTCTCAAGATTGTTTTGGCCAGTTTGGGGACTTTCTTGTTTCCATACAAATTTTAAAATTATTTGTTCTAGTTCTGTGTAAAATGCCATTGGTAATTTGATAGGGATTGCATTGAATCTGTCGATTGCCTGGATACTATGGTCATTTTAACAGTATGAATTCTTCCAATCCAAGAACGCGGTATATCCTGCCATTTGTTTGTGTCATCTTTGGTATCTTTCATCAGCGTCTTATAGTTTTCAGAGTACAGATCTTTTGCCTTGTTTGGTATGTTTATTCCTAGGTATTTTATTCTTTTTGATGCAATTTTAAATGGGTTTTTTTTTCCTGCTTTCTCTTTCTGATAGTTCATTATTAGTGTATAGAAAAGCAACAGATTTCTGTATATTAAGCTTGTATCCTGCAACTTGACTGAATTCATTTATTAGTTCCAGTAGCTTTTTGGTGGAGACTTTTGGGTTTTCTATGGCGTTATCATGTCATCTGAAAATAGTGACAGTGTTACTTCTTTGCTTCTAATTTGAATGCCTTTTATTTCTGTTGATTGCTCTGGCTAGGACTTCCAGTACTATGTTGAATAGAAGTGGTCAGAGTGGGCATCCTGTCTTGTTCCTAAATTTTGTGGGAAGGCTTTTAGCTTTTCACCATTGCATATGATGTTGGCTGTGTGTTTGTTGTAAATGGCTTCTATTATATTGAGATATGCTCTCTCTATACTCACTTTGGTGAGAGTTTCTATCATTGATGGATGTTGAATTCTGTCAAATGCTCTTTCTGTGTCTATTGAGATGATCATATGATTTTTTTCCCCTTCCTTTTGTTAATGTGGTATATCACATTGATTGATTTGTGAATGTTGAACCATCCTTGCTTGCGTGCCTGGAATAAATTCCACTTGATCAGGGAGTATGATCCTTTTTGTATATTGTTGGAATTAGGTTGCTAATATTTTGATGAGGATTTTTACATCTATATTCATCAAAGATACTGGCCTGCAGTGTTCTTCTTTTTGTATTGTATTTTGTCTGGTTTTGGTATCAGGATAATGATGGCCTTGTAGAATGAATTTGGGAGTGTTCTGTCCTCTTCAGTTTTTTGGAATAGTTTGACACGGATAGGTATTTCCTCTTCTTTATATGTTTGGTAGTATTACTCCGTGAAGCCATCCAGTCCTGGACTTACGTTTATTGGGAGCTTTTTTTTTTCAATTACAAATTCAATTTCACTACTAGTGATCAGTCTGTTCAGATTGTTTCTTCCTGATTCAGTCTCGGCACGTTGTATGTTCATAGAAATTTGTCCATTTTTTCTTGTTTGTCCAGTTTGTTGGCACATAACTGTAGAATTCTCGTATGATTTTTTGTATCTCTATGGTATTGGTTGTTATTTCTCCTCTTTCGTTTCTTATTTTATTTGGGTTCTCTATTCTTGATTAGCCTGGCTAAAGGTTTATCAATTTTGCTTATGTTTTCAGAAAACCAGCTCTTGGTTTCATTGATCTTTTGTGTTGTTATTTTGGTCTCTATTTTATTTATTTCCTCTCTGATCTTTATTGTTTCCTTCCTTCTGCTGACTTTGGTTTTGTTTGTTCCTCTTTTTCTAATTCCTTTAGATGGTAGGTTAGGTTGTTTACTTGAGATTATTCTTGTTTTTTGAGGAAGCCCTGTATTGCTATAAACTTCCCTCTTAGAACTGCTTTTGCTGCATCCTAGAGATTTTGGAAAGTTGTGTTTCCATTTTTATTTTTCTCAAGGTATTTTTTGATTTCCTCTTTGATTTCTTCATTGAGCTGGTTTTTTTTTTAGTAGCATGTTGTTTAGTCTCCATGTGTTTGTGCTTTTTCCATTTTCCTCTCTATAATTGAGTTCTAGTTTCATACTGTTGTGGTCAGAAAAAATGCTTGATATAATTTCCATCCTCTTAAATTTGTTGAGACTTGTTTTGTGGTGTTAGCATATGATCTATGCTGGAGAATGTTTCATGTTTTCTTGAAAAGAATGTGTATTCTGCTGGTTTTGAATGGAATGTCCTGTAGATATCTATTATTCCAACTGGTTTATTATGCTGTTTAAAACTACAGTTGCCTTATTGATTTTGTGTCTGGATGATCTGTCCATTGATGTTCGTGGGGAGTTAAAGTCCTCTACTATTATGGTATTATTGTCAGTTTCTCCCTTTGTGTGTGTTAATATTTGCTTTATATATTTAGGTGCTCCTGTATTGGGTGCAGGTATGTTAACAAGTATATATAATATTCTCTTCTTTTATTGATCCCGTTATCATTATATAATGCCTTTCTTTGTCTTTTGTTATAAGACTTTGTTTTAAAGTGTATTTTGTCTGATATGAGTATTGCTCCCCTTGCTTTCTTATTGTTTCCATTTGCATGAAATCCTTTTCTATCACCTCTCTTTCAGTCTGTGTGTGTTTTTAACTCTGATGTGAGTCTCCAGTAAGCAGCATATAGATGGGTCTTGTTTTCTTTTACCCAATTAGCCACCCTATATCTTTTGATGGGAGCATTTAGTTTATTGACATTCAAAGTAATTATTGATTGGTATGTACTTATTGCAATTTTATTACTTGTTTTCTGATTGTATTTCTCTGTTCCTTTCTTCTTCTTTTTGTTTCTTCTCTTGTGATTTGATTTTCTTTAGTAGTATGTTTGTGTTCCTTTCTTTCTAGTTTTTGTGTATCTGTTGTAGGCTTTTTGATGTGGTTACCATGGGGTTCATATATGTTGACCTATAACTATACTTACTTGTTTTAAACTGATAGTCATATAAGTTCAAACACATTCTAAAAGATCTACCATTTTTACTCCTCCCCCATATTTTGTGTTTTTGATGCCATATTTTATATTTTCATGTTTATCCATTAGCTGTTTGTTATAGTTACAGTTGCTTTTAAAATTTTTTGTCTTTTAATCTTTGTACTACTTTATTTAAGTGGTTGATCTCAGCCCTTACCATTAATTTGCCTTTCCTAGTGGGATTTTTCCTTTCCTACAGATTCTTAGTTCTTGTTATAGCCTTTTCTTTTTACTTAGAAAAGCCCTTTTAACATTTATTTTAGCGTAGGTTTAGTATTGATGAACTCTTTTGGTTTTTGCTTTTCTGAGAAGTTCTTTATCTCTCCTTCAATTTTAAATGATAATGTTGCTGGGTAGAGTGTCCTAGGTTGCAGGTTTTTCCCTTTCAGCCACTCCCTTTTGCCCTGCAGAGTTTCTGCAGAAAAATCATCTGATAGCCCTGTGGGGGTTCCCTTGTACATGACTCTTTTTCACTTGCTGCCTTTAGGATTCTCTCTTTTTCTTAACTTTTGATATTTTAATTGTGTTACATCTCAATGTGAGTCTGTTTAGGTTCATCTTATTTGGGTCCTTTTGTGCTTACTATATCTTCTTAAGGTTTGGGAGTTTTTCAGCTGTAATTTCATCAAATACATTTTTTACCCTCTTCTCTCTCATTTCTCCTCTGGGACTTCTATAATGTGAATGTTGGTGTGCTTGATGTTATCTCAGAGAGCTCTTAAATTGTTCTCATTTTTTTTTTTTTGTGGTATGCAGGCCTCTCACTGTTGTGGCCTCTCCCGTTGCGGAGCACAGGCTCCGGACGCGCAGGCTCAGCAGCCGTGGCTCACGGGCCCAGCCGCTCCGCGGCATGTGGGATCTTCCCAGACCGGGGCATGAACCCGTGTCCCCTGCATCGGCAGGCAGACTCTCAACCACTGCGCCACCAGGGAAGCCCCTGTTCTCATTTTTAAAAGTTGTTTTTCTTTTTGCTGTTCTTATTGAGTGATTTCCATTATTCTGTCTTCCAGATCACTTCTACATTCTTCTGTTTCACTTAGTCTGCTACTCATTCCTTGTAGTGTGTTTTACCTTTCAGTTGTTGTATTCTTCAGTTCTCACTGGTTCTTTTTTATATTTTCTAGCTCCTTGTTAAAAGTCTCACTGTTTGTCTATTCTTTTCCCTAATTCAGCTAGCATCCTTATTACTGATGCTTTGAATTCTTT
This sequence comes from Orcinus orca, assembly GCF_937001465.1. NCBI lineage: Eukaryota > Metazoa > Chordata > Mammalia > Artiodactyla > Delphinidae > Orcinus > Orcinus orca. Next base: position 112,917,120 of record NC_064565.1, read on the forward strand.
ATCTGGTAAATTGTATATTTCTGCTTCATTATTTTTTTTTCCCAGGGATTTTCTCTTGCTCTTTCAATTGAGACCAGTTCCTCTGTCTTTTCATTTTGCTTAACTTTCTCTGTCTCTGTGAATTTAAGTGAACTAGTTACCTATTGCAGTCTTAAAGGGGTGTCCTTATGTGAGAGTGTCCCTGTACAGCATGTGTGTGCCCAGTGCCTTTAGTGGGAGAACTGGATTTGTTGTGAACAGGAGTCACCATCTTTCTTTGAGATGTGCTGGCAGCTGTCACCTTGGTAGGAGGTGGGGCTGGAGATGGAAAGGCTGGGGTGGAGCCAGCTGTGAGGCAGGACTTCCCCTCTGCTCAGTGACCATTACTGCCTTATTGGGGAGTGGGGTTGGATCTCAAGATGATGGAGCAGAAGCCCTGAGGTTCTGGTCTGAGCTGGCTCTGTTCCGTTTACGTGTGTGTTCTCCCCTCTCTCAGCACTGGCACCCTTGCCCCAGAGGGGGCCAGTGCTAGAGCAAGAGGGGCCTGTGTGGGCTCTCAGCTCATGATGGGGTGCAGGCCATGGTGAGATGGCTGCTGTCACAGATTGGAACTGCCCCCACGTGCTGCCTGTGTAAGTGCCAGCAACGGCCGCCTCTGCCATGCTGAGACACCACCCTGGGTCCCAGTTGCCTCTGTGTCCCACAGCCAAGTTCTCTTCCCACTTGTGGTAGCCCTTGCTCCAGTGTGGAGCTGTGAGGTGAAGTAAGTGTGGCTCTGGTGTACACTCAGCTCAGGCTAGGAAACGTGCCAGTGCAGTTCTGGGAAACTGGGCAGCCACTGGAGCAGTCCTTGTTCTGCTCTCTCCGCCCTGCTTAGGAAGCAAGCCAGCACTTGCACCCTCCTCATGAGTGGAATCCAGGCTTCCCACAGCTCTCCTGTTACTCCTAGTAGCCCTCCATCTAGCCAAGGGAGCTTGTCTTCCCTGGGTTGGACCCAAAACACTTGCTCCCCAGGGTGGATCTCTGCCTGTGTATTCTTCCTTTTCCTCTAAATCCCCTCCCAGTGGCGCAAGTTCTGACCTGATTGCTTCTCTTCCCTTCTTGCTGGATTCCATGTGGATCTTTCTTACAGCCTTGGTTGTACAGGAGTCTTTCTGCCAGTTTCCAGTTAGTTTTCAGTGAGAATTGTTCCTCATGTAGATGTATTTTTGATGTGTTTGTGGGGGGAGGTGAGTTCCACATCTTCCTACTCCACCATCTTGATTGATCCCCCCCAGTTTGGTTTTAAGTCATTTTTCCAGGTTCACTGCCAAGCATGGGCTCTTCTGACTTACCATTTTCATCAGGAATTCACATGGTATGATATTGAAAAAATCTTCAGTAAGAGATGAGACCTGGAAGGTAGGTGTATTAGTCAGGGTTTTAGAGAAACAAAACCACTAGGACATGGATATGGAAAGGTATTTATCATGAGGACTGGCTCATGCAGTCATGGAGGCTAAGAAGGCCCACGGTGTGCTCTCTGCAAGCTAGAGACCTAGGAAAGCAGGTGGTGTAATTCAGTGAGTCTGAAGGACTGAGAACCAGGGGGCTGATGATGTACATTCCAGTCAAGGTCTGAAGGTCTGAGAACCAGGAGTGCCGAGGGCAGCAGTTCAGTGTCCCAGCTCAAGTAATCAGACTGGAAGGGCCAAATTCTTCCTTTCTCTTCCTTTTTGTTTTACTCAGACTCTCAACATACTGTATGATGCCCACCCGCATTAGGGAGGGTGAACTGCTTTAGTGAGTCCACCTATTCAAGTGCTAATTTCATCCAGAAACATTTTCACAGGTAGACTGAAATAATGTTTAGCCAAATATCGGCACCCTGTGATCCAATGAAGTTAACACATAAAATTAACCATTACAGGGCTTCCCTGGTGGTGCAGTGGTTGAGAGTCCGCCTGCCGATGCAGGAGACAAGGGTTCGTGCCCTGGTCCAGGAGGATCCCACATGCCGCGGAGCAGCTGGGCCCGTGGGTCATGGCCGCTGGGCCTGTGCGTCCGGAGCCTGTGCTCCGCAGTGGGAGAGGCCACAGCAGTGAGAGGCCCGCGTACCGCAAAAAAAAAAAAAAAAAGAAAGAAAAATAAAAAATTAACCATTACATTGGATTAGATTACAGAGTTGCATTGAGGAACCCTTAAGGGTTTTGGAAATGCTGTTCATAAACTATCTTCTGTGTTTTAGGTGAAACATGGATTGAGGAAAAGAGATAAGTCGTTGAGAGACCTGTTAAGAATCTTGTCATCTTTAGGCTACGCTATTGCAACAATCTGAATTCAGACAGTGCTAATCAAGTTGGAAAGGAAGGAATCTGTTTAGGATACATTTTGAAGACAGAATAGACAAAATACGGTAATAGAGTATTATTAATGGAGAGAAAGAATTTAGATGACTGCTGTTTGCTGCCTACCGATGATAATGATGTCATTAATCTGGATGCAGTATGCAGGCAGAAAATCTGGTTTGAGGACAATAATAACTTGAATTAGAAACATGTTGCATTCAAAGCGCTTGCCAATATTATTCAACAGGAAGTTGGAAAGTTAAAGGAGAACTTCAGAGAGAAGGGTTGGAGATGTAGATTTAAAACTCTTTAACAGAGAAGTGAAATGAGTCTTAATAATAGAACATTGCAAATGGTAGGAACTGAAGAGGTAAGTGAAAGAAGAGGAGTCATCAAGGAAGTTTGAGAATTGCAGAGAGAGTTAGAAGAACCAGGTGACTGCTGTGTCCTGGATGTCACTGGAGAAGAATGTGTAGTCCAAGGGGCTGATGAGTGGCATCCTGTTCTCGGGTGGCCTAGAAGAAAATAACTGAGACTATACCATTGTTCTGGTGATGAGGATTTTCCTCCCTGGGAATACTGAAAGCTTTATTTCATTGTAGAGATGAGGGCAAACGTCATATTCCCAGGGGGATTAAAGAGTATGTCATGGGGAAATAGAGCTTATGAGTCTAGACCACATTTTCAAACTTTGGCAGAGACGGGAATGAGAGAAATAGAATGGTATCTGGTAGCTTGAAGCATGCAGAATAAGAGCAGGGCCAGGCCCTTGATTTGGATGTATTCTGTTGGGGAGGCTACTGTGGAGAGAATAATGAGTATGACAAAGTTCTAGAGTAGATAGATAAAAATTGGATGAAGAGGGCTTCCCTGGTGGCACAGTGGTTGAGAGTCCGCCTGCCAATGCAGGGGACATGGGTTCGTGCCCCGGTCCAGGAGGATCCCACATGCCACGGAGCGGCTGGGCCCGTGAGCCATGGCCGCTGAGCCTGCGCGTCCGGAGCCTGTGCTCCACAATGGGAGAGGCCACAACAGTGAGAGGCCCACATACCAGAAAAAAAAAAAAAAAAAAAAAATTGGATGAAGAACACACCTTGAGGAGGTTGTCAACATGTAGGGACGTTTCTTCCTCTCATACAGAATGAGAGGAGAGGATAGATGAAATCATAGAGGGCTTTTGTCAGAAAGAAGAGTGAGTCCGTATAGGGGAGAGTTGGGAATTGAAGGCATTGACTGTAAATGAGAGAGTTAAGGGTTAGGTTGACACTTCCTCTTCCAGCTATAGCATCGAAAATAATTGGAAACCAATCTTCCTTCTGAGAACAACTAGAAAAGCTCACTACCACCTTCTCTCCCCCAGCAAAGGAAAAAAAAAAAGAATTGAAGGTATTTGAGAGGTAATAAGAATGAATATCTAGGAGAGAATAAAGGCTTAGGGAGATAAGGCTAGTGTTTCGTGTTGTTTGTCTCCTACAGATGTTTACTAATTTTTGGAGGGATCAGCTGAAAGACTTAGAAGCTGAAAAACTGAGTGGTGAATTTGATAATCTCTTAGGGCCAGAGAGAAAAGGATTAGAATTTAGGCCCTGCCCAGGTTGGGAGTGTGTGGCCCTAGTGAAACAGTCTTATTTGGGATTGGTAGATACACCTACAAGTAAGGGTGACTGCATGTATATAGGCCTTTAAAGGAGTTGTAACTCTACTTTGAATACATTTAAACCCTGAAAAAAGATTAAGGTAATTTGTTTTATTTGTCTTAGGTACTTGGCAGAAGCAAATGTAAATCCTGTTTGAAAGATGATAACATTATACTAGACCTCAAATTATTACTAGAAACATTTTGAAAGTATAATGTCCAGCCCATAATAATAAAAAAGAAAATCAGGCACATGATCAAACAACACAAACAAAATCAAACAGAAGAAACAGAAGGTAATATTAGATCAGTAGGGACCTCTGATATTGGAGTCTTTAGGAGCCAACTTTAGTATAGCTATTCTTACCTTGTGCAAAGAGATAAAAGATTCACCATTTTCCACAGAGAACTGAATACTTTCGAAAGAATGATATGGAAAATCTAGACTTGAAAACATAATAACTGAAATTAGGAACTTGATGGGTTCAACAGAAGATTAGATATAGCTGAAGAGAGAATTAATGAAGTGGAGAATTACTGAAGCAATTGAGGGAGACATTAAGACTTTGAGAAGGTCAAAAGTGTGTAATTGGAGTCCCAGACAAGGGGTTGAGAGAGAATGGGGCAGAAGTGATACTGAAGGAAATTTGCTGAAAGCTTTCCATAACTGTTGAAACTTATCAAGCAATAGATTCTCAAAACCTTACTAAGACTATGCAGAATAAAAAGAAATCCATACCTTGGTATATTGTATAGACCTGTAGATAACCAAAGACAAATAAAAAAATTTCAAAAGCTGTCTAGAGATGGGGAGAGGGAATAAAGTATACTTTCAAAGAACCAACAAGTAGAGTAATGGCTAACTTCTCAGCAGACACAATGGAAGCCAGAAGACGATGGAATGATATCTTCACATTAGAGAAAATAACTGTCAATCTAGAATTTTAAAACCTGCGATAATATCCTACAAAAATAAAGATGAAATACAGATATTTCAGACTTGGCAGTTTTTCAGTTGCACTAGCCACTCTTTAAAATGTTTGAAAGACAAATGTGGCTAGTGGCTACCTTATTGGGCAGCACAGATATTGAAAATTCCCATCATTTCAGAAAGGACAGCATTGCTATAGATATTAAGAAAACCATGAGGATATTTTGAAGAACCACGGCCTCCCCCCCAAAAAAAGGGGAACCTTTAGGTGATATTGACAAATGCTTAAAAAATGCAAATTAACAAAACTGATCTAAAAAGAAATTTAAAAATTGAAACTATTTAAATGTTAATTTTTGTGTGTGTGTGTGTGTGTGTGTGATGTCTGCCTTTAGTATCAGGGGGAATACTATCCCCATAGAATTAATTGGGGAGTATTTCTCCTACTTTTTTAGAAGAGTTTGAAAAGGATTGGTGTTATTTTTTCTTTCTGTTTGGTAGAATTCACCAGTGAAGCTACCTGGGCTTTTTTTATTGGAAGATTTAAAATTACCAGTTTAATTTCTTTATTTTTTATATGTCTATTTAAATTTTCTATTTCTTCTTAAGTCAGCTTCAGTAATTTGTGTTCTTCTAGGAATTTATCCATTTCATCTAAGTTGTCTAGTTGGCATAAAGTTGTTCACTGATTCCCTTATAATCATTTTCATTTCTATAAAGTTAGTAGACCTGTCCCCTTTTTCATTCCTGTTTCTGTGATCATCCTGTGGAGGTGGAATGGACCCCTTCCCAATTAGTAGGATGTCTATACTGATTGCACTCTGTACATCAAGAGAATCTGAGAGAAAATTTATTACTCACCTAGGAGACTCCTGGGGAGAGAAGGGTGGGTATAAGCATCTCTGGCCTGGCTTGAGCCAGAGGGAAGGAGTGAGGTTGGCCTTTATAATGGTTAGGGGACTGAAGATGCGGAGGTCCCATGTGCAGGCTGGGGATTTGTGAAATGTGGATTTCCCTCTCGTGCCAAAAAAGGTGGGGATGCAATGGACTTTCTTATCAACCTGTCCAGGTTGGGTCAAAGGGGAAGGGGGAGGTGAGGCTCAAGGTAAATTAGTGGTCAAACATCAAAAAATGGAGCCAGACTCTTTATCACAAGTTGTAAATTTTGGTTAAAATTTTTTTTGCAATTTTTGATTTTTCTTCAGATTGGATAATCTTGATTGATCTGTTTTTCCATGTTTATTGATTCTTTCTTCTGTTAGCTCAGATCTGCTCTTGAGTTCCTCCAGTGAAATTTTCATTTCAGTTGTTCTGTCTTTCAACTTGGAATTTCCATTTGGTTCTTTTAAAATAATTTCAATCTCTTACTGATATTTTTTATTTGATGAATCATTGTCATCATAGTTTCCTTTAAAGATGGTTTCTTTTAGTTCTTTGAACATATTTATAATAGCTGCTTTGAAGTCTTTGTTGCCTGAATCTAAAATCTAGGCTCACTTAGAGATAATTTTTATTGAAACTATCCCCTGCCCCATTGTATGGGTCAGACTTTTCTGGTTTTTTTTTTTTTTGCATATCTTATAATTTTTGTTGAAATCTGGATGTTGTTGATAATATATTCTGCATTCTGATTCCTTTTCCTCCAGAGTTGGAGGTGGTTCCTCTGTTTGTTTAGCGGCTTGCATGGGCTAATTCTGTGGAGTCTGTTTCTCTCATGGTGTGTAGCTAGCTGCTCATGTCTCTGCTCAGTTCTTTTTTTCTTGTTTTTATTTTTAAGCATGACTTTCTGATAGTTGCCCTTGAGTCAGCATATCTTAGTGGTCAGCTTATGATTAGTCAGAAGTTGTGTTTAAACTCCTTGAAACGATGAGGCCCCCACCCTTTGTCAGTGGTCCTGGTGAGACTTGGGAAATGCATTCAAAATTGAGGCAGTTTACAAGTCTGCCCTGGGTTTTGCTTTCTGTATTTGCAAGGCTCACATTCATCCAGGGATGAATAGCTCTGTAGGACCCACTCATTTCTCTCCTGTATGTTTACAGTCTTGAGCATACACACAGCAGGAAAATGTAGATTCTTAGAAGATGCACTTTGGTTGTCTCATTCCCTGATTCTCCCTGTTATATTTCTGGTTGGTCTCTTGATCTGTTGCTTGCCCTAACTGGTATTACAAACCAGACTAGCTGTGATATTGGCTTTTCCTGATTTTTTGCCCCTTAAATCACTATTGTCGTTAAAAATGCCTGTGGGCGTGGAATTCTTCTCGCTCTGCTCCAAATAAATTTAGCTCTCTCTGGCAGTGGGGTTGCCAGTCATTACAGCTTGCCCTGCCCTATTAGGACTTCCACATCAAGAAACTGGGGGTAGGTGTAGGATGGTGGGAGCCCTAGGCTAAACCACCATACATTTCCACTGTTGTTACTGAGATTCAGTAGATTTTTCTTGAATAAACACTTCTCAATTTGTTGTATATCTTCGGTTAATATCCAGATCCTTAAATGGTTGGTTTTGATAATTTTGTCCATTTTTATTGTTGGGGATAATATTTGTCAAACTCCTCATTCAACCATTCTGGGGGTTCTTTCCCCTGCCTTCTCTCTCAGTTTCTCTGTCTCATTTTTAAACATTTAAATTTTATTCATACTAAATTTTATTTCAGAATATGTTATGAAGTAGGGATCTATTGGCTATTTTTTTAAAAAATGGCATTAAGTAGTGTTTTAACATTACTTAACTATTTCATGTGTTTCCCAATTATTTGCAATGTATATTTTTTATTTTTAAATTTCAGTGAGATTTATTTTAATCCCATCCTCTTTTTTTCTTTATTCCATTATTATATCCTCTTTCACATGTTTTTACCATCTCTCGCTTTCCATTGGCTCCATCTTAGCTTCTGAATAGGCTTAACCTTCTCTTTCTTTAAACCTCTCATGACTTATCTCCTTGAGTTTCCTTCACTACCCAGGTTCATTAATTTCTTCTGTTCTTGCTACTCATAAGGCTGAATGAGACTAGGGTAAGGCAAGTGAGATGCCTAGGGCACAAACATTTAAGGAGGCACTTATCTTGGAGTCCTACAAGCATGGGGATGGCACTTGTGTCACTTAGCTTTCATAAATTTTGTGTCCTAGGTGCCTTGCTTGCCTCACCCTAGTCCTGGCTCTGCTACTCATATTTCTCTCTAGTATATATTTGTTGTAACCTGGTTTTTGTCCCAGATAGTCTTCATTTATTCAAATTTTTGAGCACCTGCTCTGTACTATACATTGGGTCTCAAGACACCACTTCTTTTACCCAGATGCTTTCTTTGTTTACACTTTCTCAAGTCTAGTGCTTTTCCTACATTACTCCTCATTCCTACTCTTTTGTACCATGTGACACTATTAACCATTACTGCCTGTTCATCCTAATCTTAGCCCAACTCTTCAGAATATACAGCTCTTTCCATGGCAAGACACCCTCTCTAGGAGCCAGTGGGCAGTTGGGCAGTGTATCATTGGCCCTCATTCTGGAAGCTGGTGAGGATTAGCTGGTGACTTGTGCTTTTAGTGTGTCAGGGTAGGAGTGTCCACGATTTTTCCAGGGTTAATGGGCCTTCACAACTACATCACTGGGAAGGGAAGGTTGCTTGCTTGTTTGTCTTCTGCTTAACATCTTGTATTCTTGGAATCTTTCCATCTGCTTCCAGTGCTTTGATACCCAAAGGCAGACTTTGACTCTGCTCGGCTGGTCTGGCTTATTCCTGCTGACTTTGTTTCCTGGTTTTCCATTCTTTGCTGATTCGTTTTTAACAAGATTTTTTTTTTTTTTTTGCTGTACGCGGGCCTCTCACTGTTGTGGCCTCTCCCGTTGCGGAGCACAGGCTCCGGACGCGCAGGCTCAGCAGCCATGGCTCACGGGCCCAGGCGCTCCGCGGCACGTGGGATCTTCCCAGACCGGGGCACGAACCCGCGTCCCCTGCATCGGCAGGTGGACTCGCAACCACTGCGCCACCAGGGAAGCCCTGCTGATTTGTTTTTAGCATGGTTTCCCTGAATGACCCTGCTTTGCTTGGTGTTCTCACTGCTTGCTCATGAAAACAAACTCATCCAGTCATTTAAGGAGTGATTATTGAGCACCTGTTCTATCCTAGGTACTGTGGGAGCCAGTGGGATTATAGTGATGATCTCAACTAAACATTCCTTATCTTCCTGAGCTAGACAGAAAAGTTAGGTGTAAATCACACCAACTGAGGCATTTGCTGTGAAAAAAGGTTACAAATGCAGCTGGCCTAGGACATTTGAGTTGAGATCTCTGTGCCTCCGTCTCACTTGACTGGCAGTATCTCCCCTTACCTTTGAACTCTTGCCTGCATCAAGCCTTGATATGAAGCGCCCCATTGTCAATCCTGGCTCTTGGTTTTGGATTGCCTTTCTCCTGCTTGCAGCTTGCTCCAGCCCCTTGCCCCACCCAAGGCTGCCATTATTTGTTTTCTTAGTAGTTCGTGCAAACCCTGATCATGAACCTGTCTTCCTTTGGAAGTCATTGTCTCCCTTGTTTTCTTAGCATCAGACTCTATTGTTTTTTTCCCCTGTATCTTTATTAGCTTCTTTATTATGTTTTCTACTTCTTCTTCCTCTTTGCAAAAAAAGTTGCCCTCACCCAGATTTTGTCCTAGGCCCTCTTCTGCATCACCTTACCCCTTTTTGGCAATCTCTTCCATTCTAGAAAACGTTGGGTTACCGTCTTTATGCAAATGGCTGGCTAATTCATCTAAGTTATGCTCCAGTTTTCAAGTTCTTGATGTAGAAGTATGTATTTCCACGTGTAGAGGCATATATATAGAGGTATGTATTGCCATGTAGAGGTATATAATACCCCAAGTAGAATTCATCATCTTCTCTAACTTAGTGATGTTATCATCTCCCAGTCTCCTTACTTGAAATCTCACGCAATTGCCACCTCCTTGCTCTCCTTCAGAAATGCCTGGTTGCCAAGTGGTGCCAGTTTTCCTATGTAATATACCATGTTAACGGTCTGTTCGTTTCAGTGTCTGCAGCTGCAACTCTAGTTCGGGCCTTCCTTTCCTTTCACCCAGTCTGTTCTGGTTCTTCCCTGAGGTGCAGCTGCTGCCAGTCTTTCTCAACTCTAGATGACTCTAAATGTGCTATGCCAGGTTAATTTTTCCTGAAACACAACTTTGGTCTGTTGTTCTTCTCTTCCGCTCATTCATGCTTCAGAAATTCCCTACCGCCTTTGAGAAACGGGGCAGGTTTTCTAGACCTCCCAACTTGTTTTATTTTCCTTGCCACTGCCTCCCTTCATATAGGCTGGACTCCATCCAAATGAAATTAATGTGGCAAGAACCTGCCTGTGTTTTTCTGTTTGTGTGTCTATATATTTTTTTCCTTTTGCCAACAGTATGCTTTTCTCACATTCTCAGTTCTTAACATCTTTCCTGAAGCTCTCTTGGATTTCCTGATCTGGAGAGTCTCTCTTCCATCATATGTACATTACCCATACTTAAAAAAAAAGTGCTTATCACTCCCCAACTTGTATTAGTTGTTATTTTAATATGAGTTCTATAAGTCTAATTAACTTTTGTATCCTTCACTATGCCTAGTGTATAGTATCTTGCAGAAATAGTTGTTGAACTAAGGAGTGGATGAATGCATTTCTGAATGAAACCAGCAGATGGTCTGGACTCCTCTGTGTGCCTTTTCCACTACCTTGTTGTTTATCTAAGACCATCTGTTTCTCTCTCTTCTTGAAACTTCTTGACTTTATCTCTGAATCTCTTCACATATCACTAAGTGGCTTGTTACTCTGTCTCTGTTGCTTCTGCTCTCCTGAGTTAGTATTAATTTCAATTTAAAGAAAAATTACATCATTTTGGTGAAGGATGTGTGTGGGAAGTTTAGAGGAAAGGGTTTTAGTGTTCAGAATGACATCTTGATCCACTTTATGGGAAAGCAGGCTGCCCATCCGGATTTTGAGAATTTGCAAGTATAGGCTTGAATCCTGGGCCTGTGGCCAGCAGAGAATAGAAAGTAGATGTAGTGATGACATGTTCAGTGTCCAGGTCAAAGGCCAGGGGGCCAGCTGCAGGGCCCCACATTCCAGTCCGCTGAGCCAGGCAGCTGCCTTGTATTCCTTAAGAGCAGCTGCCAGAGCTTCTGGTCAGATGACTGGTTTGAAGTGATGGCAGGTAAGAGTAGGGAAGTAGATGTCTAACTACAGTATTCCCATTTTTTGAAAGCTAGTGAATCATCTGCAGTTCCATGCATAGTTGTGGACATCTGGTTGTGGCAGTAAATTAGGTTATGTTTATATTGATGAATGCTAAGGAATTGATTTATTTGATTTTGTAGAAGAACGTAATTTGTCTAAGGTTAAACTTAGTAAATGCCGCATCTCTTGAGCCCTAGTTTAGTACCTATTTCATTATAGACTTTAGATTCTAGATCTTTATACCATTTTTCAAAACCATATTCCCTCCTGCTCTTGTACATTCCCCTAGCTGACTAGAACCTCAGAACTCCTTAATTTCAACCTCATTGCCCTATTTGTGGAGATTTTTAGTTGAAGGGGCCCAAACAAGCAGGCTGGTGATACCCATGAAGTTGAAGACCTTGAAAAGCAAGTCAGGACAGATGGTGTGCTTGACTAACTGCCTAGGAGAAAGTGACGCCAGGACCCAGGAGGGATACCACATTGCCTTTGCCATCCAAGTCCTAAATTTCCCAGAGCACAGAGGAGGCTTCAGGTTAACAGTTCTTCAGTCACCCATCTCTCTTTGGTTTCAGCTAGTGACAACTGAGCTGATCAAGGCCAGAAGAACTCTGAGCTGAGCAGTGGAGGCCCTCCGGGATCTAGAGAGAAGAGGTGACCGTGGAACCAGTAATGAGCCATCCTGACTACCGGCTGAACCTCCGGCCCCTGGGGACCCCCAGAGGTAGCAAAAGGAAAATGGAATCTGCTCTAGCAACTGGAGACCTGAACTAAAGTGGAATGGAGGTGCAGGGCGGGTCTTAGGACTGAGGGAGACTGTAATTCCCTTGGTGGCCTGTTCAATATTCTCCTGTGTCATTTACTTTAGAATTGTGTGTTTTCTTGCTGTCGTAATTTATTGATATTGATTACAGTTGTTTAATCTCCTCTAGAAGAGTGATGATCTTTTAGTAATTCCTATTTTTAAAGGTTTGTGTCTATAACCAGCAAAGCATACTGAACCCATTATTCGGGTTATGTTCCATGTATATTGTGGTGCTGATTTAAAATTCAGGTCTCAAATCTGTGTACATTTTATTCATGTTTCCTTATCAATGTTTCCTCTTTATGACTATTTGAAATCATTATCAGGGAATTTTATTATGTTTTGGTCTTTCTAAATAAGAAAAAAAAGGTGAAATATCTCCAGTTTTGGAGATAGACGTTTGAGTAGAGTTGATTGATGCCTCATGTTTCTAGGCGCGTCCTCTTTGGCTGGCCCACGTGGTGTTGGTGCTTCACCAGGTGACAAAAAGTCAAAGAGCAAGACCACACGAGGGAAGAGAAAAAGCATATTTGAAACCTACCTGTCCAAGGAGGATGTTTCAGAAGGCTTGAAGAGAGGAACACTTATTCAGGTGCTTAAAATATACTAGAAGGCTATTCCTTGATTATGTGGAATCAGAAGTAATCGATTACTCATTGAAACTGTTCATTTTTCTCTGCTGTGTGCTTTGAGAGAAATGATGACATAACAGGCCCAGGGCTTCCCACTTCTCAGACCGGCAGTATAACTAGAGGTGATAAGTGCCACCAGACTGTGACAAAGTGCTCTGAGGTTTGAGAGAAGGGAACCGTTACTTCCAGTTAGGGTTGTCTAGGAGTGCTTTATTGGAAGGGATATATTAGAGCCAGGCCATGGATTGGTGCAGTTTGAATAAGTGGAGAGAAAGAGCTTTACAAGGGGACCAGTGTGGACTGCTAAGAGAGAAGTGGGATATAGCGTGTGGCTATAAGGAACATTGATAGGTCAGTTCGCCTGGAGCACATGGATGCTGCCTGACAGAGAATAAGCTTGAAAAGGAAACAGTAAATAGCAGCAGACAATATTTGTTGAGTGCTTTATAGTTTACAAAATATTTTTACAAGCTAATTCAGCAGTTTGGCTCAGCAAACGTTCAGCTATCCACTGTGAGCCAGGAACAGTTTATATAGTTAGGAGCACACAGCGTGGTTGCTCCCGAGATGAAGGTGGATGAGACTGACTTTCTATACTTTGAGCCTGCAGCCCAGTAGTGGAGCAGGCAGTCATGTGAACAGATGATTTGAGGATAAAGGGTAAGTGCTCAGATAAAAGTGTGACCACTTACTGGAGAATGTTGGGGGAAACCAGGAACTGTAGGAGATGACACCTGCGGTGAATATTGAAAGATGACTCATTTGGGTCTATTAAATGAGTGTTATGTGTGTGTGGGAAGGGAGTTATGGAAAGGTCGTGACACTAATGAAGACACGAACTGTGAAACAATATGCAGTGAGGCAGCTTAGGTCTCTTTAGGCGTGAAATCTGAGGCAGGTAGTAGGCAGTGAGATGGAGAGGGAGGCGAAGCCACATATTCTTTGAATTAGTCTATTTTATAATTCTTAGTTTAGTATAGAAACATTGCCATGTGTTACCTGGCTTGCTTGAAGATGTCGACTGTGTTCCATTTTCTCTCAGTCCGAGTGTCCAGCTTCTATATTTGTGTTTGGGGCTGGAGATCCAGCTAATTAACAGATACTGTCATCTTCTCTTCCTTTTTATCACCTTTTGTATTTACCTGTGGTCACGTGCTTAATATAGACTCTTGAATGAAAATTTGTTTTTAACAAATTAATTAGTTGCTCGCTCTGATTTCAGAGGTACAGTTGGTTTTTTTTTTTTAAAGCTTCCCTTGATTTCTTTGATAAGGTCTCTCAGGAAAGTTAAAGGTTCAGTTGGACATTTGTTCATTCATTAATCCATTCATTTGCTGTTTGTCGTTCAGGGCACATACTGAACTTCATTTTATCTGCAAGTTTCTTGGCCCTCATCTTGTTCTGTGTATGAGGACCTGTTGTGCTTTTCCCATTCTCATCTCCTGCCGTTCTCTTCCAGGTACACTCTGCTCAGTTCACCCTGATCTTCGAAACTTTGCCAGTAAAAACTCTGCTCTTTGATTCCTCTATGACTTTGTACATACTGTTCCTGGTGTTAGGAATGCTTTCTCCCACTATCTTCATGTAATTGTGCTTGACCTTACCTAAATGTTACCCCCTTTACGAAGCCTCACTTTAATTCTCCAAGCAGAATTGGCCATTACCACTTTCCTGAAGCCGACATTTTTGTTTACCCTTTATTCTAAACTTATTATCATTTCTTGGAATTTATATTTCCTCAAATGGACTGTTCACTTCCTTGTGGGCATGGCCATATTTTATTCCCACAAATTAGCCCAATGACTGGCATTTGATTGATGCTTAATAAATTTATATCGAATAAATCTTTACTGACTGAATAAAGGATCAAGATACTGTCTTTGAAGAAGAATGAGAGGATCCTCTGTTGTTATGACTTGGAAGAAAAATTGTTTATAAAATTTACAAAGATAGGCTCAGGAAACTATTCTGCAATGGTATTATTTTTGCTCCCTCGTATTAATTTTTGCTTTTGAAGCAACTCTTTGCTAATGTTAAAAAAAAAAGGTGATCAATATAACAACTCTCATTCCCAGGAGTTTGTAAGTGATTCCTCCTGGCCTGTGACATCATGAGACTCTGCAGCCAGAGCCTCCCCCCACAGATGAGAACAGTTGTTCTTTGCAGATGGGAAAAGGAATGGGTTCCAGATATGAGGTCACCGTGTGAAATATACAACACTGTAAATAAGATTTTCATAGGCAGAGAAACAGAGTCCATCTGTGCAGGCCTTAATGGGTAAGGTAAAAGGCTAGTCAAGAAAAGAAATTTGAATGCTGTTGGAGAAAATTAAACTTATTAAATATGTATATTAGATGTAAGCATTTGTTAGCTTTTGTATACAAACTTAAGTATATTGTGACATCCTTTTTCTTTCCCCAAAGAAACTTTTATTGAAAGATAAGAGATGTTTTTATTTTTTTATTTTTATTTACTTATTTTTTAATAGATCTTTGAGTATAATTGCTTCACAGTACTGTGTTAGTTTCTGTTGCACAGCAAAGCAAATCAGCCATGTGCATACACGTGTCCCCATATCCCCTCCCTCTTGAGCCTCCCTCCCATCCTCACTATCCCACCCCTCTAGGTCATTGCAGAGCACCGAGCCAATCTCCCTGTGCTATGATGCTGCTTCCCACCAGCCAACTATTTTACATTTGGTAGTGTATATATGTCAATGCTACTCTCACTTTGCCCCAGCTTCCCCATCCCACCCAATGTCCTCAAGTCCATTCTCTATGTATACCTTTTTATTCCTGCCCTGCAACTAGTTTCATCAGTACCATTTTTTTTTCGATTCCATTATATATGCGTTAGCATATGGTATTTGTTTTTCTCTTTCTGACTTGCTTCACTCTGTATGACAGACTCTAGATCCATCCACCTCACTACAAATAACTCAATTTCATTTCTTTTTATGGCTGAGTAATATTCCACTGTATGTATGTGGCACATCTTCTTTATCCATTCATCTGTCAATGGACATTTAGGTTGGTTCCGTGTCCTGGCTATTGTAAATAGTGCTGCAATGAACATTGTGGTACATGACTCTTTTTGAATTATGGTTTTCTCAGGGTATATGCCCAGTAGTGGGATTGCTGGGTCATATGGTAGTTCTATTTGTAGTTTTTTAAGGAACCTCCATACTGTTCTCCATAGTGGCTGTATCAATTTACATTCCCACTAACAGTGCAAGAGGGTTCCGTTTTCTCCACACCCTCTCCAGCGTTTATTGTTTCTAGATTTTTTGATAATGGCCATTCTGACTGGTGTGAGGTGATACCTCATTGTAGTTTTGATTTGCATTTCTCTAATAATTAGTGATGTTGAGCATCTTTTCATGTGCCTCTTGGCCATCTGTATGTCTTCCTTGGTGAAATGTCTATTTAAGTCTTCTGCCCATTTTTTGATTGGATTGTTTGTTTTTTTGACATTGAGATGCATGAGCTATTTGTATATTTTGGAGATTAATCCTTTGTCTCTTGTTTCATTTGCAAATATTTTCTCCCATTCTGAGGGTTGTCTTTTTGTCTTGTTTATGGTTTCCTTTGCTATGCAAAAGTTTTTAAGTTTAATTAAGTCCCATTTGTTTATTTTTGTTTTTATTTCCGTTACTCTAGGAGGTGGGTCAAAAAGGATCTTGCTGTGGTTTATGTCAAAGAGTGTTTTCCTATGTTTTCCTCCAAGAGTTTTATAGTGTCTGGTCTTACATTTAAGTCTTTAATCCATTTGGGGTTTATTTTTTAAATATTATTATTATTTTTTGTGGTACGTGGGCCTCTCACTGTTGTGGCCTCTCCCGTTGCGGAGCACAGGCTCCGGATGCGCAGGCTCAGCGGCCATGGCTCACGGGCCTAGGTGCTCCGCGGCATGTGGGATCTTCCCGGACCGGGGCATGAACCCGTGTCCCCTGCATTGGCAGGCAGACTCTCAACCACTGCACCACCAGGGAAGCCCTGGAGTTTATTTTTGTGTATGGTGTTAGGTAGTGTTCTAATTTCATTCTTTTACATGTAGGTGTCCAGTTTTTCCAGCACCACTTATTGAGGAGGCTGTCTTTCCTCCATTGTATGTTCTTGCCTCCTTTGTCATAAATTAGGTGCCCATGTGTGCGTGGGTTTATTTTTGGGCATTCTGTCCTGTACCATTGATCTATATTTCTGTTTCTGTGCCAGTACCATATTGTCTTGATTACTGTAGCTTTGTGGTATAGTTTGAAGTTGGGGAGCCTGATTCCTCCAGCTCCGTTTTTCTTTCTCAAGTTTGCTTTGGCTATTTGGGATCTTTTGTGTTTCCATATGAATTGTAAAATTTTTTGTTCTAGTTCTGTGAAGAATGCCATTGGTAGTTTGGTAGGGATTGCATTGAATCTGTAGATTGCTTTGGGCAGTATAGTCATTTTCACAATATTGATTCTTCCAATCCAAGAGTGTGGTATATTTCTCCATCTGCTTATGTCATTTTTGATTTCTTTCATCGTTTTATAGTTTTCTGAGTACAAGTCTTTTGCCTCTTTAGGCAGGTTTGTTCCTACGTATTTTATTCTTTTTGTTGCAGTGGTAAATGGGAGTGTTTCCTTAATTTCTCTTTCTGATTTTTTGTTGTTGGTGTATAGGAATGCCAGAGATTTCATTTTGTATCCTGCAACCCTACCAAATTCATTGATTAGTTCTAGTAGTTTTTTGGTGGCATCTTTAGGGTTTTCTATGTATAGTATCATGTCATCTACAAACAGTGACAGTTTTACTTCTTCTTTTCCAATTTGTATTGTTTTTATTTCTTTTTCTTCTCTGATTGCTGTGGCTAGGACTTCCAAAACTATGTTGAATAAGAGTGGTGAGAGTGGACATCCTTGTCTTGTTCCTGATCTTACTGGAAATGCTTTCAGTTTTTCACCATTGAGTATGATGCTTGCTGTGGGTTTGTCATATATGGCCTTTATTATGTTGAGGTAGGTTCCCTCTATGTCTATTTTCTGGAGAGTTTTTATCATAAATGGGTGTTGAATTTTGTCAAAAGCTTTTTCTGCATCTATTGAGATGATCATATGGTTTTTATTTCTTAATTTGTTAGTGGTGTATCATATTGATTGATTTGCCTATATTGAAGAATCCTTGCATCCCTGGGATAAATCCCACTTGATCATGGTGTATGATCTTTTTAATGTGTTGTTGGACTCTGTTTGCTAGTATTTTGTTCAGGATTTTTGCATCTATGTTCATCAGTGATATTGGTCTATAATTTTCTTTTTTTGTGTTATCTTTTTCCAGCTTTGGTATCAGGGTGATGGTGGCTTCGTAGAATGAATTTGAGGTGTTTCTCCCTCTGCAATTTTTTGGAAGAGTTTGAGAAGGATGGGTGTTAGCTCCTCTCTAAATGTATTATAGAATTCACCTGTGAAGCCATCTGGTCCTGGACTTTTGTTTGTTGGAAGATTTTTAATTATGGTTTCAATTTCATTACTTGTGATAGGTCTGTTTATATTTTCTAATTCTTCGTGGTTCAGTCTTGGAAAATTGTACCTTTCCAAGAATTTGTCCATTTCTTCGTGGTTGTCCGTTTTACTGGCATATAGTTGTTTGTAGTAGTCTCTTATAATCCTTTGTATTTCTGCAGTCTCAATTGTGATTTTTCCTTTTTCATTTCTAATTTTATTGAATTGAGTCCTCTCCCTATTTTTCTTGATGAGTCTAGCTAATGGTTTATCAATTTTGTTTACCTTCTCAAAGAACCAGCTTTTAGTTTTATTGATCTTTGCTATTGTTTTCTTCATTTCTATTTCATTTATTTCTGCTCTGATTGTTATGATTTCTTTCCTTCTACTGATTTTGGGTTTTCTTTGTTATTCTTTCTCTAGTTGTTTTAAGTGTAGGGTTAGATTGTTTATTTGAGATTTTTCTTGTTTCTTGAGGTGAGATTGAATTGCTATAAACTTCCCTCTTAGAACTGCTTTTGCTGCATCCCATAGGTTTTGGGTTGTCGTGTTTTCGTTGTCATTTTTCTCTATGTATTTTTAAATTTCTTCTTTGATTTCTTCAGTCATCTCTTGGTTATTTAGTAGCGCACTGTTTAGCCTCCAGGTATTTGTGTTTTTTACAGTTTTTCTCCTGCAATTGATTTCCAGTCTCATAGTGTTGTGGTCAGAAAAGATGCTTGATACAATTTCAGTTTTCTTAAATTTACTGAGTCTTGATTTGTGACCCAAGATGTGATCTATCCTGGAGAATGTTCCATGTACACTTGAGAAGAAAGTGTATTCTGCCACTTTTGGGTGGAATGTTCTTTTTTTTTTTTTGCGGTATGCAGGCCTCTCACTGTTGTGGCCTCTCCCATCGCAGAGCACAGGTTCCAGACGCGCAGGCTCAGCAGCCATGGCTCACAGGCCCAGCTGCTCCGTGGCATGTGGCATCTTCCTGGACCGGGGCACGAACCCATGTCCCCTGCATCGGCAGGCGGACTCTCAACCACTGCGCCACCAGGGAAGCCCTGGGTGGAATGTTCTATAAATATCAATTAAATCTATCTGGTCTGTTGTGTCATTTAAAGCTTGTGTTTCCTTATTTATTTTCTGTTTGGATGATCTGTCCATTAGTGACGTGGGGTGTTAAAGTCCCCTACTGTTATTGTGTTACTGTCGGTTCCTCTGTTTATGGTTGTTAGCATTTGCCTTATGTGTTGAGGTGCTCATATGTTGGGTGCGTAAACATTTATAATTGTTATATCTTCTTCTTGTGTTGATCCTTTGATCATTATGTCGTGTCCCTCCTTACCTCTTGTAACAGTCTTTATTTTAAAAATCTGATACAAGTGTTGATACTCCAGCTTTCTTTTGATTTTCATTTGCATGGAATATCTTTTTTCCATCCCTTCACTTTCAGTCTGTATGTGTCCCTAGGTCTGAAGTGGGTCTCTTGTAGACAGCATATAGATGGGTCTTGTTTTTATATCCCTTCAGCCAGTCTGTGTCTTTTGGTTGGGGCATTTAATCCATTTACATTCAAGGTTGTTATCAGTATGTATGTTCCTATTACCATTTTCTTAATTGTTTTGGGTTTGTTTTTGTGGGTCTTTTTCTTTTCTTGTGTTTCCCACCTAGAGAAGTTTCTTTAGCATTTGTTGTAAAGCAGCATTAGTAAATTAGGGGTACGATCAGAAGGTTTGAAGATGCCAGCACCAAGGAGGTATAGCAGGAGCCAGTGACATGCACTTCTAAGTATCTGGGGATTTTGATAGAGAATGGGAGAATTTTTAAAGCTGTAGTGGGGAAGCAGGGGGGGGAAACATTCTTCTTCTGGTCCCTGAGCTATATGGGATAAGAGAGAGAAAATCGGCCCCCTTTGAGAGCACTTGGAGGGAATTGGTCACATCAGGTTTCAGTGGAGGCAAGGAGGCATCAGAGCATTCAGAAAAGAGATGGAGGATTTGGAGCCACCAGTTTCAGGCTTAGGAAACGGTTGAGGAGGAAAATGAGAGATGAGGGTTTGGGGCAGATTAGGCAATGGTTATAGAAATATGGAAATGGAAGTTCTGGACTTATGTATGTAGGTGAGTAAGACAAGACATCTGCTAGAAGTCTCTTTCAGTTACAAGGCCATTTCTTGAGTTGCTTTCCTGACAGCTTCTTCAGGCTGTGGGGATGACCGTGGTCTGCTGTGGACTCTGCAAGAGATTTTTCTTTCTTAGTGTGATCTGTACTCTCAGGGGATCTGTTCCTGAGGTCCAGTTCTTAAGAGTATGCTCCAGTCAAATTGCAAACAGTTTTCTTGAACAAGGCATGTGTCCCTCCTTGTGTGCTTTTATATATCAGGAAGTGTGGGATAGACAATCAAGTATAGAATCTTTTTGGTCCTTTTAATAGTTGTTCTTTTTTTTTTTTTTTTTTTTTGCGGTACACGGGCCTCTCACTGTTGTGGCCTCTCCCATCGTGGAGCACAGGCTCCAGACGCACAGGCTCCAGACGCGTAGGCTCAGCGGCCATGGCTCACCGGCCCAGCTGCTCCGCGGCATGTGGGATCTTCCCGGACCGGGGCACGAACCCGTGTCCCCTGCATCGGCAGGCGGACTCCCAACCAGTGCGCCACCAGGGAAGCCCAGTAGTTATTCTTTTCAATAGAGTTGAGATATTTTATAATAACAGTACATTGAGTATATAACCTTTAAAAATTGCAAATCACTGTTATATACCTGTAACTTATATAACATTGTACATCAAACATATCTCAATTAAAAAAACACACAGACAAACAAAATAGAGCAAGATACAGCCCTGAGCAACCTGTTTCTTTCCCCTGAGTCCAGCTGTGGCATTTCTGAGTGCTCTGTAATTAAAGGTACTTTCAAAGCAGAAGGCATTCTCATCTCTATACTTCTTCATGTACTAACCATTCACTGAGCTTGAAGGGATGATAGAAGATTAGCAGTTGAAAAAAAAGAAACTTGGGTCAGAAAATGAATTTTAAAAAATCAATGAGTTTACTTTTATTTATTTGGAGTGTTTATTTCCTCTCACTAGACTGTAAGCTATGAGGGTAGAGCCTATCTATTATTACTCTCTCTCCATTGTGGCCCCATCACTTAGCATAGTGCCTGTCATGCTAATTGTCGGGAGATATTTGTTGAGTGAGTGGATGAATATTGAGGATAAATATAATAAGCCTTTTCCTCCCTCTCCCAACAAGAAACAGCTGCCCTAAAAGTGCAATTGCAGCGACATTCATAGTAAAGGGACTGGCCTGTGGGAGCTTTGCCTGCCTTACTTCCCAGTCCCTCTGTCTCTTACCCTAATACAGCATGGTGGTAGAAGAGTATTTGCCCTCTTAATCACTCTTGCCTATATTTCCTTTCTGATTTATCTTCAAATTTTACTCCTCCATCAAGGACCAGGTCAGACACCATCTCTGGAGCCTTGCCTAGTGCCCCTAGCTGAAAGTACGCTGTCCCCTCACTTGTGGCATTCTTCATGTTTTACTTTGTAAACAAAGGCTGAGCTTGGTTCTCACTCTCCCACATTGTCTGTCTCAGGGTCTGGCACATAATCAGAATTCAGTAAATAGTTATTAAATTAAGGACTGAATGAGGATTTATAGTAGTCTGTGTGGGATTTAACAGTAATATAAACTGTTGCATGGAAATTTGTAATTTAAACATGGTGTACCAGTGAAAGAAGGAATTATTTTCTGCTTTATTTTATGCCCTCACCTATTTTGTTAATTGTGTATCTTTGGGTCTTTCAGTATTTTAGGGGAGAGATGTTATTTAAAACACTTTCTCAAGACACCCTTTGAGTCTGACTCTTAGGAAAATAACGGCCTCCATCCGTGTGTTCCAGTGGCCTTCAGATGCAGCTGTAAGTGGGGAGGGTTACAGCTTCCTGCAAGAGCCTAAAATACTGAACTGCTGTTGAAGACGGCCCCACCTGCACCCCTGTGCATAAATAGAGGCAGACCCTGACTTCGTGCTGGACTGACGTGAAGTTGTAGGCAGACTGGGTGGCCTGGCTGTTGGAGCCAGGATTCCCACTTACATTAAGAGCTGGTTCTGGACCATTTTGAATTATTGACTCATTCAGCTCTGCAGAGGGGCCAGAGTAAAAAATATGCATCCAGCCCCTCGAGACTAAGTATTCAACCTGGAAGTCAACCTGTATCACTTTGAAAATTGTCACAGAAGCAAGCAATTGTGGGAAGGTCTTATAGAATAAAAAAAGGCCATTGTGTAGTGAGGCATAATCCCCCGTAACCTTGTTCTTAAAGTAAAGGTTTATATTTGAAGACTAGCATATAAGGGCACATAAAATCCCAGTAGTTGCCACTTTCCCACTCCACGCCAGTCTCTGTTGCTTCTCACCTCTGCCCATTCACTGCAAGGTGCCAGTGTGAGCTTTTAGTGTTTGATAGAACTCTGTGATACAGACATCAGTATAAATCATATTTCATGCATTTAATGAATAGTTCTCATACATCTAACTTGTTTCCTAGATCGAATTGTTTAATTAATTTTAAACTTTTTATTGACTAGTAACATATGTATGGAAAGATTGTAAGTGTGTAACTAGTTAAATTTTCACAGGTTTTATTTTTTATTTTAAAGGGTGTATTGAGAATTAATCCGAAGAAGTTTCATGAAGCCTTCATTCCTTCCCCGGTAAGTTCAATAACTTTATAATAAACCCAATGTCACATTTAATTTTTTAGATGTGCTGTAAAACTGAAATCATATATTCTAACTAAAAAACAGAGTAGTAAAACAAAATTGAGGATGGGCAAGGATTTGTTTCAAATTTAAATAAACAAAATTTGCCTTTGGTTAACAGCCCCTTCTGCCAATCTTAAAAATCACACTTCAAATGAAAGGGATGGCATTTGTTACTAGGCTGCAGGGAGCAGCTGAACCCACACAGATACCCACCAGTTCTTGTAATTGGACACCCTTGGTTTACAGCTTAAAAGGATTTATGGGTTTTTTCCACTGATTTAAGTTAATCTCTCCTAAACAAATATGCTATGTACTTTCAATCTACTGCATGAGCTATTCTGCAACTTTGTCCAAAAATAATGTGTATTATTATTTTTTTTTCTGGTCAGTTTCTCACTTCACTTTTGTGCAGGTGATAGGACTTGGTACAAGGCTTTTTACCATTGGCTCTTCATAGTCTTTCTTAGGTTCATGACTCATTTTAATAGGCTCTCTCTCATTAAGGGAAGTTCACTCTGACATATAATTAGCAGCAGGTCTCTGGATAATGTTTGCTTGTGCAAAGCTGGGAAGCAGTATTCTTAAATTCTTGGCCTAACTTTTCCAGGATACCATAAATAGGATAGCCATAGAATTAGATTTTTCACAGTGGAAGAGATTATAGGAAGAAACTTCGGCTCATAGATGAGGAAATGGAATACATATATTTCAGTTAACATATTTCATTTTGTGAAATGACAAGCTTAATGAGAATACAAGTTCAGTCATGTACTTCATAGGTATTATTACTGTTGTTGTTTCAATAACCTAAGACCTATTCTGAAGTTCAGTTTTGTCCTTTTTTCCCTTGCCCTTGTCCTGAAGCCAAGGATTCACATTTGTATCTCAAGTTTAGGTCTTACCCACTGGCTTAGATTAAAAATGTCACATGTCACCTTGTTCTCTCTTAGTCATTTTCTGTTCCTGTGACAGAACATGGTATATATTGCTGACCCTGGTGCTTAGATTATAGAATTGAGCGTCAGATTTGAGGTAGTAACTTAGCTGCGGGAGCTATTCCATCACACAGTTTACGTGGGTGTTAGATTTCAGAGTTTGCTCATAAGGTGAAATTCACATTCAATAATCATAAAAATTACCAATGAAAATCTCTTAGGAATATGCCATGTTGGAGAGGGAGTAACCATCTCTCAATAAGTCTAGCATAACCAGCATTTTCTCCACATCAGAAAGGGTGATTGTTTCTTCTTTGGCACACCAGTTGAAGGAGCTCAATTATAGTAGGGGCCCCACTGTGTGAAAAACATGGATTTTCTTTTTTTTTTTTTGCGGTACGCAGGCCTCTCACTGTTGTGGCCTCTCCCGTTGCGGAGCACAGGCTCCGGACGCGCAGGCTCAGGGGCCATGGCTCACGGGCCCAGCCGCTCCGCGGCATGTGGGATCTTCCCGGACCGGGGCACAAACCTGTGTCCCTTGCATTGGCAGGCGGACTCTCAACCAATGCGCCACCAGGGAAGCCCAAACATGGATTTTTTAAGCACGAGAATCATACCCAGTGCAGTAAGGAGTTCACCCTGAGAGGTACCTGGGAACTGAGCAGATCGCCCTCCCTGCACACTGAGGTTTGCTCTCATCGATGGGAATGATAAGTGGAACTACATACAGTATTTTGAAAATTTTTCTGCTTGCTTTCTCTCTTTCCTGAGTACACAGTATTGAATTTCTCTGTTAGATCCCTATTAGGCCGGCTCCTAACGAGTGTATGGCCTAGGACGAGATACAGATGGAGGCACACGTACCTTATATTAAATACTTAAAAGTTATAAATCAGACTAACAAACTATTAAGTAAAATAAATTCATGACAGATAAAATACATTCCTTGCCAAGTATACCTCCATGTACTTGTACTGGGGTTCAGATGTAGAATTCTCAGACTCCTCGGAGCTCCATGCTGAAAGGTGGCTGCATGGAGAGGGTCCACCTCTGGCCTGCCCCTCTTCCCTTCCCAGTTCTTGCTCCCTGTCCCCTCTTTGCTGCCCTCCTGCCTCCTCCCCCGCATTCAGCAAGGGCCCTTGCCCTCTAGGTGAGCATCTTATCCCACATGTCCAAGCTCTGCCCATACCCTTTAGAAACACCCACCCATTAGCCACCTGTCGAGTCTAGGGGTGCCACCTGTGATGTGGTCTGCGTTTGGGAAGATAGACCTGGGGAAGGTGCTTATATATGCCCTGGAGGTGGGCTTGGGGCTGATTACAATCCATTTAGCCTTGAGAGCTCCTTACCTGTTGAGGAGGGGTGTGGTCGGAGGAGGGCCAGAGCAGAGGTCCTCTGAAGTGTTGGCCTGGTTATGTTCCTGTAAGTTAAGTTCATGTGATTTAAATTTGCAAATGATGTGTTGCCACTGTTTAATCTGGCTTGTTAAAGGAAGTTAAGCAAAAGTTATTGATGTTTCAAAAGCTCAAGTTGTTCTCCCACTTGAAATTGTATTCCTGGCATGTCCTATTTAGAAGTTTTTACACAGTTGTGATATTAGGATTAGCTTACTTCTATACCTCTTTTATTCTCTTATCTGGCCACTGATGGAGTAATGAAATTGTCTCAGAGGGAGAAAAAGTGCTAAATGACTCACCTCTACTACAGAAGCTCTGTCAAGACCCAGCTGTAAGTGATTGTAGATACTCCAGTTTTGGACACTGGCACAATCCTGCATTCTAGTTTTGTAGATTTTCTGGTCAGTTTCAGGTTTTAGAAGCATTATGGAGAGCAGTTGAAGGGGGAGATAGTAGAGGCAATGAATTACATGTAGGTAGATCCCACCACTGGTCTAGATTTCTGAGTATACGTAGCTCGTGCCCATGTCAACTGTGAACTTGTATGAACTGGAAGAATGCTCACAGGTAGACTAGAAGGTAGGATATCAGATGCAGGGCCTGACGGTTACCTGTCCCTGCTTTAGCAGGGACAATAAAGATAGGAATTGATAGAAGATGAAACCTCAGCTCTGACAATAAGAAACGGAAAGTTTCCTTAATTGTAAAATGAAGGGGTGGATTAAATATTGTCTAATGTTCTTCATAACTTTAAAATTCTAAAGTTTTTGGAGAAATAAAAATAGACTAGATTTGATGAAATTATTTAGGTTTATTCTTATTGACTCTAAAAACAGTTGAGAACTTATACAGTGTCACTTTCTGTGTTAAAATATCTACATATATCAACAGGCTAGAAACAATGAATTGATCATCAGGTATAAAAAAGTACTTTGTTTTGGGGGAACATGATTTAGGTTTATTATAATTTCTACTGATAGAAAGTTGATATTCATTTTCCTATGACAAACTCAACATACATGGGATGTTACTTCTGTGTGTACCTGATAGTGTTCTCTTGTTCTCAGTAAAAGTAAGAAAGAACCATGTAACTTTTTCACAAAACCAAGATAAATTGATATTATTGAGGTGCCTTTCTATCCCATTTGGGAATAAGATAAAGAGGAAAAATGGACCAGATGTAAAAACCTGGCTTTTTATAAAAAGCACAGTTTCAGTTCTGAATTATATTGGTGCAAGGAGTTCTGTAGCTTTTTTGTGCATCTCATCATGGGAGGCACTCTTTGTACATCTGTGGAATTTATTTCTGGTCCAAAGGGAGCTATTCCATCGGTGGAGGATGTTCTGACCATCATAGTATACTTGGGCTATCCTCCCCACTCCTGCCTCCTATATATTTAGTTAGATTACCCATAGATCCCTTTATATTTCCAACAGGTTGATCATTATCCATTTTTCTTTTTTTTCTATTCTTTCTGATGGATAGAGCAAGTCTTCTGGCATTCAAATGAAGGAATGAACTCCTTGGCCTTAAAAAGTAGTTAAGAGGTTATACTGCTGGAAACTCAGCTGTGCTCCAGACTAGAGCCTCCTTACCTATGCTATGGATTTTCTTCTCCTATAAATACCTATGCTATTTATTTTCTCTTATTTCATGTACACTGCTTTTTTTGTTTACAGTGTATGATGGATGTATATGAAAAGAAATGTATCTTTGAGAAAACAATTACAGTTTGTTAATTTGGAAAAAAAAGTTAGGAGGGATTGACTCAAACTTTTAATATTGAGCTGTCCTCAAGTATCTTTTTTTTTTTAATTGGAGTATAATTGCTTTACAATGGTGTGCTAGTTTCTACTTTATAACAAAGTGAATCAGTTATACATACACATGTTCCCATATCTCTTCCCTCTTGCGTCTCCCTCCCTCCCACCCTCCCTATCCCACCCCTCCAGGTGGTCACAAAGCACTGAGCTGATCTCCCTGTGCTATGCGGCTGCTTCCCACTAGCTATCTACCTTACGTTTGGTAGTGTATATATGTCCATTCCTCTCTCTCACTTTGTCACAGCTTACCCTCCCCCCTCCCCATACCCTCAAGTCCATTCTCTAGTAGGTCTGTGTCTTTATTCCTGTCTTACCCCTAGGTTCTTCATGACATTTTTTTCCCCTTAAATTCCATATATATGTGTTAGCATACGGTATTTGTCTTTCTCCTTCTGACTTACTTCACTCTGTATGACAGACTCTAGGTCTATCCACCTCATTACAAAGAGCTCAATTTCGTTTCTTTTTATGGCTGAGTAATATTCCATTGTATATATGTGCCACATCTTCTTTATCCATTCATCCAATGATGGACACTTAGGTTGTTTCCATCTCTGGGCTATTGTAAATAGAGCTGCAATGAACATTTTGGTACATGACTCTTTTTGAATTTTGGTTTTCTCAGGGTATATGCCCAGTAGTGGGATTGCTGGGTCATATGGTAGTTCTATTTGTAGTTTTTTAAGGAACCTCCATACTGTTCTCCATAGTGGCTGTACCAATTCACATTCCCACCAGCAGTGCAAGAGTGTTCCCTTTTCTCCACACCCTCTCCAGCATTTATTGTTTCTAGATTTTTTGATGATGGCCATTCTGACTGGTGTGAGATGATATCTCATTGTAGTTTTGATTTGCACTTCTCTAATGATTAGTGATGTTGAGCATTCTTTCATGTGTTTGTTGGCATCTGTATATCTTCTTTGGAGAAATGTCTATTTAGGTCTTCTGCCCATTTTTGGATTGGGTTGTTTGCTTTTTTGTTATTGAGCTGAATGAGCTGCTTATAAATTTTAGAGATTAATCCTTTGTCAGTTGCTTCATTTGCAAATATTTTCTCCCATTCTGAGGGTTGTCTTTTGGTCTTGTTTATGGTTTCCTTTGCTGTGCAAAAGCTTTGAAGTTTCATTAGGTCCCATTTGTTTATTTTTGTTTTTATTTCCATTTCTCTAAGAGGTGGGTCAAAAAGGATCTTGCTGTGATTTATGTCAGAGTGTTCTGCCTATGTTTTCCTCTAAGAGTTTGATAGTTTCTGGCCTCAAGTATCTTTAAAATAAGAGATGCTGCAATAGATGCAGGCTTCTGAATGAATCAAGTAAGAGCTGAGTTGTGATTCAGTATATAGATTTGTGTATTGTTCGAGGTTCAGTTCAGCCCTGCTTCTCTTCGTTTCTTGGGATAGAAACATGACAGTACCAGCATCTTACCCTCTTTAACTCTCTAAGCGAAGAGTGGTGTAGCTGCTTCCGAAAGAGGCATCTGATTGCATACGTTTTGACACATGATGATGGGATCGGATGACCTCTAGACAGCTTTATTTTCATTGTAGAGAAGTCGGAGAGATCCCATTACTTTATAAATTGCAGAAGGCAGTTGATGATGTTGTGCCACACTTCAGTTGTTCACTCTTTATTTACTGGTTGCCTCTTCTTATTTCTCTGAGAAGCTTATCATGAGCCGTCTTTGTGACTGGCACGGTAGCTATTCCTTAGAGACTAGGGTGGGTCAGGTTTGGCAAAGTGTGCAGGCCACAGCTGCTAGCCTGTGGCTAAATTGGAAATTGAACAGAAAGACTGTTCTAAAGATCTCTAATGGTTTGTAATTGGAAACTGTAAAAAAAATACTGAGTATATGAAATCCCATTCTGTGAGTGTGGTGGTGAATTTGCAGTGTTAATTTTATCTTTATTTAAAATATCATAGTAATCACCTGCAGTCTGTTGAGCGTAACATCAACTGTCTCTAGTAGAAAAGTTTGAGTGGTGGCTTTCCAAGCCAGTTTGCTGTTACCTCCTTTGAGAAAAATTAACATTTTACTTCTCTCTTATCCTCTGAAAAGAAGCACATAATATAAACTCTTGGAAGGGTGAAAGGATGAGAGTACATGTTTGCATGTTTGTTTGTTTTTTTGCATATATGTATTTTATTTATTTATTTATTTTACAGCAGGTTCTTATTAGTTATCTATTTTATGCATATTAGTGTATATATGTCAATTCCAATCTCCCAATTCATCCCACCACCACCGCCCCCCTCCCCTTCCCCCCTTTCCCCCCTTGGTGTCCATACGTTTGTTCTCTACAGCTGTGTCTCTATTTCTGCCTTGCAAACCGTTCATCTGTACCATTTTTTCTAGATTCCACATATATGTGTTAATGTATGATATTTGTTTTTCTCTTTCTCACTTACTTCATTCTGTATGACAGTCTCTAGGTCCATCCACATCTTTGCATGTTTGTTGGTGAAACATTTTGAAAATGTTTAATTTTTTCATGGAAACTTATTGCTGAAGGCATGCTTTTCTTAGCTACCTTTTCCATTTAATTATTTTTGCAAAGTAATTTGGCTTAAAAAGAAGACTCTGGCAACTAATTAAGTTTGGCAGTTGATACCTGGGGAGTTCACTGGGGCTACACTGCTTCAGGTGGATTGTTTTTAAGTATGTGCTTGAGGGGAATTCCCTGGCATCCCAGTGATTAAGACTCAGGCTTTCACTGCTGTGGACCTGGGTTCAATAGCCAAGACATGAAAACAACCCAGGTGCTGATCAACAGACGATTGGCTTAAGAAGATGTGGTATATATACATTGGAATATTACTCAGCCATACAAAAGAGTGAAATACTGCCATTTGCAGCAACATGGATGGACCCAGAGAATATAATGCTTAGTGAAGACAGAGACAGACAGAAAGAAAAATACTATATGGTATCACTTATATATGGATTCTAAAAAATAATACAAATGAATCTATATATAACAGACTCACAGACATAGAAACAAATTTATGTTTACCAGAGGCTGGAGAGGGACAGTTAAGGAATATGGAATTAACAGATACAAACTACTATACATAAAATAGATAAGCAAACAAGATTTACTGTATAGTACAGAGAATTATATTCAATATCTTGTAATAACCTATAATGGAATATAATCTGAAAAAAAATAACTGAATCACTATGCTGCACACCTGAAACTAACACAGTATTGTAAATCAACTATACTTCAGTTAGAAAACAAACAAACCAACCACATTGCTCTCTCTGCCACTTCTTTGGGGGGAGTGTGACTTTGCTGGTTTTCTCCTAGAGAGCCCAACTCCTGGAGCTGGTTGTTGTTCCTGCCCTTGGTTGGTTTTCTTTGGGGATTATATCAATGTGTTGTTGTTCTTCTGTTTTCTTGCAAATTGTCTACTTTTTACCTTTCCCTTACAAAAATTCAGTCATGTACAAAAGGTACCATCATGCTTTATTTTATTTAAAACAAAAAAGGGTAACTTACTTCTTTCTCATTTCAGTTATGAAAGCATGCAGTCCTCGTTTTCTTCCTTTTTTTTTTTTTTTTTGCGGTAGGCAGGCCTCTCACTGCTGCGGCCTCTCCCGCTGCGGAGCACAGGCTCCGGACGCGCAGGCTCAGCGGCCATGGCTCACGGGCCCAGCCGCTCCACGGCATGTGGGATCCTCCCGGGCCGGGGCACGAACCCGTGTGCCCTGCATCGGCAGGCGGACTCTCAACCACTGCGCCACCAGAGGAGCCCCTCGTTTTCTGCTTTATGTATTTTTGTTTGTTTGGTTTGGCCTGTCTACAGTAGATCTTCTCTTATTTGGTGATTTTTTAGTATTATGTTAACCTGTTCTTCTGTGTTCATCACCATTTCTATTAGTTCCAAAGAGCCTGAGCTTCCTCTAGGTCTGTTTGTGGTTAAATACTAGTGTTCCTGTTAACTCAGTGGACAGATTGTAGAGTCTACAGTTTTCAAACCAAGGAAGTAACTTTTGGTTCCAAGCCTTGGTAAACTGACTACTTTATTTCCTTCTCCAACCTAGGATGGTGATCGAGACATTTTTATTGATGGGGTTGTTGCTCGTAATAGAGCCTTGAATGGGGACCTGGTGGTTGTGAATCTGCTTCCAGAGGAGCAGTGGAAGGTGAGTTAAATTTTCCTTTTATAACTGTAGACTTCTCAGGGCCTTTTGCAGTAGTGCATCAGTGAGACATCATTAACTGAAACAGTCACAGACCCCTAAGGCCCTTGGTTGCCTCAGAAGCAGACCACAGAATTCTTGGGACATAGAAGCATTGGGTGCGCAGACATTTAATGATTCCGGTTCACCTTGTTCCCTCCCCTATGATCTGTCTTCCCTGTCACATGCTTTGCATTGGTTTCTGGTAATTTTTAGGATAGAAAAAAAGCTTGCAGGGGACATTCAAACCTGATACATATTAATATCCCACATTTAATGCTGGGAGAACTAGAAAGACAAAGCCATAGGGATGGTGCAGTCTTCACATATTCCTGCTGCCTCTCCTGGAGAACCCAGGCAACACATATCTAGTTCTGTGATGTCCAGTTTGGTAATTGGACTTCTCGTGGCAGATAAAAATAGACTGTGTATTTTTATAAAACAGAAATTTGGTAGCAGACGAAAATGTTTTTAACATGAGAATATTCTGGGTTTTAGTCTCCATCTGTGTCTGTCAACTGAAAAGGAAGATTTGGTTTTGTTTTGACTATTGTTTTAAATAAGGATCAGGCACTAGAATGATTCATAGCAACAGTTTCTTTGAATTGTCATATAAAACTGGTAACTTGTATATCTGAGTCTGAATTTTTCTTCCTAGTATTCTTTTATTTTTTTGAATTTTATTTTATTTTATTTATACAGCAGTTTCTTATTATCTGTTTTATACATATTAGTGTATATACGTCAATCCCAATCTCCCAATTCATCCCACCACCACTACCTACCCCCACCCCCACCCTCTTTCCCCCTGTGGTATCCATACGTTTGTTCTCTACATCTGTGTCTCTATTTCTGCCTTGCAAACTGGTTCATCTGTACCATTTTTCTAGGTTCCACATATATGCGTTAATATACGATGTTTGTTTTTCTCTTTCTGACTTACTTCACTCTGTATGACAGACTCTAGGTCCATCCACATCTCTACAAAATGACCCAATTTCATTCCTTTTTATGGCTGAGTAATGTTCCATTGTATATATGTACCACATCTTCTTTATCATTTATCTGTCGGTGGGCATTTAGGTTGCTTCCATGAGCTGGCTATTGTAAATAGTGCTGCAGTGAACATTGGGGTGCATGTGTCTTTTTGAATTATGGTTTTCTCTGAGTATTTGCCCAGTAGTGGGATTGCTGGGTCATATGGTAGTTCTATTTGTAGTTTTTTAAGGAACCTCCATACTGTTCTTCATAGGGGCTGTATCAATTTACATTCCCATCAACAGTGCAAGAGGGTTCCCTTTTCTCCACACCCTCTCCAGCATTTGTTGTTTGTAGATTTTCTGATGATGCCCATTCTAACCGGTGTGAGGTGATACCTCATTGTAGTTTTGATTTGCATTTCTCTAATAATTAGTGATGTTGAGCATCTTTTCATGTGCCTCTTGGCCATCTGTATGTCTTCTTTGGAGAAATGTCTATTTAGGTCTTCTGCCCATTTTTTGATTGGGTTGTTTGTTTTTTTAATATTGAGCTGCATGATTCCTAGTATTCTTTTTTTTTTTTCATTTATTTATTTATTTTTGGCTGCGTTGGGTCTTCATTCCTGTGTGCGGGCTTTCTCTAGTTGTGGTGCGTGAGGTTTATTCTTCGTTGCTGTGCGCAGGCTTCTCATTGCGGTGGCTTCTCTTGTTGCCGAGCACGGGCTCTAGGCGCGTGGGCTTCAGTAGTTGTGGCTTGTGGACCCCAGAATGCAGGCTTAGTAGTTGAGGCATATGGGCCCAGCTGCTCTGTGCCATGTGGGATCCTCCCAGACCAGGGCTGGAACCTGCGTCCCCCGCACCGGCAGGCAGACTCCCAAGCACTGTGCCACCAGGGAAGTCCCCCTAGTATTCTTTATATCATATCTTTTATTTTATTTGGCTCAATTTATTGCTACTCAAGAATTTGGTATCCTCTTCAGTGAGAGGTATTACAGCAGAGTGATTAATAGAGTGGACTTTTAGGCTAGGCTACTTGGGTTTGAAGCTCATCTTTGCCAGTCATCTGTATAACCTTGGGTGAATTATACACCCTCTCTGTGCTTCAAATACCTCATCTGTAGAATGAGAATAATCATAGTACCTACTTCATAGGTTTGTCATAGGATTAAATGAGAATATATGGAGAAATCTTAGAATAGTGCCTGACCCATGGTAGCAGCTCAAGTTTTTATTATTAATTTTTTCCAGAAATGTGGGAAGTACTACCTTATCTCAGAGCTTTGTTGAGGCAGAAACTAAATTCTGCTTTTTATCTGATAGGGCTATAGTAATTGAGTAAGACCTATGTGTCAGGAATTTGTAGGGTGCACGGAAATTATTAATGCTCAAGATGGACATAGTTGTTTCCCTCATGGAGCTTTTAGTCTGGTAGGGAGTGCAGGTAGGAAGAGACAGATGCTACTCACACTTACACAAATTTAAGGAAAATTTTGATTAATGCTGTGAAGTTAAGTGCAGAGTGTTTTACAAGAGTGAATTATCCTAGTCCAGATCTACCTCTTCACCTCCCCCCAACTCCCATCCCTAGTTGCTGACAATTGTGGATAGTCTCCTTACTTGAGTCTTGAAAACACAGCTAAGGGTTGGCTCCAGGTCCTAGGAACATAGGTTGATTTAGGTCATTTCCTCTTTTCCTGAAAGCATCATCTAGCAGTGTTGACTGGGTTTAAGATGACAGGAAGAATGCATTAGGGTCTGGTCAAACCAAAGGAAGTATTCCTAGAGGTCATAGAGAGAGTAAATAGGCAGCATTATAGTAAAGATAAGCCAAGGAACAGAAAAGATGATGGATCCCTTCCACTTAAGGGATGAGAATGGATAGACTAGAAAGAAATAGAAGAGTGTTTAGCAAGACAGATGGATCTAGAGCTGACCAGAGCAGGTATGAGGTATTGACTGGTTAAAGAGTTAATGGAATGGCTGTGTTAAGTGTTAATTTCTTTTTTTTTTTTTTTTTGCGGTACGCGGGCCTCTCACTGTCGTGGCCTTGCCCGTTGCGGAGCACAGGCTCCGGACGCGCAGGCTCAGCAGCCATGGCTCACGGGCCCAGCTGCTCCACGGCATGTGGGATCTTCCCGGACCAGGGCACGAACCTGCATCCCCTGCATCGGCAGGTGGACTCCCAACCGCTGTGCCACCAGGGAAGCCCTTAATTTCTTTTTAAACATTTTAATAGAGATCTTGAAAGTATATGGAGACCTAGATGGTTTCACTTACTGATGAATTCCACTAAACATTTAAGGAAGAAATAGTCCTGATTTTACAAAAACGCTTACAGGAAAAACGAGAGAAGGATTCCTTTTCCAACTCATTCTATGAGGCCAGCATTGCCCTAATACCAAAACCAGGAATGGACATTTTAAGAAAAGAAAGCTACAGACCAGTACTCCTCACAAACATGGGTGAAAAAGTCCTCAACAAAATATTAACAAATAAAATCCAGCAATGTATTAAAAGGCTAATACAACATGAGCAAGTGGGGTTTATCTCAGGAGTGCAAGGCTGGTTTAATATCTTAAAAGCAATTTGGTGTAATTCACCATATTAACAGGCTAAAGTTAACCCCATATTTAAATCAAATGCCATCATTTTGATAGATGCAGAAAATATATTTGACAAAAGTCCACAACCATTCATGATAAAAACTCATAGTAGACTAGCAATAGAAGAGGACTTCTTCAGTCTGATGAAGAATATTTAGGAGATACTTATAACTAACATTATTCTTAGTGGTGAAAGAGTGAATGTTTTTTTCTACAATTGGGAATGAGGTAAGACTGTCCCTTCTCATTCCTTTTATTCAACATCATACAGGAGATTCTAGTCAGTATGATAAAGCAATAGAAAAAAACATTTAGATCGGAAAGGATGAAGGAAAACCTTCTTTATTCTCAGACTGTGTGATCTTCTATATATAAAAACCTAAGGAATTTACAAGAAAAGCTACTAGAACTAATAAGTGAGCTTAGCAAGGCTGAAGGACAGAGGCTGATATACAAAAACCCATTGTATTTCTATAGAGTAGCAATGAAAAATTAGAAGTTGAAAACTTTCTTAAAGTACCATTTTTAATAGGATGAAAAATATGAAATACTTAGGGTTAAGTGTGACCAAAGGTGTGTAAGACTATAAAACATTATTGAGAGAAATTAAATAAGGCCTCAGTAAATGGTGAGAAATACTGTGTTCATGAATTAAAAGACTCAGTATTGTTAAACTGCCAATTCTATTCAAATTGATCTGTAGATTAAGCATAATTCTAAACAAAATCCTAGCCCTTAAGAAAGGAGGAGGAGGATGTTTAGTGAAATATGTTCTCAGGATTAAGCATAGGAAACCCAGACCAAAGAGGCTAGAGTCAGGAACTTTGGATGAAATCCTTTTAGCTGTAATTTGTAATGTTCCACCTATATTGTTTCTGCATTCCCCCAAGTGTAAAAACAACTTTCCAGTTAGCAGTACACTTCTTTTTTTTTTAAGATTTTTTTGATGTGGACCAGTTTTAAAGTCTTTATTGAATTTGTTACAATATTGCTTCTGTATTATGTTTTGGTTTTTTGGCCATGAGGAATGTGGGATCTTAGCTCCCCAACCAGGGCTCGAACCTGCACCCCCTGCATTGGAAGGCAAAGTCTTAACTACTGGGCTGCCAGCGAAGTCCCGAGCAGT
The DNA here is from genome assembly GCF_937001465.1 of Orcinus orca. Classification (NCBI taxonomy): domain Eukaryota; kingdom Metazoa; phylum Chordata; class Mammalia; order Artiodactyla; family Delphinidae; genus Orcinus; species Orcinus orca. Next base: position 112,952,920 of record NC_064565.1, read on the forward strand.
ACACTTCTTAAGATGCAAAGAGTCCCTGTTTATCCTCTTTGTTGTCCAGTCTGAATCTCTTTAATAGTCAGTCTTGTGGAGAGAAATATTGCAGAGGCTAGAGTGGACCATGGCATCTTTCAAGTCAAAAGAAAAGTAGGCTAAGTCCCTAAATCTTGGGTGCTGGGTATTGGCTGGGACCTCAGAAATGGTGCTAGAGCTTAATTGTAGAAAAGCCTCTGGTGGTTTTCTCACCAATGCCTAAGACTCCTGAATCAGCACAGAAAAAGGAACTTTGGAGCCCACTTGGTTTTGGAGACTTCCATCAGAGCTACTGGCAGGTGGGCCAGGCACCTCATCAAGAATCATAGCAGTCACTGTCCTGTACGGGAATGGTCAGTGCTGGGGTTTCTAGGCAGATGGGTAGAGGGAAATAGAGGGACTCAGAAGACCAGTATTAGTATTAGTATTGAGGAGTCTGGAGAGGAGGTGATATTCATGAAGGAGGTGTGCAGAACAAAGCTGAGAGTAGCTGTTTTTTGTCAGAGAAAGATGGATGTGAAGATACCTCATTAGAATTGAGGCCAATCCTATAGGCCAGTGCTTGTCTCTAACTTGCAAATGATTCGCCTGGGGACTTTGTTGAAATGCAAAGTATAATTTAGTAGATCTGAGGTGGTGCCCCAAATCGTGCATTTCTAACAAGTCCCTAGTCAACATTGGTGCTACGAGTTCTGGAACCATCCTTTGAATAACAAGGCTATAATATGTGAGTCAGGAGAAAAGAAGAAAGAAGCAGCTAGGGAACTTGGGGATGAACTCTCTGGGCCCAGGATCTGAGACTTGGTTGGTGGGAAGATAGTTGAGGAAGAAATGTGAACCTTAACACTTGTGGCTGGGCAATGATGTCCCCCTGAGAGACTGGATCCTGAGCCTCTTATTATTAATGACATCCTTTTGAGCAAGGATTGGAATGGATATAGAGAAAGGCCTAGACTGTCAAGGAGAACCCTTGTGTTGCTGGTAGAAGTAGAGTCGGGGTGATGACAGAGGGGCTGCCTTGGTATGTATATAGGCCCTCTTCGGCTTTCAGAAGATTTGAAATGTAGAGAGTGGCTCAAGGTTCCATACTTGTTCCGTTTCTGTGGAGTTCCTAAAGGTGTTCACAGTGGCTGCCTGACAACTGCTTTTTATATTAAAATCAGCCCCATTAAGTATGTCTCTTAGGCCTCATTGGAATAAGTATTTCACAGCTTCCCATTCTGAAGAGGGGAGCTCTGTCGGCTATAGCCCACCTGTGACAGTTGTTGGTGACAGGGTCAAACTAGGGAGAAGAGAATATTCAGACTGTCATCAAGAATCCCTGACATGTAGAATATAAACATCTCAAAGCATACTGGCCAATTGTATTACAGGTTTGTTAGTACAAAAGCATATTGTTATCAAAGGAATCTGTTGTCAATGGTGTGAGCAAATGCGAATTAATTGGATTATTCATCTTTGCTTCTCTATTCTTGTTGCGCTCACCCCTCTTGGGTATGTAAACAACAGTTCTTTTAGCTATAGTAGTAAATAGTCAATTTATTTCACAGCATGTTTTTTGGCAAAATAGATAGCTGTAGAAGTATCAAGCTGTGAGGCAATAATAAAAAATAATTTGCTCTTATATAACAATTATAATTTCAGAATTCCTCCATGCTTTTAGTATTTATATGTAATTTTTATTACAGTCATTTAATGAAGGATTCTTGAGACAAATGATAGTTTCTTTACTTTGTCAATTTGGAAATTAAGCGACTTGTTTGAGAACTTGGAGTTTTGGGAAACGGAGTAGAATCCATATGTCTTGACTTAGCTTAATGTTCTTTCCTTTCCTTATGTTTGTTTTTTTTGCTCTTTTTTTTTTTTCTGTGAGGGTGTATGTATGTATTTTTATAGCCTGAGGGTTTGTGGCTTTCCTCAGGTTTTCAGAGTGGATGGATGTGTCCCCAAATGATTAGAAGCCATTGATCTTGATGATTCTGCCTGGAACAGTTCAGGGTACCTGGTAGCTTTTCATCCTCCACCTCTCCTGCCCTGTGCTAGATGCTGGAGGTACAAACTCAAATAGGTCACATGCTTTGCTCTTAAGGTGCTTGTAGGCTGGTTGGAAGAGGGATGGGAACAGTTGTATGGTTTGTACGATGGAGAAATACATGTTGTTATGCGAGCACTAAACTGAGAGAATTTGGGAAGGTTTCATAGAAGGGGTTCCATTTGAACTATGGTTTGGAAGATGGGAATGGAGAAGGAGAGAGGTTTGGTTTTGTTTTAGGATGAGAATGATTTGTTTAGGGCTGAGAATTATTTGGCAGGAGAGGGTGGTGAAAATTTCCACTTTCAGAGAGGAACATATGAAGTAAGGGTCTGTCTTTCTGCCATGCAGTTGGCTGAGTGCTGCAGCCCCTCAACCAGCTCTCTTAGACACTGGCATAAGCAGGGAATTGCTAATTGTTACCAAGATCCCCCCCTCTAGGAAGACTAACATCCTTGACCCCCTTTTACTGAAGCTCACAGTATCCTGCTCTTTGTAAACTCATCTAATTGTCATGTATTTGATCTTAGCCCCACTGCTTCCATTTTCTTTTCTTTTTCCCACCAAGTTCATCTTCCATAATCATCAACAACCTTGTCCTTTATCTTTTTTTAAACTATAATAAATTCATCCTATTATTTTTCTTCTCTTAAAAATCAAATACTGTAGTACATTGCAATAAGTGTGTGTGGACTCTGTGGATGCTGCTGCTGATTGCTGACTTTTTAGTGCTAACTGTGTACCAGGAACTGTATTTAGTGCCTCACACCATTCTTTAGTCTGCTTTTGTCTCTATCCCAGTTTCGTGAATGGGAAACCTGAGGTTTAGCTTAAGCATCCTACTTATTTAGGGAACAAATAAATATAACTAGGGAGTGACAGTGTTGGGATTCAAATTCACATCTCTTCATGTCATGACCTCATTGCTATTTGTTATTCCAGAGGTGCAAAGGAGAGAGTTATTTGATCTGTAGATAGATATTGTCAGGTATCATAAAAATCAACATAAATCCAGAAAATAATAATACATGATTTAGCATTAGGCAGTATCCTGAGTTGCCATCATGGGTAAAGAAGATGACTTTATCAATTGAAATGACCAAAGGCCCAGTATTTTTTTTTTTTTTTTTTAAGCAGCATATAGTATCTTTTTATTATGAGTTTTACTGGTCTTGATCTAGTATTTCAGTTAATTTTTAAAAAATTAAAAAAATCTTTTACTTAGTAGCTTTATATATATCTATATATATTTTTAATTTTTAAAAGAATTTTAAAATCTTTTACTTAGTAGCTCCCAGTATTATTCTTAGAAGACAAACAATTTAGAAACAATTAATTAGAATTCCAGTGAACTGAGTGGTTGTATCCTAAGGCTAGAGAGATATGAAAGCTACCCCAGGGCATTAGGGAGGCAAGTATTGGGAATGTGTCTTACCAGACATCTGCCCTACATAATAGATAGAAACCGAGAGAGCTAACCCAATTATAAAGTGAAACCATGAGCTACAGCCCGCTGGACAAGACATAGAATCAAAGAGGTTATAGACTCAGATGCCATTCTGGCTTGTTGGCAGCAGATCTCAAATTCATGGGACATGTGACACAGGTATTCAGAAGGCAGGTAGGCATTTGTCATATAGAGGGTGCCTTCTTCTGGGACTTTGGGACAGGGTTCTAATTCCAGAGATGTGAGACCATCTTATTACAAACAGACTGTTGGAGGCAGCCACTAGGCTGGGAGTCAAGGATAGGATTTAATCCCTGAGCTAGGAGAATTGGCTAGAGTGGTACTGGGAGCAAGAACCAAAGCAGAAGACCAACCTTGAAAGCCAGAACTCTGGGCCTTCTTTGGCTGTACCAAAGGAGATTTGGGAACCCAGAATTCAGCTCTGGTATCTTGGATCTGGGGGTTGGGTTAAAGCTAAGCCTCCCGATAAGAGGAGCCAAAGCTGTTTAAATATTAACTTCTTTGCTTGATTGGAAACTAGGGTGAGCAGCTTAGTTGATGCAGCCATAGTGAGTGGCCCAGAGAAAATCAGAGTACAGGAAGCTGATAAGAGCGTATTAAAATTAAAATCAGGTGAGACTGTGAAACAGAAGCTGACTAGCTGAAGAGTCAGGAGTGGATTTCAAGTGAAATTTCTTCTCATTGGAACTTAGCTTCTATATTCTTCTGTCTGAATATTTAAAATATAGTAAGACAGACTGGAATATATTTGATATATGGATACCCAATGGAAAATTATAATGTTATTCATTTATCACCCAGGTATTTGTTGAATACCTGCATTGTACTTGGGAATAAATCAACCAAGCACTTTGTTAGCTAAGTCTAAATTTCTCTTGGGACAGGATTATTTTACTTAATTTACAACAGAGTAAAGTTTATACATGAATTAAGAAGGATGGAAAAGCAAGGGCAATTATTCTATGTTTTCTAACATGTCTATTGTACAGTTCCTAAGAAAACTTATTTTTATGCAGAATGCTAATACTTCAGCAAGGGAATAATAGAAGTATGGATGGACATTTTGGAAGAGATTAGCACAGAAAGAACTTGAGTTTAAAAGAATAAAGGAAGTGCTGATAGGAGTAACTACTCTTGTTCTAAATTAAACAAACAAAAATCAAAGTGCACATTTAATCCCTAACTTTCAATGGCTATTCCAAACCTTCTTATGGTCACATGAAATTGGTCTAGTACAGTAAATTGTTTCCTTTGACAACTAACTTTTCCTTCAAATGATTGTTTTAAAGTTTTGTCTTCCAAGTTCTTCTTTAAATATGCACCCATCATACTAGATTATATTTAATCCAATCTCTTATATAACCACTATCATTTTGGATTGCTCTCAATTCCAGTGGAATTTGGATTTCTTAGAACTGTTTGGTTTCTTGGCCTGCATGGCAGGCCCAAAAAAGACTTGGAAGGTACTTAATCTTGGAGGGCAAGGTCTTTGGAGCCTCCACCCATAACAGTATGGTAGGTAAGGTATATCTACTACCATGATCAGATTTTCCCAAAATTGTTATATACACAAACCTATTTTTAACAATCATCTTTTCTTCTTCTTTATTGCCAGCTCTAGGATCAAATACATCAGGTTCTTGCCTGCTTTAAACATGCCTTCAGATCTCTGTAATTCAAATTGAAATGTCTGAAATAAGGAATGTATCATTTAAGGATAGAGTAGCTTATTTGTGCTGGGAAACTCCCAATTAATATTTCAGGATTATTTGCTAGAAAACTAATTCATTCCTCCTTAACTCCATGGAGATGGTTTGGTGAAATTCACATTCATTGTAAGGAATGAGTTAATATAGGTAAAGTACTTAAAGCAATACTGGCATATTATAAATGCTCAAGAAATGTCAGATATTACCACTATTCTTCTTTGAAATGAGGACTGAGAGTTACAGTTAGGCCAAGATCATAATAATGACTCAAGTTTACTATTCCCAGCTCTTGAATTTACCCCTGATAACATTTGCTCATAGCAGACATAAAATGTTCATATAAAATGTTGACATAAAATGTTGATGTCTCAGTATGCATTCCTTTGAGGAAATTGCTGGACAGTTGTATGGTAGGCAAGATTATACTGTGGAATGATGTGGTTTATTTCTTACTCATGCCCTTTGCCCATCAAGCTCATCTAGGGTTTTGTTTTCAATGATCATCACTCCAGAGCCCAGGCTGAATGGAACAGCTGCCATCAGGAGTACTCCCCTTTTCTGTGGCAGAAGGAAACAGAGCCCTGGAGGGGCCACATTTAAAATGCCTTTGTCCCAAAGCGACTTCATCAGTTCTGTTCACAACTCATTGGCCAGAATGAGTCACCTGGCCCTACTCAACCACAAGAGGGCCAAGAAGTACAGTTCTACAAATTGTCTGCAAGTAGGGATAGCAGGAAATATCTGGTGAACTGCACGGATGACTATCACACTGGATTAATTAGATTCATTGTACTTTGCATTCCTGACCAGCCATCTGAAAAGTGTATGCCACTGGTCATTAGGGAGATCAGGCAAAAATTTCTATATCATTTACTATAAATACATCACCACTAATGAAAAAAGAATTCAGAAATACCTGAAAATGATCTAGATGGTCTTTAAGATCACCCTTAGTTATGTAACTCTTGCTTTAAAGTACAGTGTGTAATATAAAGTAAATTTGTTGATCTTCAAATTAAGCTAATGGTGTAATTTTTGTAAGTAAAAGGCAAGGAAGTTTTAAGGAAGTGTACTGGTATTTATTTGGTAATATTTATAAACCATAAAGAGTTTATCATTAGCAGTAGTATTTTGATATTGTTGCTTGCTACTGCTATTGTTAAAATTTTCATTTTTTATTAAAAATTTTTCAATAGTTATATATTATCCTATGTTTTATAGAAACTAGTCATGATTTAGGGCATATACATAATTGTCTTATGAATTTAGGCAACTAGGGAGAGGAAAATGGTAGATTTGGAAAACTATAGATATTTTAGTATTTTGGAGCTTGAAATGCAAGATAGGGATATAAAGTGGCAGGAGATGAGGCCGGGCTGGTAAATGGCAGGTCGGGAGGTTCATATCGTGAAATGTCTACATACTGTGTAAAGGAGTTCTGCCGTTATCATGTAGGTATGGGGGAGCCTTTGAAGAATTTTGAGGAGGGGTGATGTAGTCAGATTTGCATAGTAGAATATCATTTTGGTGGTAGGGTAGAGAATTTAAAGGAAAGGGGTAGGGACTTCCCTGGTGGCGCAGTGGTTAAGAATCTGCCTGCCAACGCAGGGGTCGCAGGTTGGAGCCCTGGTCCGGGAAGATCCCACATGCCGTGGAGCAACTAAACCTGTGCGCCACAACTACTGAGCCTGCACTCTAGAGCCCGTGAGCCACAACTACTGAGCCTCAGCACCACAGCTACTGAAGCCTGTGTGTCTAGAGCCCGTGCTCTGCAACAAGAGAAGCCACCACCACAAGAAGCCCGCGCACTGCAACGAAGAGTAGCCCCTGCTCGCCGCAACTAGAGAAAGCCCGCACAACAACGAAGACCCAATGCAGCCCCCCAAAAAATAAATAAATTAATTAAAAAACATAAAGGAAAGGGGTAAAATTGGTGGGAGATTGATAAGAAAGTTACTTAAGAGAGTCTCAGTGAGTGATGATAAGAGTCACAGTGGCCATGTGGATTGTAAGGAGATGAATTTAAAGACTATTTAATAAGATAGAACATGGTGATTGGATGTAGTAGGCAAGGGAGAAGGAAGAAGGCAGGATGACTCCTACATTTCTCAGGTAATTGAGGGGTTGATGGCACCATTTGTTAAGTTAGGAAGGGGAGCAGGGACATATGATGAGTTTGTTTGGACACAATGAGTTTGTGAGGCCTGAAGACATATAGGTATATAGAGCTGGGAGGCAGCTGGATATTAGCATTTGGAGTTCAGGAGTGAGATCTTGGCCAGAGGTAGAGATTTTGGTAACCTCAGTGGCACTTGAATAAACTGTCTGGGGATGATTTATGGAGAGATATGGCCACTGAGGATGGAGTCTGAGGAACACCAACACTTAATGGGCATGGAGAGGAAGAGGATCCAGTAAAGGAGACTGAGAAGTGGTGGCCAGAGAGGAAGGAGGAAAACCAGGAGAGAATGTTAGGCTGGGAACCAAGACAAGGGAGCATTTGAATGAGGAGGAAGTAGTCAGCAGTGCCATGTTGTTGACAGACCCAGTGAGGAATTTTGCTGAGAAGTTAGATTTGGCTAACATGGAGCCATCTGTGACACTGATCGGAGCAGTTTTAGTAGGAAAGAAAAGGAACGGCAGAAACCAAATCCCAGTGAGTGAAGCGGGGCATGAAGGAGGCCGTGAAAGGGTAGTGATAAGACACAAAGATGATGGTGATGGTTGTTTGGGTATGAGAAAAACTTGACTTAAATGTAGTATCTTTTTTTTTTAAAAAAAAAAATCAATTTATTTATTTATTTTTGGTTGTGTTGGGTCTTCTTTGCTGCATGCAGGCTTTCTCTAGTTGCAGCGAGTGGGGGCTACTCTTCGTTGCGGTGCGTGGGCTTCTCATTGCGGTGGCTTCTCTTGTTGCGGAGCGCGGGCTCTAGGCACGCTGGCTTCAGTAGTTGTGGCACGTGGACTCAGTAGTTTTGGCTTGCAGGCTCTAGAGCGCAGGCTCTGTAGTTGTGGCACACAGGCTTAGTTGCTCCGCGGCATGTGAGATCTTCCCAGACCAGGGCTCAAACCCATGTCCTCTGCATTGGCAGGCGGATTCTTAACCACTGCGCCACCAGGGAAGTCCCTAAATGTAGTATCTTAAGTCAGATTTCCTAGAGGCCGAGCTTGAGATGGAGAGTCTTGCCCATCTCAAAAAGTAGTCTATTTTTATGAAAGATTTCTGAAATACACCAAGTTACTTAAAATTTAATTAGTAAAATCATGACATAGATTAAAAGTTCAAATTTGAGAACAACGTATGGAGAACTGGATTTAATGCTAAAAGAAGTTGGGCCTGGCTGGTAAGAGAATGAATAGATAATGCAGAGCACAGAACCGAGGGTAGAACAGGGACGTGCTCTAGAGAAAGCCACATCAGGTTTTAGAAGCAAATGCACTGGGGACAGTTGGCCAGGAGAAGAGAGATGTCCCTATGGCAGTTTTGGGGAACATAGGCACCTTCCAGGGCAGCAGTTGGCAAACTTTCTGTAAAAGACAAGATAGTAAATGTTTGAGGCGTTGTGGGCCACATGGTTCTGTCACGACTTCTCAACTCTGCCAGTGCAGCACAAAAGCAGCTCTGTTCCAGAAAAACTTCATCTTCAGAAGCAACTGGATTTGGCCTGTGGGTGGTAGTTTGCCGACCCCTCTTCTAGAGGCATGATTAGACCTCATGAAGGACTTTGCTCCTGCCCGACCAACCAAGCAACTGTAGAAGCCTTGACACAGACCCCTGCTTCTCCTCCTTAAACAGCAGGACAGCTATGCTGGCAAAAGTTTTCCTGTTTTGACTCCATCTCAGTATTTCAGGCTTTTAGTTCTTGAGTCTTTTGATTTTGAATCAGACAATGTTAGAGTCTCTATCTTTGTGGGTTCTTGAAAATTAGTTTGCATGGATTCTGTGTTTTGTTTTCCTTTAGAGTGTTCTCTTTAATAATATGTGTGAACGTTAAGCTTGCAGCCTATTAAGAATTCTGTATGTATTTACCATAGTTTTAGATCATTTTTGATCAGGTTAGAAATAGATTTTGCAGATTAAGTTCTAAGTAGTATTTTTTGGAAGCAGGGGAAATTGAATGGGAAGCACACGGCCACCTTAACTTTGTTTCCTTACTACTGCTTATTCTAGCTCCATTCAGTTTCTCATCCAGTGTCCCTGGGCTCTGCCCTTATGCTTCAGGCCTTTTTGCCATTTACTTGAGCAGTAGGTAGTATGTATCAGTGCTTGAAGTGATCAGAGAGAAGACAAGTAGTTTTCCACTAAGTCCTTTTTAAGTGCCAAACCAGGCCCATTTGTGTCGCTGTAAAAATTGTCATTGGTACAGGATGTAGTAGAGGAGGACAGTAGTAGGTCAGGTAAAGGTCAGTGTTTGAGGCAAGTGACAAAGATCAGTTGAAAGGGATGAGTATAAGGCTACAAATGAGAAGTGTGTTCATGGTCAGGAACCAAGGAGATTTCTAGCAGGTTGGGACATAGAACAAATGATGGAGATAAATGGTTTAGAATATAGGCTGTCAGCAGGGTCAGGGAGGGCTAGTCCGCTCATGCAACTCCTCTGTCAAACCTTCGCTGAGTGCTTACTATGAGTCAGGCATCATGTCGTACCTTAGGAATGTGGTGTAGAATGAAGTAGGCGGGATCCGGTTCTGCATCTAAACCACAGAACATAGAAAACGACTTGAATAACTGTTCTCTCAATTCTCCCAAAGATGGTACTTAAATAGTGCCATTCTAGGTTCAAAGTAGAGAAGTTAATTCATTATGTATAATGGATGCCTTAGTGTATAAGGGCTTACTTTTCTTGCGGAGCCTGGATTGAGAAAGTCAGTCTAGTAGAGCCACATGAATTGGTGAGAGCAGTGGTAGAGGAAGTCCTGGAGTGCTGTGGGAGTGGAGTGCACGATAGGGATGTCCTGCTAGGCTGCATAGGATCTAGGAATGCTTTCTGGAAGAAATGAAGTCTGAATGGAAAGTAAGTTTTAACTATATGAAGAATAGGGAATAGAGACTTGATGGAAAGGAGAGCCTAGCCTGCTCTAAATCCTAAAAGTTGTTTATTAGCTGGAGTGGAGGCTGAGAGGAGAAAAGTAGTGGCTGGAGATAAGTCCTTGTCAGCCTTATTGGGGGCTCCTTCTCACTGGGTACTGGCAAAGGCCAGTTGTAGACTCGAAGACCCAGCTCTTGCTGCGTGAATGTCAAGATGAGCTGGATACTTTTGCAATTCTTGGTACATGGTTATTTCTTTTCCTGGAACCACTGGTGGAATGAGGTTTGTTATACACTATGATGGAGTGTCCTCAGCCTGTAAACATCCTAGTCTCAGATACTTTGGGATGAGATCTTGTTGTCTTTTGACAGTAAAGAGGTTGAGCCTTGGCAGCCTTTGGGGCCTTTGGGGCCTTCTGTCTGTCCTCTTCAGTACATTCTTAGTGTTGGGTGTGGTATTCCTTTTGGGGTACTCTGGATCTTTGCAACTCAGAGTGTGGTCTGTGTACCAGCAACATTACAGAATCTCGGGCTCTACCCCAGGACCCACTGAATGAGAATCTGCATTTTAACAAGATTCCCAAGTGATTTGTATGAACATTTAATTTTGAGAAGCACTGTTGTGGATGATTAAAGAATTAACTCTTCTGTTCTTTTAAAATAAAAGTTACATTGGCACTATGGAGAAAGGAGGAAGATACATATGACACTATTACAGGTAATCTTGGAGGAGAGTCATGAGTGCAGTGTCACTTGTTGGGGCTTCAGAGGTTTGAAGTAATGATTTCCTTGTTTTAGCAGAATTAGACTCTGCACTTCCCCTTATACCCCCTGCTGCTTCCCCAGTTAGCTCTAGCAAATGGAGGATGGAGAGATTATTCTTATAGTTGTAGTTAGAAAAAGTCTACTAATTAGTTTATTGAAAAAAGATTTCGGGACTTCCCTGGTGGCACAGTGGTTAAGAATCTGCCTGCCAATGCAGGGGACATGGGTTTGATCCCTGGTCTGGGAAGATCCTACATGCTGCGGAGCAACTAAGCCTGTGTGCCATAACTACTGAGCCTGCTCTCTAGAGCCCACGAGCCACAACTACTGAAGCCCGTGTGCCTAGAGCCCGTGCTCCGCAACAAGAGAAGCCACCGCATGAGAAGCCCACACACCGCAACAAAGAGTAGTCCCCTCTCGCTGCAACTAAAGTGCATGCGCATCAACGAAGACCCAACGCAACCGAAAAAAGAAAGAAAAAAAAAAGATTTCAATTTATATCTTGAGTTGTTTTTATGCCAGTAAGTTTTCTGTAACCTTCTTTCTCCCACATTTTTAGGAAATCATTTTTATATTAAGTTCAGACAATCATGTCATTCCTTGTTAGCCTCCAGTTTCATTCATTTTTTTTCCCTGAAGAATTACCTCTTACACTGTGTTTAATACATGTTTTTATGATGCAGGCTTTTTTTTTTCCTAAATCACTAATTGAGACCTGATTCTAGGAGTTTGCAGCATGTTATAAAAGTCTTTTTGAAAAGTAAGCTTACAGAATATTGAAAAAACATTTTAATGTACAGAATTTTGTATCTTGAAACACTCCAAAGTATGAAACAGCTTTTAATAACTTAAGCATTATTATTATTCTTTCTGCCCTATGCCATTGTCATATCACATGCTATTGCATCAGATGGTATTGAAAAGAAAAAGAATAATATAAGCTTAAAGGGTAAAAACTAGAAGAGGCAAATTTAAACAAAACCAGTCGGAAACTGTTTAAATGTCTATATTTGAAATTTATCAAAAGGATATATTATTCTTTAATGAATAAAGCACTCACATTATCAAAATAATTTGTTATTTATAATTGGAATTATTTTATTATTTTTTTAATTTGGATGTTTTCTTGACTTTGGTAAGATTAATTTTTTTTTTTTCCCAGTACGCGGGCCTCTCACTGTTGTGGCCTCTCCCGCTGCGGAGCACAGGCTCCGGACGCGCAGGCTCAGCGGCCATGGCTCACGGGCCCAGCCGCTCCGCGGCCTGTGGGATCTTCCCGGACCAGGGCACGAACCCATGTCCCCTGCATCGGCAGGCGGACTCTCAACCACTGCGCCACCAGGGGAGCCCTAATTTTTTTTTTTTTAGATAAAATTCACATGACATAAAATTCACATTTTAATCATTTAAAAGGGTACAGTTCAGTGGTTTTAGTATATTCACAGTGCTATACAACCATTACCACTCTCTTATTCCAGAACATTCTCATCACCCTAAAAAGAAATCCTGTTCCCATTACGTAGTCACTCCCCCTAGAACCTGAGAACTACCAGTTTTCTATCTATATAGATTTCTCTATTCTGGACATTTCATGTAAATGGAATCATACAGGATTTCTCCTTTTGGTTCTGGGTTCCTTCATTTAGCATGTTTCCAAGGTTCGTCCACATTGTAGCATATATCAATATTACATTCCTTTTTATGGCTGAATAATTTACCATGATACAGATATACCAAATTTTGTTTATCTTTTCATCATTTGATGGACATTTGGGTTGTTTCCACTTTTGGCCATTATGAATAATGCTGCTATGAACATTCACAAACAAGTTTTTGTGTGAGTCCGTGGTTTCAGTTCTCTTGGGTACAAACCTATCAATAGAATTATTGGGTCATATGGTGAATCCATGTTTAACAGAAATGACTTTTGTAATGTAGATCACTAAAATACACTGTCCCCAAACTTTTCTGATGCAAAAGGAATTAGTCTGGTGAATATAAACACAATTTAAGCCCTGAAAAGATCTGTCTTTTGATAGTCTGTTGTATGAGCAGTGTATGAACTATCTTTTTTCTGTTCCTTTTCACATGGAGGTCACTATTTGGGATATTTCAAAATGGCACCCCATCTGTTACCTAGCCTTTAAAATGATGACCCTTTGGTTTATTGTTTTGTGAGTTATTTCTGGAGCATCAAAAGTTCCCTTTTAAAAAATATTGTGGGACTTCCCTGGTGGCGCAGTGGTTAAGAGTCCGCCTGCCAATGCAGGGGACACGGGTTCCAGCCCTGGTCCGGGAAGATCCCACATGCAGCGGAGCAACTAAGCCTGTGCGTCGTAACTACTGAGCCTGTGCTCTAGAGCCCACGTGCCACAACTACTGAAGCCCATGCACCTAGAGCCCATGCTCCGCAGCAAGAAAAGCCACCTCAGTGAGAAGCCCATGCACTGCAACGAAGAGTAGCTCCTGATCGCCGCAACTAGAGAAAGCCTGTGTGCAGCAACGAAGACCCAATGCAGCCAAATTAAAAAAAAAAAGTAATAATAATGTGGGCACTTAATAAGAGTTAGATATACCAGGGCTGTTTTGTTGCTGTTGTTGAAGGAGGTTGATTATTATTTTTACTGTTGTCGTTGTTGTTGTTGAAATAATATATTATTGAAGTACAGTATAGAAAGTAGATTAGCTTCATTACCTAAGAAAATTATTCAAATGATATCTATGTTGGTGGGAATGTAAATTGATACAGCCACTATGGAGAACAATATGGAGGTTCCTTAGAAAACTAAAAATAGGGCTTCCCTGGTGGCGCAGTGGTTGAGAGTCCGCCTGCCAATGCAGTGGACATGGGTTCGTGCCCCGGTCCGGGAGGATCCCACATGCCGTGGAGCGGCTAGGCCCGTGAGCCATGGCCGCTGAGCCTGTGTGTCCAGAGCCTGTGCTCCGCAGCGGGAGAGGCCACAACAGTGAGAGGCCCGCGTACCGCAAAAAACAACAAAAAAAACACTAAAAATAGAATTACCATATGGCCCAGCAATCCCACTACTGGGCATATACCCTGAGAAAACCATAATTCAAAAAGAGTCATGTACCACAATGTTCACTGCAGCTTTATTTACAATAGCCAGGACATGGAACCAACCTAAGTGTCCATCCACAGATGAATGGGTAAAGAAGATGTGGCACATATAAACAATGGAATATTACTCAGCCATAAAAAGAAACGAAATTGAGTTATTTGTAGTGAGGTGGATGGACCTAGAGTCTGTCATACGGAGTGAAGTAAGTCAAAGAGAAAAACAAATACCGTATGCTAACACATAGATATGGAATCTAAAAGAAAAAGTTCTGAAGAACCTAGGGGCAGGAGAGGAATAAAGACACAGACATAGAGAATGGACTTGAGGACACAGGGTGGGGGAAGGGCAAGCTGGGACGAAGTGAGAGAGTGGCATTGACATATATATACTACCAAATATAAAATAGATAGCTAGTGGGAAGCAGCCGCATAGCACAGAGAGATCAGCTCAGTGCTTTGTGACCACCTAGAGGGGTGGGATAGGGAGGGTGGGAGGGAGATGCAAGAGGGAGGGGATATGGGGATATATGTATATGTGTAGCTGATTCACTTTGTTATAAAGCAGAAATTAACACACCATTGTAAAGCAATTATACTCCAGTAAAGATGTTAAAAAAAAAAATCCATGTACTACCAGGTCTTAGCCATCCTTTAGTTAAATAATTAAATCAACAAAAGACTTTGCATTTATTTCTTTAACTTCTACCTTTTTGTTTTCCATCCATCTTTGACCTTATTGATATTTTGAGTATTGGTTTAATCATCTTCACTATTAGCTGTTTCTCCTTGATGTGTTATTTCTCTTTTTTGGCAGTTTGTATTGGGCATGATTTCAGTTTTCTGGTGGATACAGAAACATAAGGCAGAATCTGTGCTCTCAGGTCAGGGGCAGGGGTGTATTTCTCTAAGTGTACAGATCCTTGTTTTGTGCACACTTTTCTTTCATGCTCCTATTTATTTTCCTCTTTTCTTACAGCCAGGTTTTTTTTTTTTTTTTGCGGTACGCGGGCCTCTCACTGTTGTGGCCTCTCCCGTTGCGGAGTACAGGTTCCGGACACGCAGGCTCAGCGGCCATGGCTCACGGGCCCAGCCGCTCCGTGGCATGTGGGATCTTCCCGGAGTGGGGCACGAGCCCGTGTCGCCTGCATCGGCAGGCAGACTCTCAACCACTGTGCCACCAGGGAAGCCTACAGCCAGGTTTTTTGGACCCACTGCCCCTTTGTCGGCAGTGGTCTGGATTCTGCAGTTTGGCTTCTGACCCAGTAGTCTGCTAATGTTCTTTTCATGGTCGTCACTGACTTAACGCAGTTTTCATTGGTCACTGTCTTAGTTTTCATTTTCCTTAGGCTTTCTATAGTGATTTAACACCATTGATTTCTATCTCTTTTTGTAATAATGCCCCATTAGCTCTATAGCCCAGTTGGTTTTGTGTGTGTCTTCTTGGTCTGTTCTTTCGTAGTTAAATTTCTCTTATTCCTCCTCCAGTTGTAGACATTTCCCATTCTCCTGCCCTGAGCTGTCTTTCCTTTATATTCTCTTCCACAGAGGTCGTTATGTACACTCAGAGTTTAAACTGGCGCTACTCTGGGTTATTTCCACCATCCATTCCTTACGCAACAGTTTTTGATTGGCCACTTTGTGCCTGGCACTAGGCTAGTGCCAAGATGCAAAGGGGAACACATTTTTGACTGCCCTTGATTTACTTGCAGATCAGTCTGAAATCAGGTATGTAAACAGAGCACCCATAGTATTACTTAAAGGAGATTTGCACACAGATGCCAGAGCTCAGAGGAGAGGAGGGGACAGCTCTGCCTAAGGAAATTGGTTAAAATTTCTTAGAATAGATGACATTTGAATTTCAGTTTAAAAGGAGAGTTTGCCAAAAGAAGATTCTGGCGAGAGGAGAATGTTTTAGGCAAAGGGAACTATACATTTTAAGGAATATAAGCATATATTCCTCCCAAGTCTAACCTGGTAGGGGCAAGCATCGTGTCATATTTATGTTTATATTCATGGCATCCTGGAAGGAGCATGGGCTTTTTGAGTCAGATTGGGGTCCACATTCTAGATCCTTTGCTTATTGACCCTGAGGTTCAGAGGCCTCTGAGCTACAGTCACCTAAAGTAGTGTCTGGCAAGTAGGTGCTTTTAAAATGTGAGTTTCATTTTTTCACTTTCTTTCCCTTGTATCTAGTTGCCCAATAACTGACATACAGTGGGTGGGGAATAAATAAATAATTTTAGTGTTTCCAAACAATATGAGAAAAATGACTGATATTGCTTCTTTTGATGTAAAATTTTGTGACTAAAAAGCACAGGGTGAATTCACTAAACTTAGTGGTCTTACAAAGCAGAAATTTGTTTTCTTAAGAACTAAATTTAATTGTAGGAGAAAACAGCCGTGGATCAAGTTAGGTTTGCTGGTTGTTTGCACATGGGAGCTGGATGTAATTTATCCCCACTGAATATCCAAGATGGACTATGTTGATTGTAAATGTTTTCTGTAATGTTTCTTCACTACTGTTTACAGATGGTTTTTTATTTGTTTTCATCTTACTTTCCTTTGGTTTAAAGAATTAAATAAGTGTGGTTGTAGAATAAATTGTTCCAGGATAGTCTCTTTTCTCCCCAAGGCCCAGATGCTGTAGCTCACCTATTTCTCAGTGAATATTAGCTCAGACTAGAGTCATCTAGCCCTTTGTTACCAATTACATCCTTATTCCTTCGTGTGACATAAAGGCCTACCATGACCTGACCTCTGCCCTCTTGGACCACCTTCAGTGTACCCTTAGACTTTAGGCACCACAGACTGGAGGTCTTTGAATAAGTACTGTGTAGCTGCATGCCTGCATTTTCTTTTCACACACATTGTTTCCTTTGCTTGCAATTTTCTGCTTATATCTCTCCCTCTTTCCCGGCTCACCTTTCAAGACTGGATTCACAGGTTTTAGCCTCTGGGAACCTTTACTTTATATCTCCGCAATTGTTACCCAAGGTTGTTGTTGTTTTACTGAATTGAAAAATCTTCAGATGTTTTTCATCCCTTACTGTAGAACCTTTATATTATTTTTGTTCACATTCCAATGGTATTTGATGTTTTCTTCTGGGTATTGTTTGTGCTGCTTATTATTAATGACTCCCACCATACGATGATGCTAAAAGTGGCAGCTACCATTTCTTCAGTCCTGTTCTGTGATAAGCACTCTTCTAGTTCCTTTGTAAATACTGTATATTGCAGATATAGATTATTTGTAAGGTGGACTAAACTGTAGTATTTATTTTTCATTATTCATGTACTCATTTCTAAACAGGCCAGAGCATATTGATTTAATTCATGAGGGGGCAATGTGTGGCAACAGATGAAAAGTCAGTCCCTAAATCAGAAAATTCTTGAATTTGGGTTTTTGTTCATACTTCCATCTTCAAGCTATTTCTGTTAAGGTTGAAAAAACTTAGAAAATATATTGGTATCAGTTTTTATTATTAAATTATTTAAAAAGTAGTTTAAAGGTGTGTTTTTTAATAAATTAAGGCAGGGAGGTACTTATATATCTGTTAGTGTCTCCTTTATTCTTAACTTGTTGATGTGATGATTCGTTCAGCAAATATTATTTTGGACATCTGTGGTGCACCAGATAAAGGAATATATATGTCATGGAATATAACAGATAGTGTGCTGCCCTCATGGAACATACGGAAAGTTTATATCATCTGTTAGGCCTGAATGGATCCAGGGAGGCTTGTTTTCAAAACCTATTTTTGTTTCTTCGTTTAGGAACCCTAAGGAGGTTTAACTAATGTCTTAACATTTGGAAACTGCTTTAACAAGTGCAAAAGTGAGAGGTGCTTTTTAGCTGTTTCTAATTAGAAAGGAAAATTCTGTTCTTTCAGCAGAAAATAAGTTGTCTCTTTAGCTAAGTTCATTTGGGGAAAGAAAAACCAGTCCTAGTATTATACACTTACAGTATGATTTTTGTCTTAGAATTAATAAGTTAAATGCCTTCCCTAAACTCATTCAGTTTAGGGTTATTTGGTACCTTTTTTGAGGTACCAAATAACCTTTTGAGGTGTAAACTTGATTAAAGAATAAATCACCTTTCACTTTATTTTCCTTCCTTCCATTTTGCCTTGAAGCTTTCCACTGACAGCTGTCGTTTATGAGAAGCTGCATTGGCAAAGGGTATTGCTCCCTTCCTCTTTCCTTGTTCTTTAGGTCATCATCTCGAATCCTTAATGTGAATTGAGACACAGAATGTGCACATGTGTCTGTATGCATTGCAGGGGGAATTTTTTTAGGGAGTTGGAGGGTACTTGTAAGTAGTTGGACCAGGATTAGTATAGGAGAAAAATCAAGAAAGATAAAATTCCTGTATGTATACGGACGTATACCTATATATGGAAGAGTATCTATAATATAGGAACTGCCCAAAGCACTTGCAGTCTTACATTTTATAAGTTCCATGAACTCTTAACCCGTTATTGAATTATAATTCGTTTATTGTGTTGTATGTATTTTGTACCCTAGAATTTCTAGCCACAGTAAAAGCATTTGGCTGATGGTGTTTATTTAAAAATTTTTTTAAAATTTATTTATTTTATTTATTTTATTTTTGGCTGCATTGGGTCTTCGTTGCTGTACGTGGACTTTCTCTAGTTGCGGCGAGTGGGAGCTACTTCGTTGTGGTACACGGGCTTCTCATTGTGGTGGCTTCTCTTCTGGAGCATGGGTTCTAGGCACGCGGGCTTCAGTAGCTGTGGCATGCAGACTCAGTAGTTGTGGCACACGGGCTTAGTTGCTTTGCGGCATGTGGGATTTTCCCGGACCAGGGCTTGAACCTGTGTCCCCTGCATTGGTAGGCAGATTCTTAACCACTGCGCCACCAGCAAAGCCCGGTGTTTACTTTAAAAAGGCAGAAAATCCACCCTCAAGTCATCTCAGTTTCTGATTCCATCAGGGTAATCCATCCCCATTCTAACTGCCTGCTTAAAAAAAAGTGAATCTTTAGAAGAAGAGAATATCTTCTATTTATAATTTTGCATCTAAAATGTCTATCATTTAACAAAAAAATTACCATATATGCCAGGAGACAAGACAAATAATAGAAAACCTAAAAAGGAAAAAAAAAAAAACCCAAAAGCGACACACCTACAGATGATTCAGATTTTGGTGTTAATTAGAAATTGATTTTAAAATAATGAGTTAAAGGACTTCCCGGGTGGCGCAGGAAGGCAAGGTTGGTTTACTACTCAGAACTCAGTTAATAGGGAAGGTGATGGTCCAAGGGTACAAAATTTCAGTTATGCAAGATAAATTCTGGAGATTTGCTATATAGCAAGGGTCCCCAACCCTCAGGCCATGGACCGGTACCGGTCTGTGACTTATTAGGAACCGGGCCGCACAGCAGGAGGTGAGCAGCGGGTGAGTGAGCGAAGCTTCATCTGCCGCTCCCCATCGCTCCCCATCACTCATGTTACCGCATGAACCATCCTCCCCATCACTTGCATTACTGCCTGAACCACCCGCCACCGCAAGTCTGCGGAAAAAATTGTCTTCCATGAAACCGGACCCTGGTGCCAAAAAGGTTGGGGATCGCTGCTATACAGCATAGTGCCTATAGCTAACGGTGCTATATTGTATACTTAAAATTTGCTAAGGGGGTTGATCTTAAGTATTTTTACCATAAAAATAAAATTAAAGTGGGTGGAAAAAAACTTGGGAGGAGATAGATACATCTGTGATCTTCATGATGGTGGTTGTCGTTTCTTTGGATGTATACTTATCCCCAAACTTATTGACTTACATATGTTAAATATGTCCAACTTTCTGCATGTCATTCATATCTCAATAAAGTGGTTAAAAATGGACAAAAACTCAATAAAATTAACCGCATTAATAGAAGAAAAGGAAAAATCATATGATTTACTTCAGGTTTTGCAGAAAAGTACTTGGTAAAATTCAGTACTCATTTTATTTTTGGGGGGGGCCATGCCATGCAGCTCGTGGGATGTCAGTTCCCCAACCAGGGGTTGACCCCAGACCACCTCGGCAGTGAAAGCCTGGAATCTTAACCATTAGGCCACCAGGGAACTCCCAATACTCATTTTTAAAAAAATTTTTATTTTATTTATTTATTTTTGGCTGCGTTGGGTCTTTGTTGCTGCGCGCGAGCTTTCTCTAGTTGTGGTGAGTGGGGGCTACCTCTCCGTTGCAGTGCGCGGGCTTCTCATCACGGTGGCTTCTCTTGCTGCAGAACACGGGCTCTAGGCGCACGGGCTTCAGTAGCTGTGGCTCGCCGCTCTAGAGTGCAGGCTCGGTAGTTGTGCCACACGGGCATAGTTGCTCTGTGGCATGTGGAATCTTCCCGGACCAGGGCTCAAACCCGTGTCCCCTGCATTGGCAGGCGGATTCTTAACCACTGCACCACCAGGGAAGCCCTCAATACTCATTTTTGATAAAAGTTCTTAGCAAAGTAATAATAGAAGAAACCCCTTTAATCTGCTAAAGGCTTTTAGCCAAAAAAACCTACAAAACATCATAATTAATGGTGAAACACTGAAAACTTTCCTTCTGATAGTCTAGGGTATAAAACAAAGATGCTCATTATCACCACTTCTGTTCCACATTGTACCAGAAGTCATAGTCAATGCAGTAAAGCAAAGGAAACAGTTAGAGGGTTGGGAAAGGAAGCGAGTAGCCATTATTTTTAGATTGCTTGATTTTATACATGAAAAGTCCAAAAGAATTAAGACTGCTACATACACAGTCAACTTACAAAAATTATTTGTATTCCTGTATATCTGTAGCAAACCAACAATCCTTAAAAAAAAGATACCCTTTACATTAGCATATAAAAAGGAATACCTTAAGATAAACATAATGAAAGATTTCATTATATTCATAAATATAATGTAAGACCTCAACATTAAAAGTTACTTGATGTTATCAAGAGACGTTAAAGATGCCCCAGCTAAATGATCTTGGACTGTAAGATTCAATATGGTAAAAATGTTAATTCTTCCCATAATGATCTATAGATTCCACACAATCCCAGCAAGCATTTTTATATGTGTGTGGAAAGTGACCAACTGATTCTAAGTAGTGTAAAGACCAAAACTAACCAAGGTAATTTTGAAGAACAAAGCTGGAGATCTTGCACTACCCAACATCAAAATTTATCATAAAGTGAGCACAATTAAGACAGTATGGTATTGATACAAGGAGAGACAAATAAACGGATGAATGGAGTAGAAAGTCCAGAAAAACACTCATTCATATACAGCCACTTGATTTGTGACAGGGGTGACCAGGCAATGAAGTGGGGGAAAGAATCTTTTCAATTTGGATATCCAACGTGGAGAAAAGGAATGCTGACCCTTGTCTCACACCATACATAAAATTAAATTCTAGATTGGATTACAGATCTGTATTACAAATATATTACAAATATAGAAGGGGAGCAGTAAAGCTTTTAAAAGAAAGCATGGGAGCATATCTTTATAACCTTGGGAGCAGCAAAGACTTCTTAAACAGGAAACAAAAAACACTAACCATAAAGGGGAAAAAAACCCAATAAATTGGAGTACATTAAAGAACTCTGTTCATTAAAAACACCGTAAGCAAAGTTAATATTAATCTACACAATGGGAGAAAATATGTGCGACACATCTATCCAATAAACGACTCATGTCTAGTTTATGAGGAAATCCCACAAATCACTGAGGAAAAAAACAAGCAAATAGAAAAATGGGCAAAAGACTTAAAACCTTCACAAAAAAAGGATATCCAAATGGCCAAAAATTTATAAAAAGATGCTCAGCTTCATCAGTTATCAGGAAAGTATAAGTCAAAACCATAACGCAGTACCACTTCATAACCTACCTAAAGTACTAAATTGAAAAGGGCAGGTAATACTAAGCATTGGTGAGGTGTAGAGTAACTGGAACTCTCATACACTGCTAGTAGGAATCTCAGTCAGTATGGCCGCTTTGAACAGCTGCTTGCTATCATCTGCTAAAGCTGCAGGTACCTTATGATCTAGAAGTTCCATTCCTAGGTATATGCTCAACAGAAATGTGCACCAAAAACGTGTTCATGAATCTTCAAAGCAGCACTATATAAAATAGCCCCAACTAGAAACCACCCAAATCTTCATCAGTAGTAGCATGGTTGCATACATTGTGGTACATGTATACAATAGATTTTTATACAGCTGCAAGAATGGATGAAATACAGCTATGTGGAACAGTTAAGTATGACTCTCACAAACGGTGAGGCATAGAAGCTAAACACAAAAGAATATTTGTGGTATGATTCTTTATTATAAACATGTAAAACTATTTTATGCTTTTGTCAGGATGATTATCTTGCAAGGGGTAATAACCAAAAAGGGCAAGAGAGTGGTTTCCAGGGTGTTGAGTCTAGTAGGCAGAATTCTAAGATGGCTTTCAAAAGCCCCTTCCTCTGATATACATACCACATGTGGTCCTCTCCCCTTGAGTGTGAGTGGAAACTGTGAATATGATAGGCTGTTGTTCCAATGAGTAAGTTTACATTATTTGGCAAAGGTAAAGGGATTTTGCAGATGCTATTGAAGTCCCTAATTAATTGACATTGAGTTAGTCAAAAGGGAATTTATCCATCTGAGCCTGACGTCATCAGATGAGCCCTTTAGAAGAAGGTCTAAAGGTCAGAGAGACTCTCCTGCTGGCCTTAAAGAAGCAAGCTGCCATGAGTTCTACTGCATGGAAATGAAATTTGTCAACTGTGATTCAAGTTCATAAGAGGACCTTGATCCTTAAGCCATAAATGAGACAGCAACCTCAGGTGACACCTTAAAGGCAGCCCAGTGAGATCCTTAGCACAGGACCTAGGTAAGCCATGCCTCTGGACACCTGACCCACAGAAACTGCGAGATAATAAATGTCTTGTTTTAAGGTGCTAAGTTTGTGATAAGTTTTTAGGCAGCATAGAAAACTAATACACTGGTAATACTCTATTTCTTGTAGTAATGTGTGTATGTGTTTACTTTGTAAACATTTGTCGTATTATAATTATGTTTGTGTACTTGTTTGTGTATAAGTAAAAATGAATTATATTGAATATTGAATAAAGTGTTTACTTTAAAACAAGTAAAAAATTAATAGCATTCTTCTGCATTACCTTTGACCAGTATACAAATATAATCAAATAATTATGTTGTAATTGTACTGGTCAAGTTGAACACAAGCAGATTTGGTCATAAAATTAACTTAAATATTCCTTTACATTAGTGAATTCACCTTCTGTCCTTGCTCTCTTACTGACATGTCACTTATATTTTACATGTTTCCCCCAGTGGTTTCACTCTGAGTATCACAGAATCTTTTTTTTAAAAATATTTATTTATTTATTTGGCTGCACTGGGTCTTAGCTGTAGCACACAGGCTCTTTGTTGCTGTGTGGGGGATCTTCATTGGAGCATATGGGATCTTTAGTTGTGGCATGCGGGATCTTTAGTTGCAGCATGTGGGATCTAGTTCCCTGACCAGAGATCGAACCCGGGCCCCCTACATTGGGAGCGTGGAGTTTTAGCCACTGGACACCAGGAAAGTCCCTGTCATAGAGTCTTGAAGCTGGAGATGTAATGATTTTCCAGTCTAACTTCCATATTTTACTTTTTCCTATTTAAAAAAAATTGAGGTATAATTGACATATAACATTATATTAGTATAAGGTGTACAACATAATGATTTGATATTTGTATGTATTGCAAAATGATCACCACAAAAAGTCTTCACCACGTAGACTTACGTAATACCTGTCACCATACATAGTTACAAGAAATTTTTTTTTTCTTGTGATGAGGAATTTTAAGATTTACTGTCTTAGCAGTTTTTAAATATGCAGTACGGTATTATTAAATATAGTCACCATGCTGCATACTACATCCCCAGGAGTTACTTATTTTATAAGTGGAAATTTGTACCTTTTGACCCCCTTCACCCGTTTGGCTCACCTCTGGCGATCACCAGTCTGTTCTCTGTGTCTGTGAGCTTAGTTTTTGTTTGTTTTAAAAATTCCACATATAAGTGATATCATAAGGTATTTGCTTTGCTCTGTCTGACTTATTTCACTTAGCATAGCATATAGTACCTTTAAGGTCCATCTATGTTGTCACAAATGGCAAGCTTTCATTCTTTTTTATAGCTGAATAGTATTCCATTGTGTGTGTGTGTGTGTGTGTGTGTGTGTGTGTGTGTACATCTGCTTTATTGCTTTTTCCGTTCATTCACTGATGGACACTTAGTTGCTTCCATATCTTGGCTATTGTAAATAATGCTGCAGTGAACATAGGGGTGCATATATCTTTTCAAATTAGCGTTTTCATTTTCTTTAGATAAATACCCAGAAGTAGAATTGCTGGATCATGTGGTAGTTCTAGTTTTAATTTTTTGAGGAAGCTCCATGCTGTTTTCCAATTTACATTCCTACCAGTAGTGCATGAGGGTTCTCTTTTCTCCACATCCTTGCCAACACTTGTTATTTGTTGTCTTTTTGATATTAGCCATTCTAGCAGCTGTGAGGTGATATCTAATTGTGGTTTTGATTTGCATTTCCCTGATGCTTAGAGTTGTTGAACATCTTTTCATGTACTTGATGGCCATCTATATGTCTTCTTTGGAAAAGTGTCTGTTCAGACTCTCTGCCTATTTTTTTAATTGGATTGTTTGTTTTTTTGCATTTGAGTTGTATGAGTTCTTTATTTATTTTGGATATCAATCCCTTATCAGATTTATGATTTGCAATATTTTTCTCCATTCAATGGGTTGCCTTTTCATTTTTTTGATGACTTCCTTTGCTGTCCAGATGTTTTTAGTTGGATGTAGTCCCACTTGTTTATTTGCTTGTTTATTGCTTTTGTCACCTTTGCTTCTTTTTTTTTTTGGTGTTTTTTTTTTTTTTGTGGTACACGGGCCTCTCACTGTTGTGGCCTCTCCCGTTGCGGAGCACAGGCTCCGGACGCACAGGCTCAGCGACCATGGCTCACGGGCCCAGCCGCTTCGCAGCATGTGGGATCTTCCCGGACCGGGGCACGAACCCATGTCCCCTGCATCGGCAGGCGGACTGTCAACCACTGCGCCACCAGGGAAGCTCGTCACCTTTGCTTTTGAAGTCAGATCCAAAAAATCATCACCAAGACTGATGTCAAGGCACTTACATGTTTTCTTTCTTTCTTTTTTTTCTTTTTTTTTTTTTTTGCAGTACGTGGGCCTCTCACTGTTGTGACCTCTCCCGTTGTGGAGCATAGGCTCCGGATGCGCAGGCTCAGTGGCCATGGCTCGCGGGCCTAGCCGCTCTGCGGCATGTGGCATCTTCCCAGACCGGGGCACAAACCTGCGTCCCCTGCATCGGCAGACGGACTCTCAACCACTGCGCCACCAGGGAAGCCCACATGTTTTCTTCTAGGAGATTTTTTTGTTCCAGGTCTTACATTCAAGTCTTTAATCCATTTTGAGTTGATTTGGGGTATGATATAAGATAGGGGTCCAGTTTTATTCTTTAGTTTGTGGATGTTCAGTTTTCCCAACACCATTTATTGAAGAAACAGTCCTTTCCACATGGCTCTTTTGTTGTAAATTAATTGACTACATATACCTGATTTATTTCTGGGCTTGCTGTTCTGTTCCATTGATCTATTCTGTCTGTTTTTTTACCAATACCATGCTGTTGTGATGACTATAACTTTGCAGTATAGTTTGAAATCAGGGAGTGAGACGCCTCCAGCTTCATTCTTCTTTCTCAAGATTGCTTGGGCTATTTAAGATCATTTCTGGTTCCATACAAATTTTAGGATTGTTCTCTTTCTGTGAAAAATGCCACTGAAATTTTTTTCATTGAGGTACAGTTGATGTACAATATTATATAAGTTTCAGGTGTACAACAGAGTGATTCACAATTCTTGAAGGTTATATTCCATATATAGTTATTATAAAATATTGGCTCTATTCCCTGTGTTGTACAATATATCCTTGTAGCTTATTTTATACATAGTAGTTTGTACTTCTTTTTTTTTTTTTTTGTGGTACGCGGGCCTCACTGTTGTGGCCTCTCCCATTGCGGAGCACAGGCTCAGGACGCGCAGGCTCAGAGGCCATGGCTCACGGGCCCAGCCGCTCCGCGGCATGTGGGATCTTCCCGGACCGGGGCACGAACCTGTGTCCCCTGCATCGGCAGGCGGACTCTCAACCACTGCGCCACCAGGGAAGCCTGAGTAGTTTGTACTTCTTAATCCCCTATTCCTATATTGCCCCTTCCCCCTTCCCTCTCCCCACTGGTAACGACTAATTTGTTCTCTGTATCTGTGAGTCTGTTACTTTTTTGTTATATTCACTAGTTTGTTTTATTTTTTATATTCCATATATAAGTGATATCATACAGTATTTGTCTTTCTCTGACTTATTTCATTTAGCATAATACTCTCCAAGTCCATATTGTTATAAATGGCAAATTTTCATTCCTTTTTTATGGCTAAATAGTATTCCATTGTGTGTGTTTGTGTGTATGTATGTATACCACACACATCTTTATCCACTCATCTGTTGATGGATACTTACGTTGCTTCCGTATCTTGGCAATTGTAAATAGTGCTGCTAAGAACATTGGGTGTATGTATATTTTTGAATTAGTGGTTTTGGTTTTTTCGGATGAATACCCAGAAATGGAATTGCTGGATCATATGGTAATGCTATTTTCAGTTTTTCAAGAAACCTCCATACTATTTTCCACAGTGGCTGCACCAATTTACATTCCCATCAAAAGTGTTCCCCTTTTTCTACATCCTCACCAACATTTGTTATTTGTGGTCTTTTTTTGATTATAGCTATTCTGACAGGTGTGAGATGATATCTCATGGTGGTTTTAATTTGTAAAACTGCCATTGGATTTTGATAGGGATTCAACTGAATCTGTAAATTGCTTTGCGTGGTGTGGACATTTTAACAATATTATTTCTTCCAGTTCATGAGCACCCAATATCTTTACAATTATTTGTATCTTCTTCAGTTTCATTCATTAGCATCTTATAGTTTTCAATGTACAAGTCTTTCACGTCCTTGGTTAAATTCATTCCTAGGTATTTTGTTCTTTTTGATGCAGTTGTATATAAGATTGTTTTTTAAATTTCTCTGATAGTTTGTTATGTAATGTATAGAAATGAAACAGATTTTTGTATTTTGATTTCGTATCCTGCAATTTTACTGAATTTATTTATTAGTTTTAACAGTTTTTTGGTGGTGTCTTCAGGGTTTTCTATATATAATATATCATCTGCAAGTAGAGATAGTTCTACTTCTTCCTTTCCAGTTTGGTTGCCTTTTATTTCTTTTTCTTTCCTAATTGCTCTGGCTAGGACTTCAAAACTATGTTGAATTAAAGTGCTAAGAGGGAGCTTGCTTGTTTTGTTTCTGATCTTAGAGGAAAAACTTCAGCTTTTCAATGTTGAATATGATGTTAGCTGTGGCCTTGTCACATATAGCCTTTATTATGTTGAGGTACATTCCCTCCAGACTCAGTCTGTTGAGAGTTTTTATCATAAATCGATATTGAATTTTGTCAAGTGCTTTTTCTGCATCTATTGAGATGATCATATGATTTTTATTTTTCATTTTTTTAATGTGGTGTATAACTTCCTTATTTTAAAGGTGAGGGAACTAGGACATGTTTCAAGTTAGAAGTAATGTGACGTGCTTCAAGTTATGTATTGAACAGCAAATCCAGTATCTTAGTTCTTGGAGGCTCTACCTCTGTGACCGTTTCTTCATATCACAGGCTTTCTAGAATCCAGAGGATATAAGTGCACATCGTTTGGTTATGTTGTGGATGCAGTTTGGATCAGGATGGAGGATACTGAGAGTGGGTAAATTTCTCTGTTTCTAATTAGAGGTCTAAGCTGATAGTGAAGATAGTAGGGAGGTGTAGGGGAGAAATTCATTTAGCCACAGATGTCTACTATGCCTGTGTTTATGCTGTGCCCTGGGATGTCCTTGTCACAAATTTTCTTTGTTTTGGGTACTTACTTCCCAGAAATGGCTTCCTGCTGTTCCAAGTTTTCTAAGACTCATGCTGGTTTACAGCCTTCCTCTTCCTTGAAACAATATGAAGTTAGATAATATCCCTACTTTTCCCAAGTGTGGAAACAGGGACTGGACTCTATATGGTTGAAAGAGTGTAAAGCCATGTTGAAGTCAATCATTGATCACAAAGAATCTTTGGGATAAAATGTCCACAGATAGGAAAACTGACTAAATGGTTTGGGAAAGCATTTGAAAATGAAATGTAATAGGTATGGCAGGTAAATGCATGTAAACATGTTTGATCCATAAAACATTTTTCTTTGTGCCTATTTTAAAAAAATAGCTTTATAACTTATGGCTTCTTCTGTTTTGCATCTCTGGTCCTGAGTTCATAGTATTGTATTCTGGAAAAGCTAGAAATATTAAAATAGTGCTTTAAGGGTAAAGCATCTCTCAGTATTTCCATTATAAAATGCAATTTTAAAGGGTTTAGAAGTCAGCTATAAAAATTTGTTCTTGGCTGATACTTTGTATACAGAAATCTCTGCCCAGGGTAATTTTCAGAAGAATTTTTGCAGTGGCATAAACTGAGAGGTTATATGGCAGTACCAGCTTACATTGAGCTCATTTTTTATGCTTCTGTCAAAGTGGGGGAAAGATGAAAGCTTTTAAAATGATTCAAATAAAAGAGTATGAAAATTATATTTCTAGCCCTGTGCTTTTAGAAACTTTTGGTTAAAAAAATGTTACTCTACCATCAGAAGACTCACCATTGGCTTAAGTATCCAAATAATAGCAGCACTTAACCCAGTGTAAGCCCCAAATCTAGATGACTTTAGAATAATTCTTTTAAAACCAGATTTTAACATCTGATTTTGAAAGTAGTATTTGGGCTGTCAGTGACTACGTAACCCCAAAGAGATCCCTTTAGGCCGCACTTGTTGAAAAATAGCTTTCTGTTTGGTACCTGAGCTTAGCTGTCTGCGAAGCAAGGAAGGAAGTACTAACGGGAAAGCAAAAACATGTTTCTTACGTGACTGGAGACTTAAACAGTGAAGCTGGAGAGCCTCTTGTTAATGTAACGTTCTTCCCAAAGCTTTGGGTAGGTCTTAACTTGAAAAGAAGGTTGACCACAATGCAGATAAGCTCCTTGCTCTTACACTGTTGTGAATACATGTGCACATACACTTCCACTGCACTTTACAGCTTGGCCAGGTTTCTTTTTCTTTTTTTTTTCCTACTTCTTCTTCAAAGCTAAATCACATAAGCAGATTTCCTCCAGGGATAATTTTATATGTGGTAGCCAGACTGGTCTTAGAGTTCACAATAGCTTCCTCTGTTGTGTCAACTTCTGAACCTTGGAAGTACAGTTCTGTGCATAGAGCCCATAGGGAACATTTGAGGTCTTGTTGGTTTGAAATGAAATATGACTTTATGTGAAATATGAATTGAAAATGATATTGGATTATATACAGTTGTTCAGAAATATAGTCTCCATAGTGGAGAAGGAACTGCCTCATTAGTGAAAGTCTGCCCCACCCTATTGTCTGAAGTAATGATGCTATACCATACTCAGGGCTGAACAAGGTAAAAAGAACAACAGGACCAACAGCAGAAACACGTTAGTTTTTGCTCTGAAAGAAAACAACTTCCTTACACAAATATACTTATCAATGCTTATTCAAAGATCTTAGGAGATTTGCTTTAGGTTCGTAGGGTCCTCTTGTCCACCTGCCGGGGCCTCCAGCTCCGGGTGTGCTGAGGTAGAGGAAAGCCTGCCTTGGCTTCAGCGATTGAGGCATGTTGCTTTCTCTGGAGTCATCTATGCTGAGAGGCCCCTTCTCCATCCTTGTCTGGTCCAAGTTTAGGTGGCTTATTATAGGGAGAGACAGGTGCTCATGCTGTCATGACCCAATGATATGGAAGTGATAGTGGAAATCTTAAAGGGAGAGAAAGGCACTACTGTATCATCGAGCAAGTGTTTGAATTCGCAATTCCTGAGAAGTGGGTATGTTTAGTATAGAGATGCCTTTTGGGGGAAAGAGTAGATTATGTAATTTTCCAGAGGAGTAATCTGTTACTCTCCTTATTTTGCTCCATTGCCCCAGATTTGGCCAGTGGACGCCCCCTAAGTTGGTTCCTGTGTCATTTTGACATGTTCTTGTCATCCTTTGAACACTTTATATTCTGGAGATGTTCCAGCCTCATCTTTCCCTGTGTTAGCCAAGAAATTAGCCATTTTCTAAGAAGTCCTGGTACCGTTTAGTGCATAAATCCAGATGCTCCCAAGCCTTCTCAATGAAGAGAGCTAGGAAATATAAGTATTTACTTATTCTCTGTGTCTGTCTGTCTGACTAGGTAGCTACCTGCCTACCTACCTATCTTGAAAACTGTGAGTTGACACTAAAAGCTCCAGTTCCAGTGCAACACCACAGGGTTCATTATAGTTTCACCCTTTTGGTATTTGTAACTCTCTTCTTTCATGATGAGAAACCTGGCTCTTATTGTCCATATATTTACTTATTTGCTCATCCCTGTTTGTAACCAATATGCTGACATTGCCTGCTATTCTACTAGGTCACCTTTCTTACTCAGGCTTCAATCCTTGCCTCCTCACTCAGGCTGTGATTCCCCATCATTGTACCATATTATTTTTGGGCTTGTGTTCTTTTAACGTTGGGAGTTCTAGTTTTTTACATGGAATCCTATAGCCGGTTAATCAGTGGCACTTGGTGTACAAGAACCTCGGCTCTACCCGTGTATAGAGTATTGTATCATTTCTATCCTTTTTTTCTGGCTGTGCCGCGTGGCACATAGGATCTTAGTTCCCTGACCAGGGATCGAACCCGTGCCCCCTGCAGTGGAAGCACAGAGTCTTAACCACTGGACCTCCAGGGAAGTCCATATCATTTCTCTCTTGATATTTGTCTTGATGGCTATCTTTCTTTTAAGCATCAAGTTGAGAAAAAAGAAAAGAAATAAACTGTGTGTGCACACATGTGCATTTTAACTAAGGTACTATGGAAGACATTCAAGGCGGTCTTCGGCAAGGCAGAGCTCAGTCTTCCTTTTGGATTTGTGTGTGTGTGACTTTTCAGAAGTGTCCAGCTCTAACTACATCTGTCTACTTGTTCCTTAAACATGCCTACTTCCTGGACTTTTTCTATATCATGTTTTTCATAATATCCATGCTGTTAACCACCATAATATCCATGCTGTTAACCACCATCTTTCTAAGCCCTTCTTGGTCATCTCAGCAGGAAGCAATCATTCCTTTTGTTGGAGCTTATGCCATTCAAATGGTATTTACTTCTGCTTGAAGGTATTTGGGAATGTGCTCTGTGGGCCCTACTTATTTCCAGGTACCAGTAGGCCAATACTAATGATGATATTTTTGAAAGTATTTTGTTAACTATTAAGTGTCACCTCACTGTACGGAGGAGTTATTTAATGCCTAATAGATGCCTTGCACATTATAAGGTTTTAATAAATGTTTATTGCGTTTTAAATTTTGTCAGAATGAAAGATATGTGGTATTTTCAGTTGATAACTTGGGCTCATACTTTCAAGGTTTTAATTGAGTTTTTGCTCCCCACTGTATATGGATGCTCAGCTTGTTTGGCTTGGGTACAAAGAGATTTATTTGGTTCACATATTAGCATATAGTAAAATTTACCCTTTTTAGCATTCAGTTCTATGAAGTTTAAAGCATGTGTAGCTATGTGTAACCTCTACCACAGTCAAGATGGAAAACAGTTCCGTCCTACCCACAAATTCCCTTGTGTCTCTTTTTAGCCAACACTTCCCCTTACCCCACAGCCCCTGCCAACCACTAATCTGTTTTATGTCCCTATGGATTTGTCTTTTGCGGAATGTCATATAAATGGAATTATTTTGAGTCTGGCCTTTTTCTATTAGCATAATGCATTTGGGATTCATCCATGTTGTTTTGCGTTGCTAAATAGTATTCCATTGTGTTGATGTCCCAGAGTTTGTTTACCCATCCACCAGCTGAAGGACGTTTGGATTATTTTCAGCTTTTGACCATTAAGAATAAAACTGCTATGAATGTTGCTGTACGTGTCTTTGTATGAACATATGTTTTTATTTCTCTTGGTCAAATGCCTAGAAGTGGAATTGCTGGGTCATATGGTAAACATATGTTTGTCTTTATAAAAAACCATAAGGCTGTTTTCCAAAGTAGTTGTACCATTTTTCACTACCATTAAAAATGTATGAGATCCCATTTACCATTGCAACAAAAAGAATAAAATACCTAGGAATAAACCTACCTAAGGAGACAAAAGACCTGTATGCAGAAAATTATAAGACACTGATGAAAGAAATTAAAAACGATACAAATAGATGGAGAGATATACCATGTTCTTGGATTGGAAGAATCAACATTGTGAAAATGACTCTACTACCCAAAGCAATCTACAGATTCAGTGCAATCCCTATGAAACTACCACTGGCATTTTTCACAGAACTTGAACAAAAAATCTCACAATTTGTATGGAAACACAAAAGACCCCGAATAGCCAAAGCAATCTTGAGAACGAAAAATGGAGCTGGAGGAATCAGGCTTCCTGACTTCAGACTATACTACAAAGCTACAGTAATCAAGACAGTATGGTACTGGCACAAAAACAGAAAGATAGATCCATGGAACAGGATAGAAAGCCCAGAGATAAACCCACGCACATATGGTCACCTTATCTTTGACAAAGGAGGCAGAAATGTACAGTGGAGAAAGGACAGCCTATTCAATAAGTGGTGCTGGGAAAACTGGACAGCTACATGTAAAAGTATGAGATTAGATCACTCCCTAACACCATACACAAAAATAAGCTCAAAATGGATTAAAGACCTAAATGTAAGGCCAGAAACTATCAAACTCTTAGAGGAAAACATAGGCAGAACACTCTATGACATAAATCACAGCAAGGTCCTTTTTGACCCACCTCCTAGAGAAATGGAAATAAAAACAAAAGTAAACAAATGGGACCTAATGAAACTTCAAAGCTTTTGCGCAGCAAAGGAAACCATAAAGAAGACCAAAAGACATCCCTCAGAATGGGAGAAAATATTTGCAAATGAAGCAACTGACAAAGGATTAATCTCCAAAATTTATAAGCAGCTCATGCAGCTTAATAACAAAAAAACAAACAACCCAATCCAAAAATGGGCAGAAGACCTAAATAGACATTTCTCCAAAGAAGATATACAGAGTGCCAACAAACACATGAAAGAATGCTCAACATCACTAATCATTAGAGAAATGCAAATCAAAACTACAATGAGATATCATCTCACACCAGTCAGAATGGCCATCATCAAAAAATCTAGAAACAATAAATGCTGGAGAGGGTGTGGAGAAAAGGGAACCCTCTTACACTGTTGGTGGGAATGTAAATTGATACAGCCACTGTGGAGAACAGTATGGAGGTTCCTTAAAAAGCTACAAATAGAACTACCATATGACCCAGCAATCCCACTACTGGGCATATACCCTGAGAAAACCATAATTCAAAAAGAGACATGTACCAAAATGTTCATTGCAGCTCTATTTACAATAGCCCAGAGATGGAAACAACCTAAGTGTCCATCATCGGATGAATGGATAAAGAAGATGTGGCACATATATACAATGGAATATTACTCAGCCATAAAAAGAGACGAAATTGAGCTATTTGTAATGAGGTGGATAGACCTAGAGTCTGTCATACAGAGTGAAGTAAGTCAGAAAGAGAGAGACAAATACCGTATGCTAATACATATATATGGAATTTAAGAAAAAAAAAATGTCATGAAAAACCTAGGGGTGAAACAGGAATAAAGACACAGACTTACTAGAGAATGGACTTGAGGCTATGGGGAGGGGGAAGGGTAAACGGTGACAAAGCGATAAAGAGGCATGGACATATATACACTACCAAACGTAAGGTAGATAGCTAGTGGGAAGCAGCTGCATAGCACAGGGAGATCAGCTCGGTGCTTTGTGACCGCCTGGAGGGGTGGGATAGGGAGGGTGGGAGGGAGGGAGACGCAAGCGGGAAGAGATATGGGAACATATGTATATATATAAATGATTCATTTTGATGTGAAGCTGAAACTAACATACCATTGTAAAGCAACTATACTCCAATAAAGATGTTTTAAAAAAAAAAAAAAAAATGTATGAGAGATTCTGTTTCTCCACTTCCTTACCAGAATATAGTAGTATTATTTTAGCCATTCTTGTGGGCAGATAATAATATTACTTTTTGTTGTTGTAGTTGTTTGTTATCTTTTGTTTTGCATTTTCCTGATGAGAAAATGATACTGAACATTTTGTGTGTGTATATGCTCATTGGCCATTTATATACATTTAGTCTTTTCTGAGGTGTCTGTGCAACTCTTTAACCCATTTTTTAATTGGTTTGTCTTTGTGTTAATGAATTGTAAGACTTCATGTACTATGGATAAGGACCTCTGAGATTATATATGTGTGTGTGTATGTATACATTTATTTATTTCAGATCTTCTGTGTTACTGTTTTTTTGTCTAGTTGTTTTATTACTTATTTGATAAATATTTATGATTGAGGATTTGTTTATTTCTCCCTTTACTTTTGTCAGTTTTTGCTTCATCTGGTTTGAAGCTTTTTTATTAGGTGCATGTACATTTACAGTCATTATATCTTGCTAATGCATTGACTTTTTTATTAACATGAAATGATCCTCTTTGACCCCTGTAATACTTTTTTTTCTTGAATTCCACTTTGTGTGATGTTAGTATAGCTACTTCAGTTTTATGAAAATGTTTTCAAAGATGGGAAATGATAGAGAACATCTGTATGATGACATGAGAAAGTTTATCATGTAGAAGGAGGGGGCAGTGAAATAGTGGGGGAGAAGGCACTACCCTATGAGCAAAGCCCTCAAGGCAAGAAATAGTATCCAAAGCTGGATCACTCTATCTGTGGTTTGAGGTGGGAAGAAGGAAAGGATGGTTGCAGATACAAGTAAGTTTTTTAGAGTTGGCCATACCTTAAATCTATTTAAAAATCTAGCAATAGGCACACAGCTTATAGTGTGCCAGCAACCACTAATCAAATGTGGTTTCAGTTTTTATTATCAGTACATGAGTGTGGTAGTTCAAGTGTTGGCTGACTTTTCGGATAATTGTGGTTAATCTGTTATTAGTAAATTGGCTATATGGAACATCCTTAGGCTCTGGGACTGTGGCCCTTACGTTAATGTCCTGAATATCCCTTGCTCTGAAAAATTTTCATTGTATACTGTCTGGTTTTCTGGAATGGTCTACAAATTGAGCTTATTCTTCAGTGTGGTCCAGCATATTGAAGTGTGTCTCAAGGATGTGAAATTCATTTTGCTACAGATGGTGTGATGTGAAGGAATCTGAGGTCAGGTACTGCAGCTAAGTCTCTATACATGTAAAAACTTCAAATACAAATAATCTTTATTTGACATGCGCTCTACATCCATGAGCATGTTGTTTAAACTTTTTAGGTTGTTTTCTTTCCTGAATGATGTTAACATTCTTGCTTTGATTCCATGTCAGAAATGGTTGTGATTCTAAAAGGGGAATGATCTTTGATTCATGGAAACAGGTGGAAATTATTACTAGTAGGCTTCTACTATGAATAAAAATACAAAGAATTATCTTTCAAAAGAACCCCACTTTGAGCATTTCTAAGGAGACTTCAGCTTTGTTCTTTACTAGGATTGAAGAACTGGCCACATTCCTCAGATGCAGGGGAGTACCGTCTAGTCTACCTCCTTGCTACAGCGATGGATTCAGGACTGGGCATGTGACCAAAATCAACCCCAGAAGCCTAGTCCCGGGATTTTTTTGCAGAGCACCTGGGCAAGAATTTCTCTCTTTTTTCCCACTGTGGTCTGTAAGAGGATGGGATATATTCTGAAGCTCCTGGAATCCTTCTTGACACACGAAGAGAGAGGCTGCCCTGGTTTTGGAGCTAATATTGAGGAAATCTGAGAGCGCCCCGCCGGCCCCCTATCACTCCCTCCCTCTGCAAATATCAGATGGGCCTCTCAATATGATCAGATTGACTCAGTTATGTAAGCTAATCAGTTACTTGTGTAAGCTAATCAGCCAATTCAAGTTATTCTGTCTCTTGCAGTTAAAACACTCATTATTAATACATTGAGTATGTTTTAGAGACTTAAGTCAAAATACAATAAAGAGTAAGGTTAAGAGAAAAGCAGTCACTGAGTACAAAGTTACATGTAAATGTATATATTCTTTCACTAAATCTCAGTAATTGTCTATTCTTTCCATGAACTCTGTTCTTGGAAGTTCTTCTGTCTAGTTCTTCTCTCTCTTGGGAACTCTCCCCTAGGGCTTACCCAGGTTTCCTTCTATCCACCCTCTTGCCTGACTTTATTTGTTCCTGAGTTTCGGAACTTGGTGTGATATTCTGCCAAATTCTCTTCCCCACCTCTGCTCATTTCTAGCATCAAAGTACATAATACCTTGCTACGGAGATTATTCTAGTTGGAATCTGCTGTGTTCTGTGAATTGTCTCTCCTCTAGGGGAAGTATGCCTGCTTCTTACTCTCTTTGGTGACTAGGCACAGAGGCTTGGTTGTATCAGGGTGAAGTTGTGGTTAGTTAGTTTCTTGTGGTGGCCGTGCAGAAAAGGAGAGAGGGCATGTGTTACAAGACACCCATAATTCTGTTTCAAGTCCCGTGATCCCTTCGGAACAGTGTCCAGAGACCCTAAAGCCAGACTCATTAGACGTCTGCACTCTTCCTCTCCTTCAGTCCAGGCCTGCTCTGCACAGAGGGCTCCTTGACAGATACCGATCATTTCTCCAAGAGCCCTGTTTCCTTTCTTTCTTAAAATATTTTTTAAAAAGAATCAAACAATTTAACAAGGGAGTTATATGGTTTTCCTTACTGTACTCACAGAGAAATGGACAAAGGGAGACAGATCCTGCTGTTCTAAGTTGCTAGAAGCCTGTTTTTTTTTTTATTTTTTATTTTATTTATTTATTTATTTTTTTTTTTGCTGTACGCGGGCCTCTCCCTGTTGTGGCCTCTCCCGTTGCGGAGCACAGGCTCCGGACGCGCAGGCTCAGCGGCCATGGCTCACGGGCCCAGCCGCTCCGCGGCATGTGGGATCTTCCCGGACCGGGGCACGAACCCGCGTCCCCTGCATCAGCAGGCGGACTCTCAACCACTGCGCCACCAGGGAAGCCCTAGAAGCCTGTTTTTGAGTTGATGTGATCTAAGCCAGGAAAGAGTTTGCGGTGGCCTGTGAATGGTGTATAATGGAAGGAACTGGCAGATAAGATTAAAATGGTTAAAAAAGGTCAGTGGGCATTGAGAAGGTCAAGGTCTTTGAATGATAAGCCAAAGCACAGAGAATTAGTTTCTCCAGGGAAGAGAAATCCATCAAAAATTTTGAGTAAAAAGGTAGTTTAATCAGATCTTTTTTTTTTCTGGAAGTTTGTAGGATGGTCCTGAGAATACCAGGGAATTTGTGGAAATATAAGAGCTCTTGTAAAAAGACAAGTGAAGGATTTGGTGAAGCAGTATGTTTGGCAGTAGAAAGAGTCAAATATGGTTGTGAGGTTTTGAGTTTGAAAGGCCTGGAAGAAAGTGGTCATGGTGTTAATAAAAAAGAGAACAGGAAGGGGAGGTGCTTTGAGGGGAAGGACTAGAGTGGTGTTTGATGGTTTGAGTTTAAGGTGATAGTAGCACATTAGGATGGAATTGTGTCGGAGACATTGTGTTAGGTGCTATATCAAGTATTGGCAATATAACAGTGAATAAACAGGAGAAAAAGTCCCCACTTTCATGGAGCTTGTGTTTCACTGGGGAAGACTTAATAATGTAAATAAAATACCACGCTCAATAGTGGTAGGTACTGAAGAGGAAAAATAAGTAAAATAAGGGAGATATGAATTTGGGGGTGGGTTGAGATTTTAAATAGGGTGACCAAAGAAGGCTGCCTTGAGGAGGTGACTTTGAGTAAGAACTGAAGGAAGTGAGGGAGCTGTCCTTGGGAAGATCTTGGGGAACAGTGAATACATGCCTAACGTGTTCAAGGGATAGCAAAGATGCTGAGGTGGGGCATAGTTGGAGATGAAGTCAGCAGGATCACAGGGTGGGGGCAGAGATCAGGTAGGGCCTGTGCATCAGTCAGGGTGGCCATGGTGGCGATGAAGATAGAGCGATAGGATGAGCTGATGGATGTAATTGGGGGGTGGGGGGGGGAGGGAGGGAGGAATTGATCCGTTGATAAGGATAACAAGATTTTGGGCCTGAATAACTGGGAAGAATGGGGACAGTTTGTTCTACTCCTGTTAACTAAATAAAAGGCACTCTTGGATTAAACTACCATAGGCAAACAAAGTTCCCAATTAACATATATACCTTTAAGAACGTCTGTAATATGTCTTTAAAATGATAGTATCCATGATCATGTTTTAAAATGAAAGAAGCTTATTGGCAAGCCTTGTCGGGAACTCCCTGTGGAAATATCAATTGCTTTTCTTGGCTCCAAGGTTATTTCCTGAACAGTGTATTATACTTTGTCCCAAGCATGCCATTAAGGGATTTGAAAGTTTGTTAAAACATGTGTGGCAAGTGAGTACTGTCACTTAAGCCCAGCCAGAGAAGCCAGGAAACGAAAAGCGGCTCCTAGGTAGACTTCATGACATGCATTAGCTCTGAATCAGAGGCTCAGGTAGTGGGATAGGCAGGGCATTATCTCCTGTGCACAAAGCCTTCAGCTGACACTGTTGTAAACAGCCCTTTCAGCAGAAAGTGCCTGTGGACATAGGCATATGTAAATCTCTTTGGAGAAGCTCCATTTTACCAAGTTGACAGCAACCCCTGCCCCAGGGGAATGTCATAGAATTTATTTGCTTGGAACAGAATTTTCCAGTGCTAATATAGACTTGTTGTCTTTATGAGATTTAAAATAGCACTCTTCAAAGATGGCTTTTATGTTCAAGGAAGGGTTTTTTATATCAGTACACAGGGAGACTATGAAATGTTTCATGCTTGGAGTTTGGGAATGTTACGTGGCGTTTTTATTTACGATTCCATTTAAATTGGTTACAGGTACTTTTGCTCCCCAGTTTTGAAATACATTATATTAATTATAAAAGGAGGGAGAAGAAAAAAACTAATTGAGTTTTAAAGTGACCGGTTTCTTGACTCTGTTGAGTTTGAGTTGCTCTTTGCAGTTGATCTGATTTACAGCTCAGTGTAGACATCCCCCCACGCGCCTTCTAAGGGACAGATTGGTACTTCACACTCTGCAGAAATCAGGAAACATCCCTGGAAGCTGTGCTCACATTTTGGCTTTCTCGTCTTCAGGCATTCATGATTTTTCTAGCTAAAAATGTTTTAAATTGGTGACAGTGAACTTTATGGTTACATTTGGGTCCATATTGAAACTGGAGTTATAATTTAAATATGAAGGTCTAGAATTATTTTAGGAAAATGCATTTATTTAAATGTCTTCCAGTTTTATTCATTTGCATGCGTACTTATATTTGCTTCTTATGGTGATAAGTTTCAACTCTGATAAAATAACTGGTGGCTCGTCCCTGGTTTCCAGACAGTGTAGTAGTGGAGGGCAGTGCAGTTATCATGCAGTATCATGTAGATAAGCATCTGAATTTAGCTGGCTCTTGCTGCTTGGTAGTTATTTATTTCTTGTAATTTTTTTAGAATTCTTCTTTTACAGCCAATTCAAGTCTTTCTCATTTTCGTCAGAAGAAGAGAAAAGGAAACTAATATTTATTGAGCATGTTTTATATGCCAAGCATTTTGGGAGCCTCTGGAGAATATAAAAAATGAATGTGGTATGGTTTGCTGTCTGGTGGAAGAGAGAAATATGTAAACAAATAAATGGAATATAACTTGATCAACAAACTGATAATGAATCAATAGGTAAGGAATAGCAGTGAACAAAGGAAGGAAACAACCATTTCTTAAGAGATGGGGGAGTTTAGTCAGAGAAGCAGTCACAGAAGAGCTGGATCTTGAATTTTGATTATTTGCCAGGCAGGCAAAAGATGCAGAGGTGTTTCATGCAGTGGGTGTTGGCGGGAGATGTACATGCAAAGCTCACTCTGAATCTGTTTGCAGGAAATCTCCCATACGCGTGTCCAGGACTGAGAGCTGGACTTAGAGCCCTGGATCTGTGGTCATGTCACAGCTCTGCTATTTAGTAGCTCTGGGATTGTGACATGTCTGAACCTGTTTTTTCCTGTGAGATGGAGATAATTATT
Organism: Orcinus orca; assembly: GCF_937001465.1. Classification (NCBI taxonomy): domain Eukaryota; kingdom Metazoa; phylum Chordata; class Mammalia; order Artiodactyla; family Delphinidae; genus Orcinus; species Orcinus orca. The sequence goes on from NC_064565.1 coordinate 112,993,355, forward strand.
CTCCTGTGTATCACCCAGGGTGGTTGTGTAGATCAAATTAGTTAATGTGTGTAAAGCACAGGGAAGATAGTGCAATATGAATGTGAAGAGTGATAATGGAAGTCTTAGTGTTTAACGTGTTCATAATTATATTTAAATTCTCTCTGCTTCACTAACTCCTGTTCCTTGTGTGTTCCTTTTCTCAGTGCTCTGTTCTCAGCTTCTGTTTTCAGAGAAGCTTTGCCTTTGCTGAACCATTGTGGTTAACTTCCTAATCTGGATTTCTGTCCTCCAATACACTCTTCCCATCTCCTGATCTACATTTCCAGCTACCACCTGGATGTTCCCCATCACCTTGGACTTCCCGGTTCTAAAGACTAAATTTGTTTCCTTCTATACAGATTCACTTACAACTTTGTTCCTGGCACCTGTGCTAAGAGCTTTTCATATATTATCTCAGTTCCACAATAATCTTATGATATTGGGTACTCTTGTCCCCATTTTAAATATAGTGAAACTGAGGTTCAAAGAGATTACATAGCTTTGCCAAAGTGGCATAGCTACTAAGCAGCAGAGCCATGATGCAAACCCAGGTGTGTTGACTACAGTTCCTTCTCTTAACCACTTTTCCCTACTTCTCACTTTACTAACTTTACAGTAAAGACCAGACTCATTAACTTGGCATTCGGTGCTCTTCATGTTTGCTTCTTCATCCTCTTTTCTCACTCCTACTGTACATTTTCACTACTACTTGCCTTTCCTGAGGGAAAATTTGTATTTTCTTATCTCCTTGCTTTTGCATATGTGTCCTTTCCCATCTTAGTCTCCTTTTCCTGTGTTCACCTATCAAAATCCTGAGGGATGCAGGGCAGTGTAGTGGAATAAGCCAGGGCGGGAGTTGAGTAGATCTGTTTTCTGCTTTCCCTCACAGTCTTGATCTGTTTCACAAAGGGCTGGACCAGTTTACATTTATACCAGCAAAGTGTCGCGGTACATTCTTGCTGACATTTGGTATTGTCAGGATTTTTAGTTTTTGCCTGCCTGTGGGTTTGTGGTGATATCTCATTGTGGTTTTAATTTGCATTTCTCTGATGACAAACGAGGCTGAGCAGCTTTCCATCTTCTTTGTTTATTTGGCAGTAAAGAGCCACTATTTTGTTAAGTGCCTTTAAGCCTTTTCCCCATTTCTCTGTTGGATTGTCTTTCATTGATCTATAGCAGCTCTTTATATATTCTGGATTTGAGTACTTCTATGGCTTATCTTTTTAAATTTCTTTTACATTATTTTAGGATAAAAGGAAAAATTTACTTTTAATGGAGTTGAATTTATCATTATCTTCTTTCATGGCAGTGCTTTTTGGTTATGTTTAAAATGTATTTCCCTATATATTTTCTCAAATATTATTTTCTAAAATTCTGCCAGCCTTTTAGATTAGCGTCTTCCTTAGACATTTTCCATTCACATGGTTGCATCATGTCTCTGATTTAGCAAGTGTTCTTGTCTTCGAATTAGGGATATTCTAAAAGGCATTTTGCTATTCCTTTGCTAACACAGGGTTCCCCTTAAAGTACAGAAGTCATGCTACACCCACTCTCCTTTTCCAAAAGGTGTATCTCTTCTTCTCTGTGTCTCAGAGCTCAAGATTCTGGGCGTAGGCCTATTTCTTTCAGTGGTAAGCTTCTAATAGCCTCCTCTCAATTTCATCCCTAACGGTTTTCAGGGTTCCTCCCAAGTACTACTGAAGAGGCCACATTACTGCTCTCCGCCCGCCAGAGATTGCAGCCTGTTGGAGAAAGGGGATCACCTTTTCCCTTCATTACACTGCCACACCACTCTGTCGCCCAATTTCACCTTCCAAAAGGAGACAATAGGTAGATTACAGATGTATCCATGGTAAAACTAACTTCAGGGTATATCTGACAAACATTTCTGTGTGTGTGTGTGTGTGTTTGTATTTGCATTTTCACTGTTTATTTTTATTAGCAGGTTATGTGATGCTCATCCTATCCCGTTCATGCAACAAGACTTGAGAGTGAAAAAGTTCTGTGTGCCCCAGCGATTTGGTTCCCTCACTGATCTGTTTCTGTCCTGTCCTCCAGAGACTAGACTAAATCTCCAAGGGAGAAATAATCCCAGTTGCAGCGTGCACTCAGAATAATAAGTGCAGTCAGCTGCCTCTCTCTCAGGTCTGTGGAGGAAACCAGAGGAAGTTTTAAAGTCCTCAGTTAACCAGGTCAGTAATATATCCATTCTCCTGAGGCCTCCCTCCTTTCACTCCGAGCCCAGAGCTCTCCAAAATACTGACCAACCTGAACTGGTAGCCTCCAGCACCAGACTTTTTACTCCCCTTACTCTTAAATTCTTATAGAGTACTTTCTGTCTACTTGTAGATGTGCATTTTTCTGTGGAGGAAGGAGTTATAGCTTTCTTCTGATTCTCAGCAGGATCTGCTAAACTTCAAAACTGAGAACCACTGAGCTAGACTTTTCAACTCTTTCAAGGTCAGTCCCACAGAAGAAGGCCCCTTACTTTACAGATCCAGGGAAAATTGGGCTTCTGCTTTCTAATCCACATATTCGTGTGTCTGGAAACTGTGCTGAAAACTCTCTTGCATCCTGATAGTCTTTTATATTCCTTTTTTCATTTTTCTACCCTTTTATCCATCAAATAATGTTTATTCATCAAATATTGAGCACCTAGATTGATTATGCAAGTTGCCATAGAATATACAGAGAGATATTATTGATGAGCAAACAGCCTTAACAGATGAGGTAAATCACATACATAGATACCACTAGCGTAGTGAAAAAAATGAGAAGTGCCGTAGAAGAGGTGTGTATAAATTGCTTTGGGACTTTAGAAAAGGAAGAAATTACTCTGGTCTGGGGCAGGTAGCAGGGCATGAGGAGGACCTGAGAAGACTATGTGGTGGATTCTGGGTTATAGAAAATCCAAGGCATTTGGACTAGGTCTTGAGAGATGGGTAGAGTTTAGATGTGTGGAAATGTTAGATGCAGTATGCCGTCTCTGGTTCTTTATTCATTCAGATGAGACTTGAGTATATAATGTGACTTCATGGAGTTTATACTTATCAGGGAAGATAGACTCTGAACAGGTCATTTCCTACTTAATTGCTGTTCATTCATTCAACATATATTTGAGTGAGTACTAAATGCTATTCCTAACTCTTAGAATATAGCAGTGAATAAAATGGCCTCTGTGCTTATGAAACCCACATCCTAGTTGGGAGACAGAAAGTATATAATATATTGTCAGGTAAGTATATAATATATTATCAGGTAGTGATAAGTGCAGTGATGAGAAATAAAGCAGGGTAAGAAATAGAGTCATAACAGCGAGGTGGGGCTGTTTTAGTTAATGTGATCAGGGAATGCCTCTCTGAGAGGAGGATATTTGAGCAGAGACCTAACCAAAATGAAGAGAGCAATCCCTGTGAATAGCTGGGCAAAGAGTTTTCCAGATAGAGGGAACAGCAATTGTAAAAATCTCAAGATGGAAGATTTTAGTATTCTATGAATAGCGAGAAGAACTCTAGGATTGGAGTGTAATTTGCAGAGGAAGAAGTTGTAGAAAATGAGAATGCAAAAATAGATATGGGCCAGATTTGACAACACCTTGTGGCATGGTGATGAAAGGATGTTGGGAAGCTATTGCGAGAATGACATGATCTGATTTGTTTTAAAAAGATCACTCAAAGGCTTCCCTGGTGGCGCAGTGGTTAAGAATCCACCTGCCAGTGCAGGGGACATGGGTTTGAGCCCTGGTCTGGGAAGATCCCACATGCCGTGGAGCACCTAAACCTGTGTGCCACAACTACTGAAGCCTGTGCACCACAACTGCTGAAGCCCGCGTGCCTAGAACCAGTGCTCTGCAACAAGAGAAGCTGCCGCAATGAGGAGCCTGTGCACCGCAATGAAGAGTAGCCCCCACTTGCCGCAACTAGAGAAAGTCCGCCCGCAGCAACGAAGACCCAACGCAGCCAAAAAAAAAAAAAAAAAAAGATCACTCTAGTTCCTTTGGTCCAAAATAGAATTCAGGAGACCAGTTATTACAGTAGTTCTGCAAGGAGATAAAGGTTGCTTGGATTTTTATAGTAACAGTGGAAATGGCAAGAAGATATATTTTACAGGAAGTCTCTCTTGATAATTGGATGTGGGGTGTGAGAAGGAGAGAGTCAAGGGTGATGCCCCAGTTTGGTGCCATCTGCCGAGAGAGGCAGTGCTGGGAGAGGAATGGGTTCTGGTGGGGACCAAGGGTTCTCCTGTTTGAGGCGCCAGCTGACATCCAAATGAAGATGTCAAGTAGGCAATTGGATATGTGTCTGGAATTTGGGGGAAGGGTTGAGGCGAGGCATTTAATTTTTGGAGTTAATAGCATATAGAGATATTTAAAGCCATGAGACTGGATGAAATCATCTAGGGAGTGAGTGTAAATGGATCCTCTCCCTAGTGGTGTTTAACATCTTCCTCTGTTACCTATATCAGGTCAGATTTAAGTTCAAGTTAGGGGAAAATACTTCACAGATGGTGGTATTTACTTCCTAATTATAGTACATACACCAGTATAGTATTTACTTCCTAATTATAGTACATCAGGAAGTACTTTGGTTCTTTCTCTTTTTATGATATTTGTATTAATCAGTGGGTTCAGGTATTGTTGCTCTGGTCCATCCATTATAAAACTCCGTCCCCATCAGCATTTTGCAACCATTGATGGTCATCTTCTGCATCCATCATTTCAGTAGGGATATCAGAATGGTGATAATGAAAGTCTTTAAGTCATTCCTTCTTAGTTAGCTGAAACTCTTCTATAAAGAAGAATTTTACCTCATCAACTGTTTGGCTAACCTGAGGTACATTTTATCTAGGAAAAGTAGGATAAATGTTTAGAATTTTCTGAGGTTGACCAGAGAGAGCCCTTTCATGATGATTCCTGAGTCCTTTAGATGAGGCTCTAGTAGCCTGTGATAGCTTGCTTGTTTTTCCCATATGACAAGATCTTCCAGGTTCTTTTTTTTTTTTTAGTTTGTTTGATTGTTTGTTTATTTGTTTGTGGCTGCATGTAGTTGTGGCGAGTGGGGGCTACCCTTTGTTGTGGTGCGCGGGCTTCTCATTGCTGTGGCTTCTCTTGTTATGGTGCGCGGGCTTCTCATTGCTGTGGCTTCTCTTGTTGTGGAGCACGGGCTCGAGGCACGCGGGCTTCAGCAGCTGTGGTGCACGGGCTTAGTTCCTCCGCGGCATGTGGGATCTTCCCGGACCAGGGATCGAAACTGTGTCCCCTGCATTGGCAGGCGGATTCTTTTTTTTTTTCTATACACTTAAAATTTTTAATCCAGTACATTTTTATTCAACATTATGGCTGACATTTCATTAAGAATGAAAATGGCCGTAGCATCCTATAGCTCCAATAACTTTCAGTGCTTTAGTGATTTTTCTTTTTATTTATTTATTTATTTTTTAACATCTTTATTGGAGTAAAAAATATGGAACGCTTCACGAGTTTGCGTGTCATCCTTGTGCAGGGGCCATGCTAATCTTCTCTGTATCGTTCCAATTTTAGTATATGTGCTGCTGAAGCGAGCGTGGCAGGCGGATTCTTAACCACTGTGCCACCAGGGAAGTCCCCAGTTTCATCTTGTTTGTTTCCTTTTCTAAACTTGGGTTAGCCATTTCTCGTAGGAGTTCCACAACCCTCATTCTTAACCAATATGTGATATGGAACGGTTCTAGAGTGCCTGTTGCATCCAATGACTTTAAGGTGATCTTTTTTCCCCATAACATTTATTTTATTCTTGTTTGTACTGCGATAACAAAAATAGAATGAAAATACTTTAAAAATGCAATGTATTAATTTATATTTTAATTATACAGTTTTGAATGACTTGATTTATTCATTAAACCCTGCTACCATACAGCATTCTCTGCTTTAGTAACTCAAAAGTGAATTTAGTGCCTAAAACACTAATTCTTGAGTATAGGTAATCTAAACCATGGAGATTATCATAAAATCAGAACTGGGTTGGTTTTGAAATGTGCTGTACAGTTAAGCTCGCTGTACTCTGGTCATTGCTTTCTACTGTGCTCTTTTTCCCATTGACTTTTCCTTGAACCTTTGTATGTGTAAGCCAAAGCGTAATTCTTAATATGTAGGTAGGTAGAATCATGGTGATTACAGAATTCTCTTTTTATTTTACTCACACACATATACATACATACAAAGACTACCTTTCACTGTGGGATAGTTGAGCCTTCAATTTTTTTTTTTTTTTTGCGGTACACCGGCCTCTCACAGTTGTGGCCTCTTCCGTTGTGGAGCACAGGCTCCGGACACGCAGGCTCAGCGGCCATGGCTCACGGGCCTAGCCGCTCCGCAGCATGTGGGATCTTCCCGGACCGGGGCACGAACCCGTGTCCCCTGCATCGGCAGGCGGACTCTCAACCACTGCGCCACCAGGGAAGCCCAAGCCTTCAAATTTTATAAAGTCAGAATTCTGGTTACCCTCTAATATTTTCTCCTTGGTCTGTGGGAACCAAATCCTTTCTGAAACCGTTAGCAGAAGAAATAAATACATAATAGAAAGTAAAGGCCTGGAACCTTTGTTTAACATCTTTCCAGAAGACTGCACTTTACCTCATATTCTAACTGTAGCATGTCAGTTGTTTTCTTTCACCCCTGCCCCCAGCTCTCTTCTTTCTGAGATAAAGTTTGTATGGGATGACACGTAAAAAAGAACAGTAGACCAGCGATTGTGTTGTAGCCACCGTGCTTTAGACGTAGGGTATGCACATGTACCTCCTGCCTGTGCTTTGGGCTGTTCTGACAGTGCCCAAGGTTGTGTTAATTCTTTGAGGATGGTCAAGGGCAGATCTTCCTAAATGTTATTGAATTTGCTCGGCACATTTAAGGAAATTGAATGGATTTGCTGATTTGAGTGATGTCAGATTTCTTTTTCTTCTCTAATTTGTCAGTGAATTCTGTTTTTTGAATGATATATTTTGGGTCAGGTATGAAACCAGGATTCGTGTTTCAAGGCAGAAGTGCAGGAGAGCTGGTTTTGTAATTGTATATTAATCTAAAACTTAGCTGTTGCTTCACTCTTTATGTTCTCATGCAGGAAGGGGCCTAAGGGGAATCTTTTTAGAGATTTCTGGCTTAGCCAATTGAACTTTTTCTTAACTGTTAAAGAAAAGGAGCCTTGTTTGTTTGGAAATAATGAACAAATGTGGAAATAATGAACAAATTAATGAATGAACAAATGAATAAATCAGTGAGTCTGACAAGAGTCAGATTCCTGTTATCACATTTTCATGAAGTCATATTTTAAAACTTTGGGTATGTACTTTTAGAGTCTGTGTTCTGATTGTGTGAATATCTTTGTAATCTTTTACTTTGATTTTCTGGGTGGATATTATAATATTCATTGGGGACAGTTATGTTAATTGGAATCTGTGACATTATAATGTTTGGAGAAAGATTTCTTTTAATAACCTTTTGTGCGTTGTATAAAATGAAGATCTTTCATTAAGCATGATCTTTGTGTGATCTAATTTGAATGTTAATCTGGTTTGTTGAAAGCAGGCATCTAATTTGAAACCCCAGAGTTAAAGTTAGAAAAATATTGGACTTCTCAATTATAAGCACATAGAGAAACTGCTAGAAGCTCACTCACTTCATTCAGATCTCTGCTCAAATGTCGCTTCATCCAGGAGGCATCCTCCCTAACCACCCTACTGGTAAACTAGCCTCAGTTTCCAATAACCAGCATTTTCATATTATATATTTTTTTCACTAGCACTTACCATTATTAGACTTTTGATTGTGTGCACCGCTGCATCCTTGCCACCTAGAACAGTGCCTTACACCGTGAAAGTTACTCCGTACGATTTGTTGAGTGAGTAAATTGTTCACCATCTGTCTCCTCACTATAAAATGTAGGCCTCATGAGGGTGCCTGGCATGAGGCTGGCCTTCCAGCATTTGTTTGAAAGAACGAAACGAGTGTGCTACCAATAGTGATCCAATTCAAATACACACACACGTATGTATGATCACATCTTGATTATATGTTTAAATTGCACATAGATTTCTCATCCAGAAATAGATTATTAGAAGGATATGGTGTTCTAAGTAACATTTAGAACCTACAAAATCTGCTGTCTTTTTTCTAATGTAGATGGGCAGATTTACATATAGGGTCACCTTTTTTTTTTTTCAGTGACTAAATAACACTGGTGTATGTTAATATTGTGCCCATAGAAATCAAAGGGTACTGTCATGAGTGTCATGTGACTAACTCACTGAATGGATTAGTAGTGGATTCTTTTCTCCTATTTGCTTCATTTTTGTTAAATTGAAAATTTTTGACATATTGTGTAATGCTCATTCTTATTTCTAGTGTAAATGTCTATCAGTTGTGTGCTTTCTATACTGATCTCAGGCCTCAAAATGGAGAATTAAGGGTTTATATTTTTTATGGGAACATTTTATAAACTCTTGTTCACACTTAATTTTTTTTCTGTTTCATCTTACATTCTTGTGGTTTCATTTGGGAACACAGTGACAAACTATGTTGAGTTCTTTTATCATTTCCCAGCATACTAGTTGGTCCCATGTGATGGACACTTTGTGAAGCAGTGTGGTACTTCTGGTATTCAGGGCCTTTGTGGGAGAGAGGATGAAAATATACATCAGAAAAATAGAAGTGGATGTAGCATTAATCTTGGGCATCTTGAAGAGCTGGATTGATTGTAAGGTAATCTGTGCATCTGGAAAATAAAGATGCTTTGTCAAACTACATGGTGAGTGTCCAGTGCTTCTGAATGTGCAGTTTTTTCCTTAGGAAAGAAAAATGAAAAAAGAAAAATCTGCACTTTCCCATTTTTCCCTCCAGTGATTTAGCAGAACTTTTCTCTTTTCTTCAGGTAATTAAACCAGAGAGCAATGACAAAGAAACAGAAGGTGCCTATGAATCAGATCTCCCTGAGGAGCTCTGTGGAAGCCATCTCCTGCAACAGTCCCTGAAAGGCTATAATGACAGTCCTGATGTCATTATAGAGGCTCAGTTTGATGACAGTGACTCAGAAGATGGACATGGCAACATGCAGAATGCTCTGGTTGATGGTGTTAAGAAACTCTCAGTTTGTGTTCATGAAAAAGGTGAGTTCCGGACTGATCTCCGACGTTTTATTTTAGTAGATTGTTTTAAGTATTGGAATTCTCTCTGTGCTACAGAATTAATCACACAATACAGTTGGTATCTTTCCAGTTTCTAACCTGTGGCAGCTTTTAGGAAAGGGGGATCTTTGACAGGCTTCCAGCTGCTGTTTGTGAGGAGGGGACAAATGCTGCTGGTGATTTGTGTGGTCAGTGGTTGCTGTTGTCATTTCCTAATGGGTTTTGCATTGTGTTGATAGCTAACCTTGAAATTTCCTGTGATGAGCCCAATCCCACCCTGTGGTTGATATGAACATAATTAAACCAAACTAAAATCCTTCCAAAGAAAGCACTTCGTTTTACCCTGGATTTTGCTTTAATTTTAACTTGGTACATTTCATCCTCAGTGGTGAATAGATCACCTTAAATTTGATAAGTAGATTATCTTTACAAAGTGTTTTGATTGTAAGCTTTTAAAAAAGCCAGTCTTGGGGCTTCCCGGGTGGCGCAGTAGTTGAGAATCTGCCTGCTAATGCAGGGGACACGGGTTCGAGCCCTGGTCTGGGAGGATCCCACATGCCGCGGAGCAGCTAGGCCCGTGAGCCACAACTACTGAGCCTGCACGTCTGGAGCCTGTGCTCTGCAACGAGAGGCCGCGATAGTGAGAGGCCCGCGCACCGCGATGAAGAGTGGCCCCCGCTTCCCACAACTAGAGAAAGCCCTCGCACAGAAACGAAGACCCAACACAGCAAAAATAAATAAATTAAACTCCGGCCCCCAACATCTTCAAAAAAAAAAAAAAAAAAAGAAGCCAGTCTTATTTTCTCTGATCAAAATTTAAGCCATGGGTCCCCTGGATACTGAAAAAAGCAATTGCAAGCACATAGGCGAAGAGCTGTGACCAAGGGCCCTACCTGACTGCAGTCTGGAAAACTTAAGGGAAAGTAGCAATGAAAATTGGAATATTTCTAGGAGGTTTTAAGTGCAGGGAATATGTTTTCTAGCCAGATTGATTTTTATGTATGTTATGAAATGGAAAATATTGACCTGGTTAGGCCAACTAGATTATGAGGGTTTTTTTATCAGGAAGAAGTTTCTGGCACAGTCCCCACGAAAGGCTAGAAGAAATGCCAGATTACTAAAGGAGGATGTTCAGCAGACACCCTGTGATAGGGACTGGTGAGCACAGTTCTCTGACATCCTGAAGAAAGCTGGAGGTGATTTCAGGAAGTGACTGCATAAGGATCACTCTGTGTCTTCACTGCTGATGAGGTAGTGATCTCGGGCAGCGAGCACTTTCTAAAAGCATGTGTCACTTTCTGGTGCCAAGTGCTACTCATTCAGAAGGACTTCCCGACTTTGAAATTCTATCTGAATGAAGAGGCTACTGCTTCCTCACTGCCCCACCTCACTGCTGACCTGAGGGCACCCAGGTTCTTTTGTTTTTGTGGCCTGCTTAGATAACTAGTGGTTCCACTGTTCAGGGCGCAGCCAATGTCATTTGGATGTTATTCCTTGAAAATTCCTTCTTCTGATGTTTCTTCTTTCTTCCTTTAAAAACAGTTTAATAACCAGGACCCTAAATAGCCAAATCCTCATCTGCAAGGTCACCAAGGGAGAGAGATATTTGAAGGACAAAGCCAGGGGAAGGAGTACTTTAAAACTTACTGGGTATTTGGCCCAACACTACTTTGTGGAAACCTAGCTCAGGTGATTGAACTTGGAAGACCTCAGCAGCCTCTTTCCTCTAGGTTCCAAGTTGAAGGGATGAGATGCTTCAGTTTCTCATTAGTGATTGGTACCAATACAAGGGCAAGGAAATATTGATGGATGGAAGTGATGGCAGAATTGATGCCCAGGGTGGATATTAATAATTCACTTTATCCTTTGTTTGGGAAATTCTGATGCCAGACGTACTCTTGATTTGTCCTCTGTTGTAATTTTCCTCCATCTCTGTTGCAGGTAAGTGTCACTGAGTGCTTTACAAGTCCACCGTATGCAGTTTTTTCCCTTACTGTTTTTATGGTCTTCGTATGCTACTGTTATTTATATTGCTTCCTTACTGGCCCTGACTGAAGGAACAGCCTTAATCCTTCCCTCAGAATCTGGTACCAATTTCTCTTTCCTGCTAGCCTCTAAATAGAGAGTTTTGAAACCACATGGCTGTTTCTCATTTCTTGCCCTCTTGATATTTAGGAAAATTGCAATTTGCTTTTTTAAAAATCATGGTGTTTTTAAGGATATTTCAACCAGCTTCTCTTCTCTGGATAATATAAAATCTGGTTACAAGTTAGGATGTTAGTTCTTTTTGCACCATTTAAGGGTTTGAAATTTGTTATTAAAACAAACCATAACCTTAAGAACATCATAAACTTTTCCTAAGACTTCTAGAAAGGTTCATTGCTTTGTGTTGTAATTGCAAATGGATTATTAATCCTAGTTCACACCTGTGTGCAAAAGAGTGATTTTTGTTTGAATATCATGTTTCTTTTACCCAAAGCAAACATGACATATTACATATGTCTACTTAGTATATCCCTTTTTGCCCGGGAAACATTCGTATCTTTACCATAACTACCAATTTCTCTGGTAATTGAGCAGGTAACCACAGCTGTATGCAGCAAATGCCTATCATTGCATTCAGAGAAAAGTTTCTCCGGGCATCTCAGACCTACACAATAGTTTCTTCTAGGAAGACCACATGGATCTGGATCATCCTCAGACCTTGAGAGAATAGGCCAAAGACCTGGGCCCCTTTTGTAGGTCCAGCCCCACAGCCTCCCAAGGCTGAGCTTTTGCCACTTCCCAGGCAATGGCATTGTTGTCAGCATAGAAAACTGCCATCTGTGTCAAGACTGGGGACAACCCAAATAAATATTCTTTGGTATCGAGTATTTGAATAACGATTGCCTGATTAGCAAACTCCAAAGGATAAAAAAACATCATGACTAATTGGTACAGTAGCTCTTTATCATACATCTTTGGGAACTTTAAGAACAGTTTTGGCCATCTGAGTCTTGGCGATGCTGACCTAATCAGGTTGTGATGTACTTTTCCTGTTCTCTACCTTAGTAGGGTCTGTCAGAGATCTTGTTCAGCTTTCTGGTCTGGAGAGAAGCTTCTGCCAGTACCCTGATGACTGAACATGGGTTTGAATGTAGAGTCGGTGACCCTCTAAGTTCTCACTTTTGTCTCTGGCCACCTTCAGCTCTTTTTTTGAAGGGAGAATCCACATGGAATCCTTGTTCCCTTCCGAGGTTTGAATCGATCTATTACTGCGCCTCCTGGGGCCTGCCCAAGTCAACCTTAGGAGTCAGGAAGAGCCCTTTTTTTCGCACTTAAAATTCATCTCCTTCCAGCAACAGGCCTATTCATTGCCTAGGTTTAAGCTCGCTTTCCTTGGATAAAAAGTAACCGTATTTCCCTTTGGCTGAGAAAAGCAGATCCGTATGATTATTCTCCTGTGATACTTTGGGGTTACTGAAATGCCAAGAACCCGTACTCCTGACTGTCTAGAAACCCTTCTTTCTCCGAGCTAATTTTTTTCATTTCCTTTCTGCTAGTGTTTCCAGATTCTGAGATCAAATCTTTCTTATGTTTTTGTTTCCTAGCTCTCCACTGTGTATAATGATGATTAATATAATTAGAAGACAGTTATGTTTGCTTCAGAAATTATATTAAAAATTAAATATAAGGCAGTTTCCCATCAACCACAATTTTTGGGCAATGTTTTGTGCCAGTGTTTTAAAGTATTTTTTTGTTTTTAAAAAAGAGTAAAGCCTTGTCCAGACCTATGTTAGAAGGATACAGTGGGAATTTTTGCTTCCCTGTCTTTTATTTATTTATTTTTAGCTGCGTTGGGTCTTCGTTGCTGCACGCGGGCTTTCTCTAGTTGTGGCGAGTGGGGGCTGCTCTTTGTTGCAGTGCGCGGGCTTCTTGTTGCGGTGGCTTCTCTCGTTGCCGAGCACAGGCTCTAGGCGCGCAGGCTTCAGTAGTTGTGGCACGTGGGCTCAGTAGTCGTGGCTCACGGGCTTAGTTGCTCCGCGGCATGTGGGATCTTCCCGGACCAGGGTTCGAACCCGTGTCCCCTGCATTGGCAGGCGGATTCTTAACCACTGCACCACCAGGGAAGCCCTTCCCTGTCTTTTAGACTGAGTGGGTGATGCATTCATATCATGTGTGATTCAGGTAGAGACAGATGGTCAGGACCTCCAATGTCTAAGACCTGTGCTAGACCAGCCATTCCTCCCTGTGAAGTCCATTATGGTTTATTACAGGATATTGAATATAGTTCCCTGGGCTAATACAACAGGACGTTGTTGTTTATCCATTCTGTATAAAATAGTTTGCATCTGCTAATCCCAAACTCCCAATCCTTCCCTCCCTTCCCCTACCTCCCCCTTGGCAACCGCAAGTCTGCTCTTTATGTCTGTGAGTCTGTTTCTGTTTCGTGGAAGTTCATTTATGTCATATTTTAGATTCCACATATAAATGATGTCCTATGGTATTTGTCTTTCTCTTTCTGATTTACTTCGCTTAGTATGATAATCTCTAGGTCCATCATGTTGCTGCAAATGGCATTATTTCACTCTTTTTTATGTCTGAGTAGTATTCCATTGTGTGTGTATGTGTGTGTGCATACCACATCTTTTATATCCATTCATCTGTCGATGGACATTTAGGTTGCTTCCATGTCTTGGCTATTGTAAATAGTGCTGCTATGAAAATAGAGGTGCATGTATCTTTTTGAATTATAGTTTTGTCTGGAATATGCTCAGGAATGGGATTGCTGGATCATATGGCAACTCTTTTAGTTTTTTAAGCAGCCTCCATAGTGTTCTCCATAGCAGCTGTACCTATTTACATTCCCACCAGCAGTGCAGGAGGGTTCCCTTTTCTCCACACCCATGAAGCTTCTTTTACCTTCTCATTCCTGCCAATAGTTAGAATTATTCAGCTTTCTAGTTTTTTATACTCTAGAGATTAAGTTCTGTAAATTGCCTTTTCATATTGTTTGCCCATTGTTCCATCATAGTTACTGTTCTGTTGTTGATTTGCAGGCAGTTCTTATCTATTCTCTATAATAATCCCTTTTCCACTTTAGGCATCACAAATATCTTCTACCATTCTGTCCTTTAGTCATTTGTCTATTAACTTTATGGTGTTTTTCACTGAACAAAAATTCTTAATTTTTCTGTGATAAAATTAATCATATACTTTATGGGTTTTTTTTTTTAGTTTTTTGCATATTCCTAGGTCACATAGATGTTTTCTCATACAGTCTTTTATTAACTCCACAGTTTTGCCTTTTGCTGAACTTCATAAAGCTGATTCTTTATTGATTGAGAGTATCATTTGGTTTCTCTCCTTTAAATGTATTTTTGTTATTGAACGATCCTTGAATTCCTAGGATAACTCCTACTTAATCCCAATATATTATTATTTTTTAAGTACAATATTGGATTTACTTAGGTAATATATAGTGTAGGATTTTTTTGTATCATGTTAAACGGAGCTATCATTTTCTTATCATTATCTGGTTTTTACAGTCAAGATTATATTAGCTTCATAAAATGTCCTGGTCATTTTTTTTTTAAATTTTTATTGGAGTATAGTTGCTTTACAATGTTGTGTTACTTTCTGCTGTACAGCAAAGTGAATCAGTTATACGTATACGTTTATCCCCTCTTTTTTAGATTTCCTTCCCATTTAGGTCACCACAGAGCATTGAGTAGAGTTCCCTGTGCTGTACAGTAGGTTCTCATTTATCTATTTTATACATAGTAGTATATATATGTCAATCCCAATCTCCCAATTCATCCCACCACCACCCCTTTCCCCTTGATATCCGTAAGTTTGTTCTCTACATCTGTGTCTCTATTTCTGCTTTGCAAATAAATTCGTCTGTACTGACGGTTTACTATTTTCCCAGAATAGCTTGTATAAGACAGGAGTTACATTGTAAAGCATACTCCAATAAAAGTTAATTAAAAAAAACAGGAATTAAGTCTTCCTTAAAATTTGGTAGACCTCATTGTAAAATTTTCTGCACCTGCTGTTTTTCAGAAGGCGAGATCTTTGCTCTTTCAGTCTCTTTTATACTGATTGGTCTGTTCAGTCTCTCTTTTTGATGCCAATTTTGGCATAACTGAAGGACAATTTATCCATTTGAATTTATGATCACATAGATATTCCTAATACTCATTAATATTCTTTAATTATTAAAATGACTCCTTGTGTTGGTATTTTTGCCTCCCTTTTCGTTCTGTATTTTAATTGTTTGACTCTTCTCTTTTTTCTTAACTCTTGCTTGCCAAAGATCTATCTTATTAATGTTTTCAAGGAACATGATTTTTGGTTGTGTTATTTTTCTGTTTATTGTTGATGATGTTGTTCTGTATATCATTGATGTTTGCCCTTATCTTAGTTATTTATTCCTTACTTGGGGGCGTTGCTTTTTTGTCCTTTTCCCAACTTCTTGAGTTGAATGTGTCTTTTCGACTTCTCTTGTTCCTTTGAAATATTTTTAAAGCTATAAAATTCCCTCTAAATACTTCTTTTGCCATACCTAGGATATACCTAGGTATATTTTTGTATACATGCATACCCAGATATGTATTTACACATAGTAATCACTGATACTTATTGAACATTTACTGTGTGCTAGGCCCTAAGTACTTTATAATTATTCCTCATGACATTTAATTATTTAATTCTTATAGCATATCCAGTATATGTTCTGCCTATGTTCTCTTCTAGGAGTTTTATGGTTTTGGATCTTACCTTTAGGTCTTTAATCCATTTTGAATTTATTTTTGTATATGGTTTGAGGAAATGTTGTCATCTCATTCTTTTACATGTGGCTGTCCAGTGTTCCCCGCACTACTTACTGAAGGACTGTCTTTTATCCATTGTATATTCTTGCCTCCTTTATCATAGATTAATTGATCATAGGTGCATGGGTTTACTTCTGAGCTCTCTGTTCTGTTCCATTGATCTATATGTCTGTTTTTGTGCCAGTACCGTGCTGTTTTGATTACTGTAGATTTGTAGTATAGTCTGAAGTCAGCGAGGGTGGTACCTTCAGCTTTATATTCTTTTTTTTCCCAAGATCGCTTTGGCAATTGAGGGTCTTAAAGTCTGTGGTTCAGTATACAATTCAGGATTATTTGTTTTAGTTCTGTGAAAAATGTCATGGGTATTTTAATAGGAATTGCATTAAATCTGTAGATTGCTTTGGTTAGTCTGGCCATTTTAACAATACTAATTCTTCTAATCCAAGAGCGTGGAATATCTTTTCATTTCTTTGTATCACCTTCTACTTTCCTTCATCAGTGTTTTATAGTTTTCACAGTATAGGTCTTTAATCTCTTTGTTTAAGTGTATTCCTAGATATTTTATTCTTTTTGATGAGATTTTGAATGGCATTGGTATTTTTTTTCTTTCTCTTTCTGATAGTTCATTATTCGAATATAGAAAAGCAACAGATTTCTGTATATTAATCTTGTATCCTGTAACATTACTGAATTCACTTATTAGTTGTAATAGTTTTTTTTTGAGACATTCAAGTTTTCTGTATATAGTAGCAATATCGTCTGCAAATAGTGACAATTTTACTTTTTCCCTTCCAATCTGGATGCCTTTTGTTTCTCTTTCTTGTCTGATTGCTGTGGCCAGGACTTCCAATACTGTGTTAAATAGAAGTGGCGAGAGTGGGCATACTTGTCTTGTTCCTGATTTTAGAGGAAAGGCTGTCAGCTTTTCACCATTGGGTATGATGTTAGCTGTGAATTTGTCATAAATGGCCTTTATTATGTAGATATATGTTCCCTCTCTACCACCTTTGATGAGAGTTTTTATCATGAATGGATATGGAATTTCATCAACTACTTTTTCTGTGTCTATTAAGATGATTATGTGATTTTTATCATTTTTGTTAATGTGCTGTACCACATTGATTTGCAAATATTGAACCATCCTTGTGTCCTTGGAATACATCCCACTTGATTATGCTGTATGATCCTTTGTATATATTGTTGGATTTGGTTTGCTAATATTTTGTTGAGAATTTTTGCATCTATGTTCATCAAAGATATTGGCTTGTAATTTTTTTTTTTTTTTTTTTTGTAGTGTCTTTGGTTTTGGTATCAGGGTAATGGTGGCCTCACTGAGTGAATTTGGGAGCGCTCTGTCCTCTTCAATTTTTGGAATAGTTTGAGGAGGATAGGTATTAGCACTTCTTCATATGTTTGGTAGAATTCCCCTATGAAGCCATCCGGTCCTGGGCTTTTGTTGGCTGTGAATTTTTTAAATTACAAATTCAATTTCACTACTAGTGATCAGTCTATTCATATTGTCTGTTTGTTCTTGATTTAGTCTTGGCAGGTTGTATGTTTCTAGAAATTTGTCTGTTTCTTCGAGGTTATCCAGTTTGTTGGTGTATAACTGTTTGTAGTATTTCCTTATGATTTTTTGTATCTCTGTGGTATTGGTTGTTATTGCTCCTCTTTCATTTCTAATTTTGTTTATTTGGGTTCTCTCTCATTTCTTCTTGGTGAGTCTGGCTAGAGGGTTATCAGTTTTGTTTGTGTTTTCAGAAAACTAGCTCTTGGTTTCATTGATCTTTTCTGTTGTTTTTTTGGTCTCTATTTAATTTCCTCTCTGATCTTTATTATTTCTTTCCCACTGCTGACTTTGGGTTTTGTTTGTTCTTCTTTTTAGATGGTAGGTTAGGTTGTTTATTTCAGATTATTCTTGTTTCTTGAGGAAGGCCTTTATCACTCTAAACTTCCCTCTTAGAACTGCTTTTGCTGCATCCCATAGAGTTTGTGTTTCCGTTTTCTTTTGTCTCGAGGTATTTTCTGATTTCCCCATTGACCCATGTTGTTTAGTGTTTACATGTTTGTGCTTTTCCCATTTTTCTTTCTGTAATTGACTTGTAGTTTCATACTGTTGTGGTTGGGAAAAATGCTTGTTGTAATTTCTGTGCTCTTAAATTTGTTGAGACTTGTTTTGTGGCATAGCATGTGATTTATCCTGGAGAGTATTCCTTGTGTTCTTGAAAAGAATTTGTATTCTGCTGCAAACAACTTTATTTAAACCTGTGATTCTCAAGTTATTTGGTCTCAGGACACTTCTTTGTTCTTAAGAATTATTGAAGACTCCAAAATGCTTTTGTGTATGTAGGTTATATCTATCAATATTTCTGTATTTAAAATTAAAACAAAGAAAGCCTTAAAATATTGCAAAATAAGTGTACTTACTTCTAGTTGTGTTTCTGTGTACATTTAAGGAGAACTTCAGATTTTAAAATAATGATTTATTGGGCATCAGTGAGGTTAATGATGTATAGTAGATAAAACCATAGTCAAAATACTGAGGAGAAAAATGGAATTAACTTCTAAAATATACTTGTTTGTACTTTAAATTGATAATCTTAGAAAATTCTAGAAAACACAAGAATACATAAGCACACATTCTATTGTTCATTAGAGCAGGGATTAGCAAAGGTATTCTGTAAAGGACCACATAGTAAATATTTCCAGCTTTGTGGGATACACCAGAGACAGAGACTTCTGTGTCACAACTACTCAACTCTGTTTTTGTAGCCTGAAAGTGGCTGTGGAGAATATGTAAATGAGTGGACATGGCTGGATTTGGCCTGTGGGCCAGTTTAGTTTGCTGACCTCTACTTTACAGACATGAGAAAATGAGAGTGAAAGGGACAAATAATGTCTTAGTATTATTATGAAAAGAGTCTTGACCTTGTGGGCCTTTGGCAGGATCTCAAACCACACTTGGAGAACCACTGGTTTAAGCTACTGAAATTGATAGTTGATGCTGAACAAGACTTTAATGAATGTTTTAATTATTTACTGTTAGGAAATGCAACACGCTAATTAAAATAGTTTGGGTAAAAATCTGTTGCCTCAATTTTTGCTCAATTGTGGGGTCTTTTTTGGGGACTGTGCCCTGTTTTGCTGTTTTGACTATAGTATGGTCTATGTATGTCTTAGTTTATCAAACCTATTCACAATGTGAATTTTGAATCTTACATCTTCTTAATATGTTTAATAGTTTATATATAGCATTATTGCACATTAGAAAAAACTTGAGTATTAGAAAAAAAACATTGAGTATTTTGTGTTCTTTAGTATTAATTTGAAAGGAATTTTTTCCAGCAATTTCCTACATGTAATTGTTGATATATAAGAAAGCTTTTGGGGTTGTTTTGTGTATCTTTAAACTGGATACCTTAATGAATGCTCTTATTATTTCCAATAATTTTCTAGTTGGTGGCTTTGATTTTCTAGGTATAAAACAATTTTATCTGCAGATAATAATTTTGTCCCTAACTTTCTAATTTGTGCTTCTCATTTTTTCCTCATGTCACTGGCCATTGCTTTAAGAACTGTATTACATAATAGTGGTGATTGCCTTCTTCTGGACTTTAATAGGAAAGCTTCCAGTATTAAACCCTCAAGCACAGTGCTGGTTGTTGGCTTCAGACCTAGTTAACCAAGTGTCCCTTTTCTTTTTTAACTAAAAGTTTCTATTGGGAATGGATATTGAAGTTTTCTTTCAAGTGCCTTCTGAGCTTCTTTCAAGATTTTGTTTTTTTTCCCCTTTGGCTTGTTTACTTGATGACACATAGCGTTGAATAATTCTTGCATCCCTCATACAGCCATGACTCTCACTTGGTCGTGGTGTGTAGCATGTTTTAACATGTAACTCAGTTCTGTTTGCTGATATTTATTTATGCTTTTTGGATTTAAAATACAAAATGTGTGATTTGTCTGCAGTTTCTTCTTATTGTGCTGTCTTTTTTGTGTTTTGGTATCAGGCTCTATTAACTTTTTGGGAAGAACTGGGGACCTTTCTTTTTCTCACTGCTTTGGAGCAGTCAGAATAGCATTGAGAATGATCAAGTGTTCTCAATACTTGAAGCATTTAAAGAACGCATGGTTGGAACATGGGCTAGGGCTTTCCTTAGCTGGCAGCTTTCTCCATGTGTAATGATTATTTTGCTTCTGTAGGGTTTTTTCCCTCTTCTTGCATTAATTTTGATAATGCAAAATTAAAATTATATTTTCCAGGAAAATCATACATTTTCGCCACCTATTCTAATATTTTAGAATAGAGTTGTACGAAGTTTTTTCAATTAATTTCCTCTGCATCTATAATCAAACCTCTCAGTTTTCCCCTCATTTTTTATTACACCAGGAAGTGACTTGTCTGTTTAATTTTTAGTAGAAACTTATTTCTACTATTTTTATTTATTGTAAGTAATCTCTACCTTTATCTTGTATTCCTAAGGACTTTCTTTTAAACATGTTAAGTCTGAGGTGGTCATGTATAGTTGGAAATGTAGGTTGAAGTTGATGTCAGAGATTGGATTGGAAATGTAGTTTAAAGCGTCATCGGCATCTGTTTAGGTCCTTGAAGAACCCCTCTATTCTAAGAGTTTCTTTAAGGGACTGTCAGAGGACGGAGGCCTACCTGTTCTCTTCTGCCACCTGAGTTTCCCTCCTTGAAAGCAATAAATATTATCACACTATTCCCTGCCCTACACTCTCTATAAGAAACAGAAACTCTTGTGGTTTTAAAAATCTTTTGTGTGTGTGATAAAATATATATAGCACCAAATTTGTCTTTTTAACCATTTTTAAGTTTACAATTCAGTCCCATTAATTACATTCATGATGTTGCACAGCCATTACTATTATCTAGTACTATTCCCACACGTTTTTTTATCATGCTAAACAGAAACTCTGTAACCATTAAACAACTCCCCATTTCACCCGCCCCAGTCTCTGCTAACCACTAATCTACTTCCTCTCTATAAATTGTCTCTTCTTGATATGTCATGTAAGTGGAGTCATACAATATTCCTCCTTTTGTGTCTGGCTTATTTCATTTAGCATAATGTTTTCAAGGTTCATCTATGTTGTAGCATGTGTCAGAATGTCATTCCTTTTCATGACTGAGTAGTATTTCATTATATTGAATATACCACATTTTGTTTATCCATTCATGTTGATGGACACTGGTTTGTTTCCACCTTTTGGCTATTGAATAGTGAGTAATGCTGAAATGAACATCGGTGAGCAAGTATCTGAGTTCCTGTCTTCAATTCCATTGAAATTATACCCAGTAGTAGAATTGCTGGGTCATATACTTAGCTGTTTGAGAAATGTGGGTGTTTTTAAAGGAATTTTTAAATTGTTAAATACATAGTTATTAGAAGGGTTATCAGAGATAGAAAACCATGATGAATTATAACAATCTTGAAAAAATAATATTTGTTCTTTACTGAAATATGATCGAAGCTTGTCCAGTTTTTTCTCTGGCTTGTCATTTTCACCTTCTCCTCTTCTCATTTTTTATCATTGAGTCAGTCCTACCTATTTTCTCTTTGATGTATCAACAGACCTAGGGAGCTTGGGTTTCAGAACATTTTTCTAACATTACAAGTAATTTATTTTCTAGAATATACTCTGCCCCAATCCATTCCTTACAGCACCTAGGAATAGACATGCCTGTCAGCCTTCTTGCTAGTACTTTAACACCAAATTATTGGACTAGAAATTTAAATAAAAGCAAATAATCTATATTAAATGCAGTTCATGCTGTTACCTGGAAACAGAAGTTCCCAGGCCTCTAATATGTCTGTCACTGTGTGTGCCTGCCCTTCTCCTCAGTAGAGGTGAATGAAGACTTGAAGGTCTCTGGAGCCACCCCCCCCCCCGCCCCTGGTTCTTTTAGCATCTTTGCAGTATTGCACTCTTGATTCTCTTGCTTGCTGTCCACTTTTAGCTTTATACTTGGCTCCCTGAATTACTTAATAATCTACTTTTGGGGCGCTTACTGGTAATAAAAATGTAGATCAGCATCTTTGTGTGATGGTATCATTTTCTCCTTATTTCCAGTCACCCTTGGAATCTTTCTTCTAAGTCTGTCTACTCATCCCTCTCTCTGGTACTTTCCAGGTCAGGCTAGTCTATGCTAGTGACGAGGGTCATATCTGTTTACAGTTGTATTACTATAGAAATCATAAAATTCTGGACCTACATGAGTCCTACAAGATCAGGTGCTCCTTGACGGGTGTTAGTCCACCCCTCGGGGCTTCCAGTGGAGTACTTCACATTATTTATAAATATTTCATGACACTAAATGAAAATAGTTCATTTGCTTTAAGACTGCAAGGTCAACTTATTTTACTTTTGATACAAATGATATTAGCCTACCATGGTAACATTGACTTTTCTTGGTGATCAGAGGCTCTAATTAACAGTTGTGTGTTTTTGATTAAAAAACAGGGTGACAAATTAATTTTTGATGCAGTTAAATTACTAAAAATACTTCAAAGTGTGAGATCTTAGGCAAAAATTAATTTTTAAAAATGTATTTTAAAAAATTCTGCTCTGATTAAAAGGTTAGAAACAACTGATCTAGTTCACCTTCTTTTTTTTTTTTTTTTTACAGACGAGGAAACTGAGACTCAGAGAGGTTACTTGGCATGTCCAGTGTCCCACAGGAAGTTAGTTTGTAAAAGAAAAACACCTTGTACCTCAAATGACAACAGACAGTTTCTACAAATGGGTTATTTTTTTTGAAGAGCAGATCATGCCAGATCAGTTTAATTTCTTTCTAGAAGACTATGTTGAGTATTGTTCTTTGCCCATCTAGAGTCTATTTCCCTCTTTCCCTTTCCTGTATGCATCTAGATTTTCATCTGGACATCTGCCCCTTCCCCAGATTCCTGGGACTTTGAACTAAGTTGACCCCAGCTGCCAAGTTTTGGTTGCCTCATACTAGTTACTTGGTTACCTTATGCCAGTAGGACTTTCTGTGTAGCCACCTAGTCACATGTGGCTGTTGAGCACTTGAAATTTGTGACTGAAAAACTGACTTTTTAATTATATTTAATTTTAATTAATTTTATTTTAAAATAGCTACATGTGGTTTGTGGCTACTGCATTGGATGTTGCAGCTTCAAACCATTTCCTCTTCTCATAGGCACATTACCTAAGCAGTCTAATCAGGGTGACTCCTGCTTAGAATTCTGGGATGTAAGTAGTTTCCTGATGGATGTGAACATGAAAGATTTATCCCTGATTGGTACTGGAAGCTATCCTATGACTAGCCAAGTGCTGTGGATAGAAGAGTGGAGAAGCAGAAAAAAATCTGGGCCCCTACAACCATTAGAGGGCTGGGCCCTGGATCAACTGACCTTGAAGCCTGTCTTCCTTCTGGACTTCTAATTGCATTAGCCAGTGATTCACCTTTGAGATATAAGCCAGTTTGTGTTGAATGTTCTGTCATCTCAACCAAGAGCATCCAGGGAGATGCAGAGGGAGTGACAAGCCAGGCATTCTGCCACTTACTAGGAAGAGAAAGATGAATGAAGAGTAAAATCCAGATGCTTGTCCTTGAGGTGAAATTATTCCATAAGAGGAGATATAGTAACAGACGTGTGTTGTGGATCGTGACTGCCTTAGTCCCCTTCCATGGCAATTGCCTTTACTGACGTGGTAGATGCAGTCTGCCCTGTCCCCGGGACGTTAGCTGGATCATGAGTAGACCCCTGACTAAGAAACATCAATACATTGACTGGCCAGTGACCCATTAGATTTTTTTCTCCACAGCTTGAGGACTCTGGGATAACAGTGTCATGTGGAGTGAGGGCTGGTGACAAAGTCATTAGGGAACAGAGGCTTCTAGAAACCACAAATAGTGCACACAGAGAAGAGGAACAGATTTGCAGAGGGAGGGAGGGACCATTCACAGAGGAAGGGGGAGAAGGTGAGAGGAGGAAGAGGGAGAGAAAATAAGACAATTTGCTCTCTAGACCTTGAAGGATGAGTAGTTTTCCAGGCGAAGAAGGGTCAGAAATATTCTTGGCATGAACAGGGGCACAGAGGTGGATAGTAGGTAGAATAATACCTACAGTGGGAATAGTGCAGTGTACATGGTGGGGAGTTTGGAGGGGAGGCTAGAAAAATAGGCTGTGGTGAAGCTTTGTCCAGTTTTCTGTGGCTGCTAAGAGATCTGGGTAATGGGAAGCCACCCAAGGTTGTTAAGGAAAGGAGACTGATTGTTAGGAGGCGGGGAGAAATTGGGGCATGGCATGGGACCAGTTAAGATGCTTGACCTGACTGAGAGCAATGGCAGCTGGAATGCAGAAGAAGGGGTAGGTAAGCAAGATATTTCAGAACTAGAATCGTCAGAGTTCGATGGTAGATCAGATATGGGACTTAAGACAGAGGAACATTCAAGGATGAGATTAACTTGATATCTAGTTTAGCAACTGCATGGGTGTTGACATTCTTAAATGAGAAAAGTAAGACCAGGTATGAGATGGACTATGAATCTGGGTTCTGATTATATGTTGAATTTGAGTTACATGGGGGACACTCAAGTTGCAACATCCAATGGGCGATTGGAAATAGAAATATCGACCCAGAGGAGGGATGTTGAGAGTTATAGATCTGAATATTATCAGTTGAAGCTATAGGAAATTGGTGAGATTATCAGGTAGATGGTCCACAGTTGGAATTACCTGAAGTAGTCATTATCCTACAAAACCAAGGCATAAGCTGGTAGATATGGAAAACTCAGGTGCAAGGATGGAGGGTGGGAAGTAACTCTGATAAAGATTTTGAGAGCCTTGTACAAGACCTAACAGAAAAATGTATAGAACTAAGAAGGAAGTGATGAGTATTTTCAAGAAATGAAGGAATGCCTCTCTTTTGTTAGTGGATATCAAACGATTAAAGATTATTTTTATTTAAAAAGACTGATTCTCACAATTATTTAAAATAACCTTTATTCAGGGAGGACCCCCTCTTTTTTTTTTTTTTTTTTTTTTTTTTTGCATTTAACCATTATTTTGAAAGAATGGATTGGAAGAGAAAAGTTCAATTTGGTATTTATTGAACTGGGAAAATGAGAATCATTACAGGTGGGGATGGTCAGTGTCTTCATCCCCACTTCCCTCGACCTGGGATTCTGAGCACTTTCATCTGTGAAGTTAGTTTTCAGGTCATCAGACTCCAAGAAGAGAAGGCCCAGTCAAGTAGCTCTTCCCCGTTCACCCCTCTAGGCAGAATATGGAAGCTTTATTCAGTTGAATAATGAAGCCTTTTTTGTAACTTAGTGTTTAACCTGCTTTCTTAAGGTTTTGTGTGGGTTTTGTTTTTTTTTGTTTGTTTTTTTTGCTTTGATAGAGACCCTTTCTTTGCCACTATGCAGAACTATGATTCATCTTACTGGCATTGATTACCCCTTTGGGTCACTCTAAATAATGCCCATTCTCCCTTGAGAACTACCAAGTAGATTTTTCAAGTCATGCAGCAACATGTCAGGGGAGATCTTTGCTTGACTAATGGAGTATTGGTAGCTGTAACCTGCTGAGATTTACAAAAAGCTGTTGAAGACTCCAGCTAAGCCTATTGGGGGGAAAAAAACTGGCTTGTGTGGCTCTGGATGGGGAGAGGGAACTGGGTGTCCTACTTTGGGTGTAGAACCTCCACCATTAAGGACAGATCTTATTTAACATTTTGCAGTAGAAAATTGTCCCTGCTTTTCAGATACTGCTTGAAAAAAAAACCCAACAAACTAAAAAATAGATGAGTCACCCCTATCCCTTTAAGTGGAACCAGCCTCCCACCCCTGCACACCCTTTTACTAGGCCCCTGAGTAAAGCTCAGCTGCATAGTAAAGTTTCTCATCTCCGCTCCCAATTAGCTGACCCCTATTTGGCCAGTCCCCTCAGCTCTGACTCATTTGCTTGAGGCAGAAGCAGCAATCGAGTATAAACTTGATAGTCTTGGGATCTAATGTTCATTTTGACCCTCCTTATTTCAAAGCTCTTGATATCAGCTTATATGGACTAAACTGTTGTACTCTTGACTCTGCAGTTCACCCAGGCCTCACTGCACCTACTCTTCTAGGTATAAATGCTCCTTTGGCTAGCCCTGTTTGCATCTCCACCAGGGAAGGAGGATCCAATAAAATGTGGCAACACTCCTAGTAGGAAACAAAAAAGTACTGAACAAAAGCTTTTGCCAGTCATTCTTGCCTCTTACTGCTTCATTTTCCTTATTTGTAAAAAAACAAAACCCAAAAAAACTTCATAATAAATACCTGCCTTGACTTCTTCACAGGTCCTTGCGTAAATCAAATGAGGTAATGGAAGGGAAAGTACCTTAAAAAGAATAAAGCACACATTTAGTTATGGGCATTTTCCAAATCATTTTTTGAAGCCTGTCGCCTCTTGAAACAAGAGGTTCTCAGACCGCATGATGTAAGTGATGAGCTCTAATGGCTCTTTTTGGCTGTCCTTGTCCACCAGGGGTCTCCTGCCTGTCTCTCCAGCCTATGTTTCTTTCTTTATTTATTTATTTTATATTTGGCTGTGTTGGGTCTTCATTGCGGTGCATGGGCTTCTCATTGCGGTGGCTTCTTTTGTTGCAGAGCATGGGCTCTAGGCATGTGGGCTTCAGTAGTTGTGGCTTGTGAGCTCTGGAGTGCAGGCTCAGTAATTGTGGCACACGGGCTTAGTTGCTCTACAGCATGTGGGATCTTCCCGGACCGGGGCTCGAACCCCTGTCCCCTGCCTTGGCAGGCAGATTCTTAACCACTGCGCCACCAGGGAAGCCCCCAACCTATGTTCTTGCACCTGCCCACTCAGACCTCACATCCAACCAACCGGGCCTTGTATTGTTCCTAAGCACTCACTTCCCTCTTCTGCTTTTGTGTCTCTGTGCCTCCTCTTTTCTGCCATGAATGCTGCCTAATTCCCTGTCTCCTCCTGTGAAAATTCCTCTAACCTTCAAATGTCAACTGTCATTTTAAATGTGTATTAATTATTTATCGCTGTGTAACAAATTTGCCGCAGACTTAAAACAACACGTTTACTATCTCACATTTTCTGTGGGTCAGTAGAACATAATAAGAAATATATATTTGGCTTCTGCCCCTGGTTCCTGACACAGAGCTCCTAAAGACCTTGGAACTTCCTGAGTGATAGCAGTGCTAGGAGCATCTTTTGTTCTAATATGTGGTCTTTGACCCTGGTTCCTTGACACAGAGCTTCTAAAACCCTTGTCATTTCCTGAGTGATGATGGTGATAGGAGCATCTATTGTTCTGTGAGGCAACTCTTGGTGGACTCCAGGATAGCTTCAGGATGGGGTTGGTCATGAAATGATTCTAATCATTTCAGGCTATGGTTAGAAGCTTGACATTTTCAGCCCCGTCCCCATCCTTCAGGGAGTGGAGAGAGGCTGAACATTGAATTAATATTTGATCATGCCTGCATGATGAAGCCTCCATAAAAATTTCTGAACTATGGGGTTTGGAGAGCTTCTAGCTTGGTGAATACATCCATGTGCTGGGAGGGTGGTGCACCCCTCGACTCCATGGGGACAGAAGCTCATGTGCTCAGGATCCTCTGGGCCTCCTGTGTACCTCTTTGGCTGTATCCTTTATGATATCCTTTATACTAAACCAGTAAATGTAAGTTAAATGCTGCCCTGAGTTCTGTGAACCGTTATGACAGATTATCAAACCTAAGGATGGGGTCATGGGAACCCCCTCAATTTGCAGCCAACTCAGACAGAGTGCAGGTAATCTGGAGGCCCACTACTTGCATTTGCAGTCTGAAGTGGGGGGTGGGGGCAGGCGGTCTCATGGGACTGAGCCCTTAATCTGTGAGGTCTGTACTCTCTCCAGGTAGTTAGGATCAGAACTGAATTAAATTGTTGGCCACCAGGTGGTGTCCACAGAGACTTGCAGAATTGCTTGGTGTGAAAAACCCATACATTTTATATCCTAAGTGTTATGAGTAGAGGAAACAAGGTTCCCCTTTAGTCAGGAATCTGGGCATGGCCCAGCATGGTCCTCTGCTTCAGGGTTTCTCACAAGGTTGCAATCAAGGTGTCAGCCATCTGAAGGCTCTACTGGGGAAGGGTGTTCTTCCAAGTTTATATGGTTGTTGGCTAGATTCAGTTCCTTGCGGGCTTTTGGACTGAGGACCTCACTTCCTTGCTGGCTGCTGGTGTGGGCCTCTCTGTATGGCAGCTGGCTTCATCAGATCCAGCAAGGGAGAGAGTCTGTTTTAAAGGTGGAAGTTACAGTCTTATGGAACGTAATCATGGAAGTGACATCCTGTCATGTTGGCCATATTTTGTTGGTTAGAAGCAAGTCGTAGGTCCTGCCTGCACTCAGAGGGAGGGGGGTTATTCCACGGTGTGAAGAGCAGGAGCTGTGAGGGTCACTGGGGGCCGTCGTAGAGTCCACTCAACCACAGGATGTTGTCCCCATGAGCCTGTACTTATTTCTTCCAGCTAGATGTGTGATCTTTCCTTTCCGCGACTCTTCTTTCTAGGTACTTGTTTCTTTTTTCAGTTCACATTCCATGACTGATATTATTATGGTTCAGTATTTTCTTTATTTCCCTCATATAACTGTTTTTGCTCATCTTTCACCTACTTTCAACCCCCAGAACAGTCTTGTACTCAGCAAATGTTCTGCAAAAGATTACCCTTCCTTTCCTTCTTTGAAACTGAGGAAGAGCCAAACTAGTTGCTTTCCTGTTTAACACCTGAATCCTTTTTCTGCACAGCAGCCACATGGATCCATTATGAAACCTTCATATTTGTCAGTTTGGCATCAAAAGCAATGACTCATCCATGTCTATATAACCTGGCTGTAGTGATCTGCCTGATTTGCATTTAGAGCTAGAGGTTGTTACGTTATTAAGGAGAAGCAATTTTCCATTAAAGATGCTTCAAACATTAGCTGTTTTTGAGTGGTGTATTGTTCTGTTTCCCAGGGGGCCTGCTGGGTCTCAGAAATGATGCAGCCTGTAAGAATTTTTTCTTCTTTAACCTACCTGTTTTCGTTTGCGTGGTAATGATCATTTTGGAGTCCTATTTTTAGGTAATAGGAACTGAATTGATAAAGAGGCCTGACTCTTTAGAATCAGCATTTTAATACTTTCCCTTTTGCCCAAGCAGTGGGCTGGATCTCATTATCCCTGTTGGAAATGTTCTATAGGATGAAATATCACATGTCCTTTAAGAGACTTAGAACATGAGAGAGATATATGTTTGATATATGTGGATCACAGGCTCAGAACACAGCAAAACTCATTTACTTTAGCTTGCCATGCTTGGGGTCGGGGGAGGCCAGTCTCTACTTAACCCCCTATGATAGCTCAGCACCTTTTTCATTTTTTGAAGTTTTGATGGATAGCTAGTCTTTGGAAGACAGGTAAAGAAACACTAGTCAGATTTTAGTAAACACTGTGTTTCTGGTGTTGAAATGATCATGTCACAGTAACAGGTCAGGCTTGTCCCCTTTAAGAAAAACTCAGATGGAAGTCAACTTAAACTTGGAGGAGTCATTCATCTGTTGGGAAAGATGCAGAATTAGTAAGTTAAAGCCAGCTGTAGATGGGAGCACATAAGTATGTGGGCCTACATTTTGGGTCTTTTGGGAGCCATGAAGCTAAAAGCCAATTAAAGCTTTAGTAGAGAGAAATTTAGAAGTGGTTTCTCCTGGGCAAGAGAAAGATTTGGAGCAGAGAGTGCTCAGAGAAAAGCAGTGTTGATGATGTAATTAATACAGTTAACAGCTGGGAATGGGAATCAGTGCGAAGCCGCATCTGAGAAGACCCTGTGAAGGACTCAGGTTTGGGCACGAAAATCACTCTACCCAGGGCACCGCTTCAACTCAGGAACCTGAAGGTATCTTCATGTTCAGCCTGGGGAGAAGGGTGACCAAGTTCTGACACAGTGAGTCCCCCTGTTCTTCATCTCTCACCAGTCTGTAAATTAGAACAAGGAAGGAAATTTGGGTAGTGAAGGGATTTTTTTCCTTTTAATGCTTGAGTATTAGCTTTCTTTTCATTCATTTATTTATTCTGTTACTCTTATATGAAGTCCTTCTTTCCCCAGTCTATACACATCTGTCTACTTTCAGACAATGTTATCATTGTTATCATCTAATTGATATTCCCAGTCTCTGCCCCAAGATGTAGAATGATATCTCCAGCTTGGGTAAAGGACGTGATCATACTTATATCGCATTGTCACCCCAAACTCAAAATGGGCCCAAGAGTTGATTGACTTCTCCCAGTATCTTGTCATTCAGGCACATCTTTCAAAAATCATGTTTTCTTTTCCATTCTCACTTCCACTAATCCCGTTCAAATCCTGAAGGTTGTGTGGCATCATGGGAAGAGGATGAGACTTAGGTTCGAATCCCGCCCTTGTCATTTCCCAGCTGGTATCCGTGAGCAAGCGTGTTATCACTTGGTGTTTGTGAGCCTCGTTTCCTAATGATCTTTTAGAGCCCCATCTCTAAAATGGGCGTGATAGTACTTGCTACCTCATTGGATTACTGGAGAATATTAAATTTGGTAGTGCCTATGAATCATCTAATACAGTGCCAGGTGCGTGCCATAGGCGCTCAATAACTAGTTACTATTACTATTTTGTAAATTTTTTACTGTTAATATTTTGAATGCATAGAGTGCAGCGCCTGGCATGTTCAGGGCCACTGTTTTGGGAAGCCATTCGCATGTGATCCTCCCCTGGAACTGTGGAACCCAGCTCTGAATATATTAGGTATCCTTCACCTCCCTAGCACTTTTCAACAGATGAATTGGCTTCTACGTTTCAAAAAACCAGAGCTGTTGCCCGCCCCCTTCCCCTGTGGAACCCCCTCAGCTTTCCACTTAGGAATGGCTTGTGTCTAGATTCCTTCCCTCCTCCATTTATTTTGATACAATGAAGTTGGCATCTCTCTGACCTTCTGCCTGAGGTTAATCCTTCCCTCTGGGTTCTGGGTCCCTTCCCTTCCCGCCCAGGGTCCCCTCCCTTTCTTTGTTGTGCCCTCTTCAACCACACCTTCTTTAGTGATTCTTTCCTATCAGCAATTAACTGTGTTCAGGCTTCTCTTATCTTAAAAAAATACAAGAAATCATGTGTGATTTCTTTTTCCCTCTGCAGCGTCCACCCTGTGCTGTTCCCCGCCTTCACAGCCAGCCTTCCGGAGCCTGGTGCACACCCTCGTCTCCGCAGTCAGTTCCCCGCACATGGCGTTCTGCTTCACTCCATTTCCTCCTATGACCTTGTCACTAAGTCTACACTGCTGACCATACTTTTCTTACTGAAACGCATGCTTTCTTTGGCTTCTCTGACTTCACATTAGGCTGATTATTCTGCTACCTTTCTGATCACACCCCGGTTTCTTCTGCAAACTTTTCTACTTGCGCTCTCTTAAATAATGTTGTTCCTCACTGCTCTATCCTAGGCTCTCTTCCCTTCTGATTCTGAACCATCTCCGAGGGAACCAGTCTACTTGTTCATTTGTCCTCTGTACGCACACAACATGCTCATTTCTGTCTCCAGCCCAAAACTCTCTCTTAAGCATCAGATCTAATATCCAACACCTCAAACTCGCTAAGTCCGACTGAACTTATATCCCCTCCCGATTGCCTGAAGATGCTCTTCCTATAGCAGGTCATGGCTTATTTGTCTAGAGCAGTGGTTCTTCACTTTAGTGGGCGTCAGAGTCCCCTGGAAAGTGTGTTCAGATGGCTGGGCCCCATCCCCAGAGGTTCTGAGTCAGTAGGTCTGGGGTGGGGTCTGAGAATTTGCATTTCTGGGAGTTCCCACCCCATCCCCAGAGGTTCTGAGTCAGTAGGTCTGGGGTGGGGTCTGAGAATTTGCATTTCTGGGAGTTCCCAGGTAATGCTGATGTTGCTGGTCAGGGGACTATACTTTGAGAACATCTGTTATAAGGAAATTAGGCAGTTTTTCCCATTCCTTACTCTACCCCTATAACTTCCCCAGCCTCCAGTTCCCAACTAGCATCTGAATAATCTTGTCAGTTTTGCTTTTTATAATAAATATCTCTCTATCTAGAACCCTCCATTCCCTCTGCCACTAGTCTGATTTATTGCAGTAACCTGCTAACTGGCCTTTCTGCCTCCGGTTTCACTTCTAAATCTGTTCCCCATATAGCAACCAGTGTGAGCTTCTTAAACCATAAGCCATTATTAGTCCCCTGACTGCTTTCTTCCGTAGCTCTCCACTGCCTTTGGGATAAGCCCAAACTTCGTAACGTTAACCTGGCCTCTGCCTACCTATGTGGCACCATCTCTTCTCCCTCCTTACTTTGCACAGAATTCACCAAGCATACAGAAAAGCACATGCAATCTAAATATATATTATATAGCAGTTATTGAGTGCTTGCTGTGTTCTAGCCACTGTGGCACTTTGGCACACATTAACTTCATTTAATTTTCCCACTGACTCTATAAGATGGGTTACATTTTACAGATGAGGAAATGTGACCCATTTTATAATGTTGCCATCCCTGTGTACCAGTCCTTTCCAGTCATTTGTGTCCAGGGTAACAGGGTTGGATTCACTCAGAACTGACTACCAAGAGCTGATGATAATAACCATGACAACAACAGTAGTAGTAATAGCTAACAATTTTTGTTAATGTACTTTGTGCCGGGGCACTCCGTGTAAACATAACTCATGTATACTATTCCTGATTTCCAAAGGAGGAAATTGAGAGAGGGAGTAACTTGTTCAAAACCACAAGTTCAAGATCACAGGATGTAGGTTGGAATTTAGGTCTTGTGACTCCAAAGCTCATGGTTTTTTTTTTTTGAAAGTTTCATGACTTTTAAAAAATAAATAATTAATTAATTTTTGGCTGCATTGGGTCTTTGTTGCTGCGCACTGGCTTTTCTCTAGTTGCGGCAAGCGGGAGCTACTCTTCGTTACCGTATGCAGGCTTCTCATCGCAGTGGCTTCTCTTGTTGCAGAGCATGGGCCCTAGGCACACAGGCTTCAGTAGTTGTGGCTCGGGGGCTCTAGAGTGCAGGCTCAGTTGTTGTGGTGCGTGGGCTTAGTTGCTCAGCGGCATGTGGGATCTTCCCAGACCAGCGCTCGAACCCGTTTCCCCTGAATTGGCAGGAGGATTCTTAACCACTGCACCACCAGGGAAGTCCCAAAGCTCATGCTTTTAACTACTCTGTCATTTCTGTGGGTGGAAGCAGTGAAGTTATTTAGAGAGCTGTTTATCACTTGGCACCTTCTAAAATCTAAAATCCTTCTATGTCTTTAAGTGAATTAAAAAATTTTTGGCAACCCTCCCATCCTCATTGGAACCCACCCGCATGCACCTGTCTTTCTTCCAGACCTCATCATACTGTGGTAAGAAGAGTTTGGAATTGGAGTCATACTGAGTTCTGATGCCACCTCTACTAACCATCTCCTTGGATGAACCCTGGGATAAATTACTTTACCTCTTTGAACGGCTGATTGCTATAAGAACCAGAATAGTAATGCTTCCCTCGTGGGGTTGCTGAGAAAAATAAATGTGAGAATACCTGTCTCTTCTTTCCATCCCTTGTGCTTTTGCTTAATGTAACATTGGGCATTATCACAGTAGCTTCCTTGCTGTGTTTCCTGCACAGATCACCACTGCCCCTCTCCTGTTCTTAACTCCAGTCACTACTCACTAGGCTCTACACTGCCACCTGAAAAATATTTCTGAAATACAAACTCTAGCGACTTTCTGTAGATAGTAATGGTGAACTGTTATTCACACGTGCACCCTCCTACTGAAACAACCAAAAATATTTAGATAAAATACAAAAACAAAACCAAACCCAGCCTTCTTCTTAAAGCATCAAAGAGCTCACAGGCATTGCCAGGTTAAAATTAGGGTGGAAAACCCATGCAAGAGTGCAGGTTTGACCAGCGGTTGTGGGGGACAGAAATAAAGCTCAGATTTCTCACAAGAAGCTGGGACCCCAAAGGACTGCACTGTCACGGTGAGGGTGGACCTGAAACATACCAGCTCTCTTGTGGAATTGCAGCCCAGGTTCAAGCTGACTGGCTCAACCAAGGAATCTCAAGTCTTGAATTGGTTTATGGGCTGGTTGTGCCTCTGGGTGTCTGGCAAAATCAAGTGGAAATTCTTTCAGAAGGAAGGTTTCTTCTGCCTAGGCCTCAGATTATTCAGTAACCAGCACGTAAATATAACCAGGCACCCAAGGAAACCATACTCCAAGGGCAAGAATCATCAGCAACCACAGACAACAGAAACAGCCCTTCATAAACGTCATCAGATATTGGAATCATTACCATATATAAAAAACTACTGTGTTTAAAGAAATAAAATATAAGCTTGAAGATATCTGCAAAGAATAGGAAACTATGAAATGTGACATAGCAAATTAAAAAAGGAATCAAATAAAACTTCTAGAAATAAACATAACAGTAATGAAATTTAAAACTCAGTGGATGAGGAAAAGTATATATTTGATTAAATATTTTAAAGAGAAGAACCTCGGGCTTCCCTGGTGGCACAGTGGCTGAGAGTCCACCTGCTGATGCAGGATGCGGGTTTGTGCCCCGGTCCAGGAAGATCCCACATGCCGCGGAGCGGCTGGGCCTGTGAGCCATGGCCGCTGAGCCTGCGCGTCTAGGGCCTGTGCTCCGCAACGGGAGAGGCCACAACAGTGAGAGGCCCGCGTACCGCAAAAAAAGAAAAAAAGAAGAACCTCAGTGGATGCATTTAACAGAAGATTGAATAAAGCTGAAGAGAAAATTAACAAACTGGAAGATGGTAAGGAAAAATTATCCAGAGTATAGCATGGAGAGACAAATAGAAATGCAGAGGGAGTGGGTAAGAGACATAGAGAATAAAGTGAGGTCTAAATAAGTTTAATTAGAGACCTAGAAAGGAGATGAGAGGGAAGATGAGCGAAGGTGAAATTTAAAGATGATGGCTGAGATTTTCCATAACAGTTGAGATACCAAACCACAGATTTACAACCAATGATTGTAAGTAGAATTAAAAAAAAAAAATCCATACTTAGATACATCAAGATGAAACTACAGAAAACCAAAGGGAAAATCTTAAAAGCAGCTAGAGAAAAAGACAGATTATCCTCAAAGGAGCAATAGGCTGACCCTTGACTCCTCATCAAGTATAATTCTGATTATGTTATTCTCATATTTTTCAGTGGCTTTCCATCCCTAAAACGTTAAATACATGCTCTTCAGCATGTCATGTGAGGCCTTTCGTGGTCTGGTCCCTGCAACGTGTTTAGACACAGAGAACCTTTGTCCTTCTCATTTTACTCTTGATTAGGTGCCGTACACACTGTCTTCCTTTCTGGAATGCTCCCCATGCCCATCCATCTAGCCAGCTCCTACTCAGCCTTCCCATTTTAGCTCGGGGGTTCGCTGTCAAACTCCCTGGCTCCCTTCTCACTGCCTTTGGACACACTGCTTGCCAGCAGTCACCAACTCCATGTACTTCAGTATTTGTTTGCATTTTGTTTCATTTCTAGTACACGAGTATCCAAGGACAGAGCCAGGGTCATTTGTAGTGCCTGACACTCCACAGATACTCAGAACCTTCACTGAGTTGATGCCAGCATTTCAAGGAGTCCCACGGCCACTTAAGCAATATCTTGATGTAGGTTTTCATGGCTCTTCCCATGATGCTCTGATTCTTGCTTGTGTGGAGCAGGCTGCCACAGTTAGCACCAGGATCCCTGAATGATGTCAGCGGCTGGCTCTACCCCTTCAGTACTTCCATTTCCTTGGTGAAACTGGAATAACAATATCCACTCTACCTATCGTATGAGGTTATGGTGTGGATCAAATGAGGTGATGTATGTCAACACACGGTGAACGTTCTGTGGCACCATACAATTGCAGTAGCTTTATTTCAGAGTGAGAGATTTGCTTGGGCTGGCAGACTTGCAGCACAGAAAATGATTCTTTGTTGTTGTTTTTTTCCATAGTCACAGGAGACTGTTTCCTTATTTTTTTTCTAATTAATTAATTAATTTTATTTTCGGCTGTGTTGGGTCTTCGTTGCTGTGCCCGGGCTTTCCCTAGTTGTGGTGAGCAGGGGCTACTCTTCATTGTGGTGTGCATGCTTCTTATTGTGGTGGCTTCTCTTGTTGCAGAGCACGGGCTCTAGGCACTCGGGCTTCAGTAGTTGTGGCGTGCGGGCTCAGTAGTTGTGGCTTGCGGGTTCTAGAGCACAGACTCAGTAGTTGTGGCACACGGGCTCGGTTGCTCGGCGGCATGTGGGATCTTCTTGGACCAGGGCTCGAACCTGTGTCCCCTGCATTGGTAGGTGGATTCTTAACCACTGTACCACCAGGGACATCCAGAAAATTATTCTAACATGAATGTTACCTTGCCCTGTGAGGACTTGTGTTGTCATGCCGACATTTCACTGGGGAGAGGGGCCCAGAAAGTAACTTTTCCTCGTTGGTTGATTTTGAGAGATCTGAGGGGAATTGTTTTCATGGACCAAAATTTATATTACAGTTTTCATTGAGTTCTTGGTGGAAATTGTAAATTTCTGTGACCCTTCATTCAGAGATGAGAAAGCTTGGATTTGTCAGAATTTGTCACTCTTTTAATTGGAAAGACTGAAACACTTTTTTGCCCAATTCCTTGCTTTTTTCTTCACATTGCCTTTACTTAGCATCACAGTCTAATCATCTGAAAACCTGATGAATTTGTCAAGTGTTACGGATCACCAGCCTTGTCAGTCCATTGTTTCTGTGTGAGGAACCCAAATCAAACTCGCTTCTAAGGCAGTGGCAATGCCAGCTCCAGCAAGCCAAGGTGTTTTCCTTTTGGAATGTTTGAAATAGAAGTTTCAGGTAATCTGTATAAAGAGATTAGGATTTTACTGGCTTTTCCCTCCTAGAGTGTTTTTTTTTGGAGAATATAGTGAGCAGTTGCTTATATTTGTAGTATGTCCAGTTTTTAGAAAATTCTGTTTTTTAGATGAAGAATTTTGGTAGTCACTGGTTTCTGGACATTTTTAACTGGAAGGAGCCACAGAATGCATGGGGCTGGCTCTGCCTTCAGTACGGCAGACTGAAGGCTGTGGGGAAACATAACCTTTTCCTTCCTTGAGGACTGCCGGCAGCTCTCCCCTCTTCTAGTAATTCATCAGGGAGTTTCATCGTTCTGTGAAAGCATTTTCCCTGATAGTCAATCAAAAGCTCTTTTAACTTAAGCCCCTTTTCTTGTACTAAGTCATTGGTAGTGATGGAGACACACTTCGCAGCATCCTTCTCAAAAATCTCTCTCAAATCTTGCCTCTGTTCACTGTCACTGCCACTATCTTAATTTAGATTCTGATTGTGTCTCATCTAGACTGTAACCCCAGCTTCCTAAGCTCTCTGCTACTATTGTCTCTCCACTCTGGAACGCTACCAAATTCATTGCTCTAAAATATATGTGTCCCTGGCCTTTCTAATGCTTTGTAGGATAGTATCCAAGCTTATCAGTTTCACTGTCTGGACCTGTGTGTTAGGAAGTATGTTCTGCTGAGAGTGGCGTTAAATCCTAAAATATCAATGGCTTAAACAAGAAAGTTTATTTCTATCTCACAGAAAAGAAGAACAGAGGTAGGCAGGTCAAGGCTTATAGGTTAGCTCCATAGTCTTCAATTCTGCTGTGCTGCTCTGCACAGCAGAATGCACTGTTGTCCTGTAGCCTCCGGGACCAAGATGAGTGCTTGAGGTCCAGCTGCCACATCCACATTCCAGCCAGCAAGGAGGAAGAGGGAAAGGCTGCACCTCCATCCTTTAAATCACAACACTTTAACCTGCATCTTATTGCCTAAAACTTAGACATCCAGGCCATGTTTAGTTACAAAAAGACTGAGGGATGTAGTCTTCTAACTAATACTAGCTAAAAAAAAAAAAAAAATAAGAAATCGGAGTTCTGCTTAGTAGGAAAGAAGAGAATAGATAAATTGGGCAGGAACTAGAATCTCTGCCATAGGACCTATCCCACCTCCCCACCAGTTTTGTTCCTTTCCCCATCCAGTCCCTTCCTGCCCAACACTTGTGTCCTCAACCCGTTAGTAGCTACAATAAACCTCTTATTAATCCTTTACCATGTCAGGCTCTTTCACAGCTCTGGGCCATGTACAAGTGCTGGCCTTTACCTGGAATGCCCTTCAACTTTCTTTCTCAAAAACATCTGTATATCCTTCAAGCCCAACTCACTTCCTCAGTGAATCTTGCTTATTTACTTAACATTGACAGCACATTACTTCATACTTGAGCATATATCAGTGGAAGAGCTTCAGGAACTTAGTAGTTGAAAAGACTTGGGTTTGAATTTCTTCTCTGCAACTTGGGCTGGAAAACTATAAATGTGGAAGTTCTTGGCATATAAATTATACTTAGAGCCATAATGCAGATCTCTCTTCTTGAGTTCCACATCTTCATGTTGAACTGCTTACTCAGTATCATCACTTGAAGATCTCACAGGTGGCCTCTCATATAGAACCACCTCTGAAGTAGAACCCTTGATTTTCACCGCCTCTTCTAGTCTTTCCTGTGCCAGTAATGCCTCCATCAGCCTAGCTGCAGATGTTAGAAAGCTTGAAGTAATCCTTTATTTCTTATATCTAATAATCCTTAAACTCTCATATCTAATTACCACTAAAGTCTATTAGTTCAACTCCAAAATATCTCTTAAATTGATCCTTTTTTTTTGTTTTGTTTTGTTTTTTTGCGGTACGCGGGCCTCTCACTGCTGTGGCCTCTCCCGTTGCGGAGCACAGGCTCCGGATGCGCAGGCTCAGTGGCCATGGCTCATGGGCCCAGCCACTCCGCGGCATGTGGGATCTTCCCGGACCGGGGCACGAACCCATGTCCCCTGCATCAGCAGGCAGACTCTCAACCACTGCACCACCAGGGAAGCCCAAATTGATCCTTTTAATTCCATCTCCAGTGCTTGTATTATAGCACTATCCTCTTGTGTCTGGACTTCTGTGATAGCTCTTAACTGGTCTCCCAACATCCCCTCTTAGGTTGGCCGAGTCTCAAGTTAGGCAGTCACTTTCTTGAACAAAATCCTTAGCCAGCTTCCTATTGTATGTAGGTTTAAACTCAGGATTCTTAACTTCTGCAAGGCCCCATCTGACTCGACTCCTGTCTACCTCTCATTTCCATTTCTGGCCATGCCCATTCTTGTTCATTGTCCTCCAGCCACATGGTCTTTCTGTTCCTGATTGTGCCAAGGACTTCCCACCTCCACCCCTTCCCAAGTACCATTCCCCACTTGGGGTCTTTTGTCCCCTTCCTCACTCCTACACACACCATCCTCATATCTCAGCGTCAGTGTCACTTGCACACAGGGCCTTTCTCTGACTTCTTAATCTAAATCATATGTTCTCTTCTCTCCCTCCTTGGGAGTGTTCTTTCATTCTTAGCATTCATCACAGTTTATAATTCTATATTTATTGAGTGCTTATTTATTGAATATCACTCCAGCATTAAACTGTATGTTCCATAAGGGCTGGGATCATCTTTCTTTTATTCACACTGAATCCTCAATGCCCAGTGCTCAGTAAACACACATGGTATAAATGAAGAAACAAATGATCTTGTGATTAAACAACGCGATAGATTCTCTCATTAAATTGACAGCTTTGCTGCTCGCTGTGGCAAGACGTAGTTGTTGGAAACCTGTTAAGGTGATTCACTTTTCTAAACTGGCAGTGTGTTTCTTCACATTCATTGAACATATCTGTGGTGCTCACCTGTTAGGCTACAAGCTTCAGTTTAATTTATTAGGGTGCATCTTTGTCTGAACAAAGCCTGATTTCTGCCAGGATATCCTTATGAACACAGAACCTGAAAAGGTCGTGTTCAGGTGTGATCTCTGAGAATCATAATTGGGCCCACTTCCATGGCTTGCCCTCTTTTTTTGAATACAACCTGGCATAACCTTTGGAACAGAAGACTTGCTTGTTATTGGGATGGAATCTGAAGCAATAGTCATTTTAAGACGGAGCCACCAGTGACCGTTACAGAAAGCTGCATGCCCAGGATTTGGGCTGTCTCGGAAAAACCCTCACTACCCTGTCTTGATTGCCAGCTCTTGAGACCAAACTTGGATATCAGATATCTAGGTAGAGTATACTTGTTCATGGTAATTCCAGCCTCCTAATCTTTCCTGAATTACCTGTTGTGTGGAACACATTGGCAAGATATGTTATGGAACTGGTGTGGGTTTTTTTCTCCCTTAGCGTATAAAAGATGTTCTGAAAGCATCTGATGATTTTGGAATCGTGAACTTGGTCTAAAATAAAAGATGAACTTGGATGATGTCCCTCTTTTACAGGGTGATAAAGAGGGTGATCGACAATGGGAAAGTTTTCATTTGTTTTTCTTTTTAGAAAACAGAATTCTGCTTTCAGTGGGCACTATAGTAGGTAGATTTTAGCATAGATGGAAAAGCATACAGTTGATTGTTCTTAAGCCCCAGTAGGTCAGATCATGTCAGTGTTTCCAGAGTACGCCCAGAGTAAAGTTGGCTTTTAGCTGAGCCTTTGCTAAGAGGCAGCCAGTCCTGAAAAGGATTTATTTATTTATTTTGGCCTTGGTAATGTCTAAATGATGATAAGTACAAGTCTCTCTTAGCTAGCTGGAGTGGGTCCCACATGAATTGGTTGTGACCCCTAGAATCCAGAAACTCCAGTAGAGTTGGATAAGAATATTTTGTGGGGGAAATCTAATGTAACGCATGAAAATATAAAATATTAAATGTTCAGAAGTTTGTAATTTGCTGCTTTTTTTCATGAGTGGTTTTAATACTTCTGGTCCAGAGCCTAACTCCCTCTTTAGTGGTTTCAGTTTCTTGGGTGAATGTGAATTTTATAAGTTTTTTAAGAAAGGAAATTAAACATTAAAAGACTTTAAGTACTTTACTCTTTATATAATGTCACTAAGAAAAGCCAGGAAAATCAGGGTTGGCTTTTTTATTTGTTTATTTAATAAATATAATCTATTTTCCACCATTTTGTTTGTTATGGCTGTACCAAAGTACTTTTAAAAGTTAACATTTATTTTGATTTTGTTTTATTTCAGCAGATGTGCATAATAAGTTAACCTATCTCTATTCTTCATTGTGGGCTGGGGCAGTGTATAACATTTAGTTATTTTGGCATTTTGACACATAGGCGATTTAGTTTAATTCAGCATAATTTGATGCTCTCCACTTGTATGATGCCCAACATATGAATAATGTTAAATAGATAAAATGCGGCCTGCTGAGTGTGAGCATTACTACAAGTTAGTGACGTAACTGACCTTAGCCAAGTCACCTAACCACTGTGGGCCTGGGTTTCCTTTTCTGTAAAATGAGTAGTTTGGGGTAAATGGTGTCCAAGAATCCTTGCAGCTCTGAATTTAAAAATCCCATGAGTCTGTATGCCTAATAGGTATGTGTCTACCTGATTCCTCCTCCTCTTCTTTTCTCTTTTTTTTAAATTAGGAAAAGAGGATGCTGGTGCACCAGTTACAAAAGACGAGAACACCTTCATGTCACAGGACACAAGAGCTTTACCAGAGAAGTCGCTGCAGAGATCAGCAAAGGTCTCTGCCTGTTTCCTTCACTTGTCTGGCTGGTAGCTGAGCTACCTGTTGGAGGCCTCTCATACAATTCAGTTAGGACTGTAGTTGGTCAGTTAATCAGAAAAGTCAGTGGAAGCAGGGAATCATAAAAAGTGAATCTTTTTCATTACTTTAAACATATATTCATTTGTCTGTCTTTGGATGAAGGGCCAAGGCCTTTTCTTCGCATGTGGGTATGTTTATTGAGGTTCTGCATTATCTTTTTCTGCATAAACTGCACTTGTAATGTGACATCTATGATTTCCAGTTTGGTTTATTTAAAGTGGGGTGAGAGGGACTTCCCTGACGGTCTAGCGGTTAAGACTCCACGCTTCCACTGCAGGGGGCACGGGTTTGATCCCTGGTCGGGGAAATAAGATCCTGCGTGCCGTGTGGCACGGCAATAAATGAATGAATGGAGTGAGAATTTAGGCACTGGTGAAGCAATATGAATGTAGACTCCTAGATTTTTGGTTTTTTGCTCCAATTTTTTTTATTGTTGTCATGACCATATCTAATTCAAAAGTAAGTTTTTAATAAGTATTTTTTAGTTTCTCCAAAGTATTTAATTTAGTTGTCCAGTAACAAAAGCAATTTGTTTTTTTGCGTAATTCAATTTTATTTTTTAATTATATATGCTAGGACTTCCCGGGTGGTGCAGTGGTTAAGAATCCACCTGCCAATGCAGGCGACATGGGTTTGAGCCCTGGTCTGGGAAGATCCCACATGCCGCGGAGCAACTAAGCCCGTGCGCCACAACTACTGAGCCTGTGCTCTAGAGCCTGTGTGCCACAACTACTGAAGCCCGCACACCTAGGGCATGCGCTCTGCAACAAGAGAAGCCACTGCAAGGAGAACCCCGTGCACTACAACAAAGAGTAGCCCCCGCTCGCCACAACTAGAGAAAGCCTGTGCACAGCAACAAAGGCCCAACACAGCCAAAAATAAATAAAATTAAATCTTAAAAAAAAAATTATATATGCTAGTGACATATTCAGATATGAGATCAAACACAGCTGATCCTCGCTATGCAGGTAGCTCCTGGTGGAAGGAGTGGTGCAGTGACAAAGGATGGAGTGTGTGATAGCATGAGGTTTTCCTTTACCAGAGGCATCCGCCAGCACGTGTAACCTGGGAATGCGGCATTGCCACTCAGTCTAGCAAGTTGGATAGGAGAGTGTCTCCTGCGTATCAACATGAGGAATTTCTAAATTATATTACATATATTTTACTCTCCCCTGCCAATTGCCCATTCAGTTATCTAGATCTTTATTTTAATAAGCATTTTGTATTATTATTTTTTTTTTTTTGCGGTACGTGGGGCTCTCACTGTTGTGGCCTCTCCTGTTGTGGAGCACAGGCTCCAGACGCGCAGGCTCAGCGGCCATGGCTCACGGGCCCAGCCGCTCCGCAGCATGTGAGATCTTCCCAGACCGGGGCACGAACCCGCGTCCCCTGCATCGGCAGGCGGACTCTCAACCACTGCGCCACCAGGGAAGCCCTTAATAAGCATTTTGAATACTAACCATATACTAGGCAATATGATAGGTGTGAAAGAGTATAATGAACGGAAAGATCGTGGGCTGGGTCTGGCTCACAAATTTGTGTTTTGCTTGACCTGTGCAATATTTAAAAATTTTGGCTTAGTAGCTTATACGAAAAAAAAAAAAAAGGAGTGTCAGGCTTCTGGCGTCTCTTGACGAAACAAAACATCCAGCAACAGTGGGCCACATTCTTAAATGACTTTGGTCAGAGCTGAGTAGAGGCAACCTCTGTCAGTGGAATTTGTGTTCTGCAATTTGCTGCTGCCCCCCAATGGTGCTTCCTCTCTTGCTATTTTTGGTTTTGGGGTTTATTTGTTTTTGTATAGTTTCTTAATGAATTCAATCTAAAATTACAAGGCAAAACTTACACTGTGGTAACGTCATTTCTGTGACAGTTAACACATGAATCATGAGTAATGTCATGCTGATTTGTATACTTCTTGTTCTGTCGAACATTAAAACGAAAAGCATCAGACATGATGGCATAGATTCGTTTCTCCTTGCTCCTCTCCCCTAAGCACAGCTACAAATTCTGGACAATAATAAGAGACAACCAAAGGAGAATTCTGAAAGATGAAAAGCGGAAGGCAGACTAGTTAGGGACTCTAGGGCTAGAAGAACAACGTAGCAGCAGGGGACTTCACAAGCCCTCCACCAACAGGAGGGGACCCAGGCCCCGTGTTTCTGGATCCCAACCCCACAATAGAAGGTGGCTCAAGCAGACTCGTTCCTCACTCACATCTAACAGGAGGCCCTCCAGCGACACCAGGCAATCCCAGCAGCACCTGTAAGACAAATTGACTGGGATCTCTGCTGATGGCAAGTGGCCAGGAAAAGGGCGCTCCTTCCCCACCACACCTGAGACTTCTGTCCCTCACCAAGAGATGCCAGGCATCTGGGTGGCTTTGACAGCAGGGATCCTGCCAAAGAGGTGACCTAGCCCCAGAAGTCTCTTTGTCCCTATGGGCCTGAGACTCCCCTCCCCCACCCAGAGACACCTGGCATCCAGATGGCACTAGCAAGGGAGATCCTACCACAAGTATGTGGTCCAGGAAACCTCTTTATCCTCATAGGCCTGAGATGCCCCTCTCCCATCCAGAGATGCTGAGCAGCCAGGTAGCACCAGTAGAAGGGGGTGCCACTACACCCAAAACCCTAAGCGAGAAGTCTCTTTGTCTCTGCATGGATGTGGACCAGGATGTGCTCCTCACCCGTATCAGAGAGACCAGCCAGGTGGCCAGCCCCTCAGCAGAAACTAGTGGGAGCCCCAGTGCTACCTTGTCAACCAAACATATCAAAATAGCATTGCAAAGCCTCTGAAAACTAAATTGTCACTGTAGCTACAGCCCACAAAAGTAGTCCGGGACCTGCATGCTCGCCCTAGACAGGGTGACTGCCTTCTAAAAGGCAAGATTTAAATAAGACCTTGAACTTGCTAACATTATAGCCAAAAGGTCCAGGTTACATTAGAAAATCAACTTATACCAAGAACCAGGAAAATCACTACTTGAGTGAGGAACGACAGCTAACACCAAGTTAGTTGATGCCAACACCAAGATACTGCAGTTACCTGATAGCGATTTAAGATAGCCATCATAAATATGCTTTAATAGCAAGTAAAAATTCTCTTGAAACAAATGAGAAAACTGAAAGTCTCAGCAAGGAAATAGAAGTTATAAAAAGGGAACTAAATGGAAATTATAGAACTGAAAAATACAGCAACAAATGAAATACTTGCTGGATGGGCTCAGTAGTAGAGTAGAGGTGACTCAGC
This sequence comes from Orcinus orca, assembly GCF_937001465.1. Classification (NCBI taxonomy): domain Eukaryota; kingdom Metazoa; phylum Chordata; class Mammalia; order Artiodactyla; family Delphinidae; genus Orcinus; species Orcinus orca. The sequence continues at coordinate 113,038,322 of NC_064565.1, forward strand.
ACAGAATTAGTTAACTTGAGGACCAATCAATAGAATTTACCCTATGTGAACAGAGAGAAAATACATTGAAAAAAAATGAACAGAGCCTCAGGAAGCCGTGGAACAATAAAAAAGATCCAGCATTCAGATAATTGGAGTCCCAAAAGAAGGATCAAGAGAGTGGGGCTTAAAGAATAAATTATGCTGGGGACTTCCCTGGTGGTCCAGTGGTAAATAAGCCGCCTTCTAATGCAGGGGACGTGGGTTTGATCCCTGGTCGGTGAACTAAGATCCCACGTGCCATGGGGCAGCTAAGCCCGCGTGCCACAAACTACAGAGCCCACATACCCTGGAGCTAGCACGCCACAACTAGAGAGAGAAGAAAACCCGTAGGCCGCAACTAGAGAGAAGGCACGCCACAACAAAGAGCCTGTGCCACATGCCTCAACAAAGACCCTGCCTGCTGCAGCTAAGAGCCTGCCTGCCGCAACGCAGCCAAAAAGAATACGTTGTGCTGACTGGGAACAGGTTAAAAAAAATACCTTAGAGCTTCTGAGGTCCTAGCAGCAGTTGTATAACATTAATGTGTGATGGTATGCATCTGTATGATTATAATTTTCTTCTTTTCTGGTGGACTCAGTAACTTGTGTTTAAGGTTAGAGAATAGCAGTGGCTGCATGGTTCCAGAATTGAGGATTTTGGGGGTAGGTGCAATGGAACAACAAGAGGGGTGAGGCATTTGATGACATATGTAACAGGACTTGAAGTGATGAAACATGGTGTCTCTGGCAGGTAGGAAAGGACTCAAGGCTAAGAAGTAGCTAACAGACATTGAGAGAAGGCAAGGGTCAAGGCACTAGTGGTCTTGATGTGGTGAAAAAGCCCGTGGAGGGGCACAGGAGAGTGAGAGCTGAATGATGGGTCAGTCCAAGATGATGTGTTTCTCTTGGTAGAAATAGCACGTACTTGTGCTATTGAATTTTTGCCTGGTGAAATGAGAGACTGGGTTTAATCTTGGAAAGAAGGAAGGTTAAAAGGTTTCAGCATTTGAAGGCATAATAAAGAAGTTATTTACGTTTAATAACATTTTAAAATAAACAACTATTGTATTGTTCACCTGAGATACTGGTATAGTTCATGTGAGAAAAATGTAATGCAGACCAAATACCTGGAGCTGTACTTCCCTGCTGGAGTTTTACATATTTTTTTGAGACATAGGTCTTGGTTTTAAAAGCACTTTCATCTAATTAATCTGTGTATTGCTTAGTTTTCCTTGGGTATATGTGCTCGCTGACTTCAGTTGTTACAACTTAAATATAGATAACTTAGTCACAGAGCCTCACTGAGAGATACTTCATTTAGACTTAGAAAAACTGCTGGACCCAGATAGTTGACCAAATAACATTCTACTGACTTCTCCCAACTGTTATCCAGTCCTACAGATAAACAGCATTGACTATATCTTTGGTATTTTCAGGTGGTTTACATCTTGGAAAAAAAACATTCCCGTGCAGCGACTGGCTTCCTCAAACTCTTGGCCGATAAGAACAGTGAACTGTTTAGGAAGTATGCCCTGTTTTCTCCCTCGGACCACCGGGTGCCTAGAATTTATGTACCTCTCAAGGACTGTCCCCAGGACTTTGTGACCCGGCCTAAAGATTATGCCAACACGCTGTTCATCTGCCGCATTGTGGACTGGAAGGAAGACAGCAACTTTGCCCTGGGGTAGGTGACTTCTGGCGAGAAAAACCACAGATCCCAGACGGAACTTGGTTTAGGTAGCATTTACGTAAGCATTTTTGTGTGTATTTTAATTATTATTTCTTCATTAAAGCATGCGTACTAGGCGTGGTTCTTCAGAAATCACCCTTAGCTACCACAGCTGGCCACCTATAGGTTCCTTGAACTGCCAGGCAATCACCTCTTTTGTTTGTTTTTTGGCATAAAACATAAGCACATTCTGAACCTCTGCTTATTTCCTGTTATGTTATGAATCCTGTTTGTAGTTGTGAACTTGCAAAGAATTCATTGTATCAAACAATCAGACCCCTCCTTTCAGACACCGGTGTTAAAATATGTGAAATTCCAGGCGTATTCATGGGACCTCAGTCCCCCATGCTTTAAAATATGAAAGTAAAGGTATGTTTGAATGATGTGCTTTTTTGGTATTGATCCTTCAGAGGTTTCACTTGTGGCATTAAACATTAAATTACCCTACTGTAAACAGGGAAAGGTACCATGTTTTTAGGGAAGCTTTTAGAAACCAGTCTAACTTAAATATAGATTATATAGCCACAGAGCATCATGGATAGCCATTTCCTTGTAATCTGAAGAAACTGCTGGACCTAGCTGTTTGATCAAATGCTGTGCCTGTTTCCTTCTTACAATTGGTATTCATTTTGAAAGAGAAGTTGTATTAAGTTTTAGCTATATCTGTAGCCCTTTATTATAGATGGTGTCTGGTTTATGCTTAGGTTTCATTTTAGGAAATGAAAATAAAGGCATACAAGCTAGAAAAATTTGCTCTGATACTACTTTTAGTCTAATTGGGTGACTTGCTTGTTGGTCATCTAACTTGTGCAGGATGGACCCTCCTGGGAATGTTCCGTGGTTATGAGTGCCGACACTGAATAGATGGCCACGATGTGCTGCTTTGATGAGGTTTATTCTCTGCTTAGCCTTTTATGGTTAGTGAAGTAAACCAAATCAAATCTGTGTGTCCTAATGCAATTTAAGAAATACTATCCTGGGCCACTTTCTCAGTGCTATGAAGATCACTGTGATTTGTATGATCTCAGAGCCACTCAGGAACAGTTGCACTTTCTTTTTTGCTCTCAAGTGGTGGGATTGCAATGTCATCATTTTGAAGCCTAACTCATTATCCAAAAGTGACGTCAACCCCTTGAGCCCTAAATAGCCCTTCTCAGCGGCTTGCCAGTTTCTCACCATCCACTCAAAAGGCTTGATAATGGCTGTGCCACCTGGCCCCTGGTGATTGTGCCCACCACACTGTGCTTGGCAGTGAAAGGGGAACACTTTCACATCAAGGCAGGAAATCCAGCCTTGTCTTTTATCTGCCTTTCTGTCATATCCCATTGTGTATACTTGATTGGGCTGTTTCCTTAGTTTTTGAGCTGTAAGGGTGTAGTCAGGAAATCTTCACAGAATGAGTTTCTCTTATTACTCAGATGGCCCTTCAGGTGCTTTTTTGTTTTGTTTTGTTTTGTTTTGTTTTTACAGATCCTCCCTTACTTCATCAAGAACTCTTTTCTTGTGGGTAAAGTACAACAATAATCAAAAAAGGAGTCAGGCCTTTGAAGCAGCAAGGACATTCTCTGAATCTAAAGAAAGAATATTTTAAAATAATAACCATATATTAATCATCTATTTTTCAAAATGCAAAAGTTTGAAGATTCTCATACTTAGATGGAAAGCTGTGCTTTTTCTCGACCTTTTTACTATTAAGACATTAAAAATTGTCTTTTATGGAAATAAGCCTTTTAAAATCCTTGTGGAAAAGAGAAAATTTATCTCAAGAAATAAAATGTGGCGGGTCTTCATGGTGAAGTTCTCAGCTGACGTCTGTCTCGTGGGGGGTGCGCGCTGCAGCTGTTGCCTGTTGGGGGTCGCCTGGCTCTTTTGTTCTGGCTATCTGTTACTGATCTTTAGGAGCTGAGGTCACCGTTTCCCAGTCAGAACATGCCGTGCTGTGACCGCTTGGGTTTCCTCTCTCATCTTTGCCAGGTTCTGACCCGGAGCGTGAAGGTAGTACTTGCTCTGGGTATGAATGTGAAAGCATAGAAACCATGCCTAAAAACCAAGTTTAACCGAAGCGCCTTTCTTTTGAATTTCTTCCCTGCCCCAACACTCTGCCCTTTAAAATTATTGAACTTCTGCCTATATAATTGCTACTGATTATTCAAGTCCAAAGTCATTTACTTCTTCTGTAGTTAAATTCAGTTCACAAAGACAGGTGTTAATCATATGTGTAAGTCACTGCTGTATTATGTGAGAAATACAAAGGTAAACAAGCTGTGGTTTCTTTATTTAAAGAAATGATAACCTAATGCAGAAGGAGTTTACATAAATGTCACAGGATTAATTTGATTCCAAGAAATGGAATCCTACTTGATCTAATTTAAATAAAAGTGGTGATTAATATAAGACATTGGTGGTTCACCTAAAACCCAGGGCAGTAAGCGTAGGCAGGTCTCATGAGGAGCTCAGAACTAACACGGTGGCAAAGGAGTCACAGCTTCTCTCTCAACCACCCTGACCGGTCCAGCCACCACATGGTATCTTTTCTCTCCCCCTTTCTGCACATGAGTTGTATTAGTCTGCTTTTTTCTACACAGGAGCCATTTACCTGCTTGATAGCATACATGGCCCCCAAATGGTACTGCCAGTCCTCTGCAGGTCACACACTGTAGTCTAGAGCACAATACAGAATTCCTAGGGTAGAAGATCTTTATTGGTCTATTGAGACAGTTATTTGCCTAATAGTTGTAAACAGAGGTAGGGGTCCGAGGTCCTGCGATCCACTGCCCTGTTATCAGGGACTGGGGGACTCAACTCCCTGGCAAAGAGTGTGGGTAAAGCAGATGGGCTGAATGGCCTGTCTCTCTGAGCTCTAGCTGTGGTACAAAGCAGAGTGTTGTAAGCTCTTCCATAGGAATAAAATAATTTTCTGGAAGCTTAGAGGAGGTGGATGAAGGGGGAAATCCAGGGTTGTTTCTGGGAGAGTGGAAGCCTGTTTGCTAAAAGATCACTCTGATTCAGAGTCCAGAGTGGGTGGGAAGGGCCATGACTGAAAGCAAGCAGTAGGCTGTCGCACTAAGATGAGATGGGAGAACCTGAAGTAAAGGAGCTGCAGTGAGGGAAGCAAAAGGAATGAAAAGAGTCAGGGGAGACGAAGAAGGTAAATTTTCTCAGACATGGTAACCAATGGGAAGAGGGGCATGAAAGAGAAAGACAGAACCTTGAATGAACTCTCAGGCCTCTGACTTGCGTGATTGGTTAGATGATGGCATTTAATCACGATTCATCAAGGACAACTTCATCTCCTACTGTTCCCTTCACTTATGCCTCATTACTTGCCATTTCGTTGCTAACTGTGTTCCTAGCTCCAGACTTTTGCACACTACACTTCCTTTCCCAGCAGCGGCTTTCTCCTCTCCCCAGTGTTTATTTAGTGAAATACTCAACTTTTAAACTTAACTCAGTCGTCTACTCAGAAAATGTTCCCTGACCGAGTCCTCCGTCATGGGTGCTTCCATAGTTTCTAATAATACCACTCTTAAAGCTCTCATCTGTTTGTATTGTAATTGCTTACGTAAGTTATTTACTTGGCCATGAACTTCTTTAGGACAAGGATACTCGGTGAATGTTTGCTGGCTGGTCAGATGGGTAGATGAGAATGATTTGATGACCCCAGGGTCTTCAGCCATGTTGACTAGGAAGATGTTGTACCATAAATCAAGCTAGAAAACACAGGAGTGGTTTAGAACAGAAAGTGATGAGAACCAGGTTCTATGGTTTCAAAATCAACACTTGATAACAATATACAGTCAGTATATAACTGCGGGTGGAGAACCCCACATTTAGAATCTTTAACAAAAACGTTAAGTAGCATGTGCACATTAATAGAATGTATAATTTCAGTAGCTTTGGAAGGGACCTTCAGGAGGCCATCAGTCTTGGTGCCCCCTTCAGTGTAAGCATTGCTTCTCTGGCACTCCCAGTGGCACTTTGGTGCCTCCAGTTAAGGGAAGCCCAAAGAGAATTACAGTACTAGAGACCTCTAGTTGTTACAAGTTAATTTTTATCTTGTTCTTGGAATTGCCATGAGAGATTTCAGTTGAACCTTATTCACCTCTATACATTACATGCCACACTTTGATGAACCTTAGTCCTGTAATGCTATCAAAAATCTAAAAGTAATCTGTTCTTAGTGAAACCTTACTGGCTTTTCGGGGTCACTGCTTTTTGTTATGCATCACAACATATTTAGTATTTTTTACATTTAGTACTAGATTCTTGTCCAAGATACTTAAAAAGCCACATTGGCTTCCTTGCTGAAATGATTTGTAATTACATAATCAGACTTATAGTTTTAAGAGCTTCTCAACTCTCTTAAATCATCCTTCCCTTTAGAAACTCTTGCAGTGGAATTCATGCTTATACTTTCTCAGACCTTTGTGAAATCTGCTATCCTAAAGTATAGAGTTTACAGTCCCATCCTTCTCTTCCAGGATGTCATGCACATGGAGATATCAAGGTCACTTTCTCCTAGATTTATCATGGTTTCTTCTTCTGGAATATTTAAGGATAAATCTTGAAGAAAATGGAAAAGTTTTACAGCAGCTACTGTGAAAAACATAGTAGTGTTTCTTGGCAACACTGAAGACTAACTAAAGATCTATGACGTGAATTGACCTAGAGCAAACTGACATATTTATATTACTTTCTCTAGCAAACTTTGGTAGCTTTAAGGGATGGGAAGGAGGAAAATGAATAGGTCAATGCATGTCTAGCAGGGTTGAGAAATTTTTGGTTGAACGTGGATTGTCTAGGCTTAATGTCATAGTACTGCACATTTTAAGAGAATGAAGGATAGCAGCTTCCATTGGAGAGAGTGACTGGGTGAGGTGAAAGGAGAGGAAGGGAAGTTCTGATTGACGATGTGTGTGGTGGGGAAGAAGTGGCTGATGGGTGAGGGGGTCTGTTCTGGTATCTTCTTCAACTCCCACCTTTGCACCTATAAGGTGTCAGTAATCAGAAATATTTGTTGACTAATAGAAGCAAATACTTTTACTATTCCATTCAGGTTTGATTGATACCGAATTTCTTATGAGGTAGATATGAATTGGGGAGATGGTCATTAAATTACATTAAACTGTGTTTAGGAAAAAGAAACAGTAACTAGGTTGGTAGAAAAAACAAACAGGATAAGTTAGTTTGTTTCATTGAGGCGTAGCCTACAAGATTTGCAAATTGAAAAATAGCTCTAGCTAGTCCTTCCTCCTGTGCAAAGAGTATTTCACCTTTTCAAGAGAATGTTCGTATCTGAAGACTCTTCTGAGGAAGAGGCTGTGTTATGTAATCCTAAAAACTTGTATTACCAAACTTAGACTTTATAAGTCCTTTTCGGGGGGCTTTGGCTCTAGCTTGGCTGGTAGATAAAAAGCAAATCAGGCTGAGGAGGGGGCTCTTTTTTGTGACTGTTGGGCTCCACCTGGTGGCCTGGAACGATCCGCTTTAGTAAAAGCTAATGTCTTCAACATTGAGAGCATCTTGGTCAAAACAGAGCAAAAGTAAAAGGAGTGGAGGAGAGTGGTCTTGATGCAGGCTTTGGTTCCAAATTGTTCCTTCCTTGTACCGTGTGCAATCATGAACCCTTCTTCCATGGTTGTCAGCTTCATCCGCAGTCTTCTTGAAAATATTATTTTAAAGTATTAGAGAACCGTAGCTACCATCAGCCTTCTTTTTTACTCCTTAAAAGCTTTCAGCCTCCTCTTTGCTCCCTTCACATTGACATTAAACTCTTCACTCTCAATCTTTAGGACCTTCCCTAAAATCAGTCAGTGTTATTGAGCCTTGCTTCTCTTCCACATTCTGTCATCACTGATCTGCCCACACTTTTTTTTTTGAAGTCCCCAGTTCCTTACTTGCTGCCTTCTGCTGCATCATAATACTGAGCCAGAAAAAGGGAAATAATATGTTCTTTCCTCCTGATTATAGAAAACAGTACCTAAAATATACAGCTCAAGTATTTGCCATACTTTGTTTTCACTGCGTATTTTTACTGAAGTTCTGGGTGTGGCCATGTTTGATTGTTCTCCACTTGCAGGTTCTCAGGGATCTGATATACCATTGTATCTGTTTGCATGGGGTTTCCAACATAGGCCAATATGCATGAAAGCATTTATGTGAGAGCAATAATGATAGTGATAATCACTCCAAGAATGTATGACTGCCTTCCCGTGTATAGCCTAGTTTTAAGGCTAAAACTTTATGAGGCTATGTGGTAGAGGAAGGAGGATGAATGGCTTGCAACACTAATGTTGACTGTTAAGTGTTCCTATTTTCTTTAAGGCACAGAGACCAATTCGAAGGACTTTCCTGTCTTAATTTCTTCTGTCTGTAGTTGGCCCCTTCCCTCAGTAAGGTTTTTACTAGCACATTATGCAGAACAGTGGACCTAATGCTTATTTGTTGACAATGTTTGCACATACACACAACTCCCAAGTGTAAGAAGCTGGGAATGTTTCAGCACTGTCCTGATTAATCTTACAGTAGGACCCAGTTGTAACAGCATAGATTGTGAATGGGAACAGTATTTGTGGAGGAACTCTGGTGAGTGAAAAAAATTGAGGTAGTGATCATTATAAATTATTCTAATGAGGAAAACTTTCTATCTCACAACTATTTCTTATTGCAGTATCAAAATTTTTTAAAAATTGCATTTTTTTCCAATACATACTCATTATATATTTGATACTAAAATTATTTAAAACATGTGTTATAGAAAGTGAATATTTTCCAGAATTTCATCCCCTGAAATAATCACTATTAAGAGTTGGGTATATATTTGTCTAAAATATTGTTTTAAAATATTTATTGGACTTCCCTGATGGTGCAGTGGTTAAGAATCTGCCTGCCAATGCAGGGGACACAGGTTTGAGCCCTGGTCCAGGAAGATCCCAGGAAGTAGTTGTGGGGCACTGGCGGAGCAACTAAGCCCATGTGCCACGACTACTGAGCCTGCGCTCTAGAGCCTGTGAGCCACAACTGCTGAGCCCGCGTGCCACAACTACTGAAGCCCGCGCGCCTAGAGCCCGTGCTCTGCTACAAGAGAAGCCACCGCAGTGAGAAGCCGCGCACCACAACAAAGACTAGCCCCCGCTCTCCACAACTAGAGAAAGCCCGTGCACAGTAACAAAGACCCAATGCAGACATACATACATAAAGAAATAAATAAAATGAGGTTTCCTTTATTAAAAAATATTTATTAATATTAATTGCAAAGTATGTTTCACAGATAAAAGAATACATGTAACACTAAAGTGATTTTTGAATTCTTGTATTTAAACCAACCCTTGAACTCACCACCCAGATTAAGAAATCTGTCACAATACTGTTGAAGCTCCCTGTGTGTTCCTCTCTGTCCTAACCCCTAATTTTTTCCCAGGAGGTAACCACTGTCTCAGACATCTACCTTTCTTTATAATTTACCCATATTTATATCCCTGAAAGTGTTAGTTTTGCTTGTTTTCGAATTTTATAAAAAATACCATGCTACGCAGATTCTTCTGCGACTTGCTTTTTTTTCATTTAACATTATGTTTCCAAGATATATTCATATATTTCATTCATTTTAATTCATAATATTTCTATTTCCTGAAATATACTATAATTTGTTTATCTAGCGGTGCATATTTGGGTTGAACTGAAGGTCTTGCTATTATAAACAATGCTCCTATGAACATTCCAGTGCTTACTAACTGGTTTCTCTAGACTCTACTTAAGAGTAAAATTACTGCATCATCTGTGATACATATGTGCATGTTTAACTTTACAACTTTACAGCCAAATCATTTTCCAAAGTGGCTCTACCCATTTTTAGTCCTGCCAGCAGTGTTTAAACTCCATTGCTTCACATTCTTATCAACATGTGATATTGTTAGACTCTTCAGTTTTTGCCAAACAAGTGGATGTAAAATGGTATCTCACTGTGATTTCAATTTGTATTTTCCTAATTACTGATGAGATTGCGTACCTCTTCATATATTTATGGTCATTATGTTTCCTCTCCTAGAGATTATCTTTAATGTTTTTACTCATATTTTTCACAGTTAATTTTTTGTTTTGATAATTTAGATTTCGAATTGCAAAAATGGTACAGAGAGTTCCTGTATCCCCTTTACCCAGCTTCTCCTTATGTGAACATCTTTGTATTATCATAGAATATTTACCAAAACTAAGACATTAACTTTGGTACAATACTGTTAAATAAAGTGTCGAATTTATTCAGATCTTATCAGGTTTTCCACTAACCTCCTTTTTCTGTTTGAGCATCTGGTCCAGGATCCTACATTGCAGTTGTCATGTCACTGTAGTTGTTCCAATTTGTGATAATTCCCCAGCCTTGTCTTTCATGACCTTGACACTTTTGAAGAGTACTGGCCAGTGATTTTGAATGTTTCTCAGTTTGGGTTTGTCTAATGTCTTCTCATGATTAGACTGAGATTAAGCATTATTGGGAAGGATACTATAAAGTGATGTACATCATATCGGGGGTACGTGATATCAGTATGTATGCTGGTGAAGTTAACCTTGATCACTTGGCTAAGATGGTACCTGCCAGAGTTCCTAACTTACTATTTTCCCTTGTAAATATTATACTATATTCTGGGAGATATTTTTTGAAACTCTGCAATTCTCTTTTTGCTTAAACTTTCACTCACTCATTTTAGCATTCTTTTTTAATTGGAGTGTTTGTCATTTGATTTTTTTTTTTGAGTTTAAAAAAATATTCTAGAAAGTAGTCTTTTAGCAGTTAATAATATGGAAAATATCTTTTCCTTGGTTTAAGAGTTGTCTTTTCATGTTGTTAATGTTAACTTCTGAAGAACAGACACTTTAAGTTGCATTTTCTAACTTTTTGGTGCTGGTATATAAAATTACAGTTAATTTTTGTATATTAATTCTTTATCCAGACACCTTGCTAAATTCCCTTATTAATTTTAATACTTTGGGTATGGTTTCCTTTGGATTTTTAATGTAGATAATCATATCATTGGTAAACAGATTTGTTTCTTCAATTCAAATCCCTAAAACTTTTATTTCTTTTTCAAATCTTCCTGAACTGGCAACTCACAATTGGGAAGGAGATATTTTCCACACAAATGAGTAATGACAGTTCAATTTTGAGTGAAAGCAGTAGTAACAGGCATTTTTTTCTTGTTCCTGATTTTTTTGATATTAGTATTAATAACTTTGCTAACGTGGCAGCTGGTTATTAAAGGACTCAAGTGTTTACCTAGATCCATGTTTTGGGTTTTATTTATTTTTTTACCATCTTCAGTTTTCTTAGTTTTCCTCTGGAGTTTCAAGGAGGAACAGAATGCCTTTTTTCCAGGCTCAAGAGCATTAATTTGTTTATTTATTTATTCAACCATCATGTATTGGGCACTTAAGCTGAACAAGCATCAGTGTAAGATACAGAAACAAAGAAATGTTTATTCTCTTTAGGATGATTCTCCTCATCTATAATAAATAAGAGATGTACAATACCTAAACCACATTTACACAGCTAGAAAGAGGCATGTGCCAGAAAGGAGATATAATCAAAGGAGAGTGATAATACTGAGGAGAGAGATCTGCCCTGGGGAAGGGATGACTTCTTGGTCTTTCATGAAGGTGAAATGAGCTTGTTTTATTTTGGGGGGGCCTGGTTCAACATGGAAATCATAACGGGAGCGGCTTTAAGATAGAAATACATTGCTTAAGGAAGGAGCCATTAATAATATTTTTATGCTCTAGAACCAGCCGTACCATGTCAGTGTGTACTGAATATCTACAAGATATATGATGTGAACAGTCCTGAGATTTTATTTTTGGTAGTAAGAGCTTTATATTTTCTGTTGCAGAGGGAAGGGAAGGAAAGGAAAGTTTGCTTCTCATGGAAGATATTTTAAAATATTTTTATATTAGTTAGGATGCTTTTAGCACCAAGTGATAGAAAACCCTGACCCAAAGTGACTTAAATAATAAGGGAATATATTATCTCACATAAGTGGGAGTCCAGAGGTTGTGCAGGCTTCAGGCCTAGTATAGTCAGTGACTTGATATTATCAGATTGCCCTTTGCTGTTTTCAGTGATCTAGCAGTGGATTCTCTATGGCCGTGAAGATGGCTGCCAGTGTGCTCAAGCTGCATGCTTTCTTGATCACATCAAACAAGGAAGGGGGAAATTCTATCCACCAACCATGATATCGATTATGGTCTCCACGGGAGCTATGCTCTGATTTTATTAGAATAATGAAGATCTGAAGGTGAGATGAGTTCCCTCTATGAAGAAGATTAGGTTTCTATTAGGAAGGAGGAAGAGGGGATTGAATGTTGGTTAGGCAACCAGCACTGGGCACCATAGTTTCATTATAATAAATGTTTCTATAATTTTTAAATTAAAAATGTTACAACATTAAAGGAAGTTTAGAAAATAGAGAAAATAGTCACTCATAATCCTTTTTCTCTAAAAAAAAATTAACACCATTCCCTTTTAATCTTTTCATAAATGTTTTTACATAGTTAAATTATACTATTCCTAAATACATTTTATTCTTTTTACTTTATGTCATAGTCATTTTTATGTTGCTACATCTTCAAAATTATTATTATTATTAATTTATTTTTGCAGTATGCGGGCCTCTCACTGCTGTGGCCTCTCCTGTTGCGGAGCACAGGCTCCGGACGCGCAGGCTCAGCGGCTATGGCTCACGGGCCCAGCTGCTCCGCAGCATGTGGGATCTTCCCGGACCGGGGCACGAAACTGTGTCCCCTGCATCGGCAGGCGGACTCCCAACCACTGCGCCACAAGGGAAGCCCCTCAAAATTATTTTTTAAATGCGTAATAATCAGTTGAACAAATATACCATTGTTCAGTTTATCATTTACCTATTAGTGGAAATCTAGATAACTTCTTTTACCCATTCGTCTCAGTTTTATTTTATTTATTTTTTTATTTATTTATTTTTTTTTTTTTGCGGTACGCGGCCTCTCACTGCCGTGGCCTCTCCCGTTGCGGAGCACAGGCTCCGGATGCGCAGCCTCAGCAGCCATGGCTCACGGGCCCAGCCGCTCCGCGGCATGTGGGATCTTCCCGGACCAGGGCTCGAACCCGTGTCCCCTGCATTGGCAGGCAGACTCCCAACCACTGTGCCACAAGGGAAGCCCAGTTTTATTTTTTAGAACAGTTTTATATTTACAGAAAAATTGTCAGGATAGTACAGAGTTCTCATATACCCCCGCACCTAGTTTCCCCTATTGTTAACATGTAGCATGGTGCATTCGTTACAGTTAATGAACCAAAACTAATATGTTATTATTAACTAGGGTCCATACCTTTATTCAGAAATCCTTGATTTAAAAAAAATCTAACGTCCCTTTTCTGTTCAGGGCTCCCATTTAGAATACCTGTATATCACATTTAGTTGTCATGTCTCTTTAGGGTCCTCTTGGCTGTGAGAGTTTCCAGGTTATTTGGTTTTTTAGAATTCTTTATCAATAATAACTTTTTTTTTTTAATTAATTAATTAATTTATTTTTGGCTGTGTTGGGTCTTCGTTGCTGTGCCCGGGCTTTCTCTAGTTGGGGCGAGCAGGGGCTACTCTTAGTTGTGGTGCGCGGGCTTCTCACTGCGGTGGCTTCTCTTGTTGCGGAGCACAGGCTCTAGGCCCGCGGGCTTCAGTAGTTGTGTCTTGCGGGCTCTAGAGAGCAGGCTCAGGAGTTGTAGCACACGGGCTTAGTTGCTCTGCGGCATGTGGGATCTTCCTGGACCAGGCCTTGAACCCGTGTCGAACCCGTGTCCCGTGCATTGGCAGGTGGATTCTTAACCACTGTGCCACCAGGGAAGTCCCCCAAGTTATTTTTGAAGGACATATTTTAGTGCAGAGTAGGTTGCTTTTTAAGAGAATTGGGCATTTTTAAAATTTATTTATTTATTTATTGGCTGCATTGGGTCTTCGTTGCTGCACGCAGGCTTTCTCTAGTTGCAGCAAGCAGGGGCTACTCTTCGTTGTGATGCGCGGGCTTCTCATTGTAGTGGCTTCTCTTGTTGCAGGGCACGGGCTCTAGGCGCGTGGACTTCAGTAGCTGTGGCTCGTGGACTCTAGAGCGCAGGCTCGGTAGTTGTGGCGCACGGGCTTGGTTGCTCCGCGGCATGTGAGATCTTCCCGGACCAGGGATTGAACCCGTGTCCCCTACATTGGCAGGCGGATTCTTATCCCCTGCACTACCAGGGAAGCCCCTGGCCAAACATTTTGATGCAACATTGAATCATAGTTGTCCTAAAGCAGCTGTTACCATCTTTTCAGACAGTGAATAGAAGACAGAAACTGCTTAGGAAGTTGTAATATTTGAACTGTAACACATGAAAGGGAAAGTTACTTTCAGTATTCATTTAAAATAAAATTTACACTGAAATAAAAATATAAAACAAATCCTTCTGTAAGAGAAATACACAATGTGTAAGTCAGTTCCTTACTAGCCTCTGCTTGTGTTTAGATCCCAAGTTATTTTGGTTTTTAGAGTGATGGCAGAATTTATAAGTAGACAGCGTATGATTCTTTCTGGGGCATCTAAGGTCTGAATACATGAGCTCTTATTGCTGACCTGTTAGATTTTTATCTCCTACAAGCTATCTAGTCTATGCTACTATCAAATGCATCTTGAGTGAAAACCTATAATAAATTTATTTAAATATGATATTTGAGAAACATTCTCTGCAACTTAGTAAAATATATGTTAATTCCTACTAATAGAAACTTGGAGTCATTGATCACATTTGGAGGCCCTAATCAAAATATAATTTTGTTTTTATAGGCCATGTTATAGTTTCAATGAACAAATCAAGATTCTTTGGACTCAGAATAGAGCCTGGTGAAAAAATTTTGCCAGAACGCAAAGCAACAATAAAATTAAATAAGATAAAAGACAGGGTTTTTGTTTTTTCCTTTAAATTTCAGCAGAGATCTAATGACTGACATGACTTGTTCTGACGAATATTAGGTCCATCATCACCTGCTTACTTTTGTCCTCCTTTCCTTTCACCTTTCCATACCAACAGAAGTGGATCCAGTACTCAGCACTTGTCTTCTTTTTGGAGAAATTGCTCCATTTCTTGGTAGGCTGTCGTCTTTATCTAGCAGTCCTTCAGAAATGGTTTGTGAGAATTACATTCTGTGAGTTCTTGCATTTAAAAATCTTCATCTTTAAAGTCCACTAACTTCAGTGGTAATTTTCTGTATTAGTTTTTCCTGAGACATGGTATGTACCCTTTCTGTCTGTAAAATTTCTTTTATTTCAGGAAAGTTGTCTTAGTGATATTTTTGAAAATGTTTTCTAGTTCATATATGCAGTTCCTTCAGGAATATCAGTTATGCCAATGTTTGTTCTCCTTCACCTACCTTTCATATCTGTTTTCCCTATAATCTTTTTATACTCTTAGTATGTTCCAATTTCATTTTTTCCCACTTCTCTCAGACTTTTCTCTATGATCCTTGTTTTTTTCAAATTGTGTCAGTTCTTCATTAGTTATCTCCCGTATGACTTTTCATTTCTATGATGGATTTTTTTTCTTTTCTACTTATTTCCTATT
The DNA here is from genome assembly GCF_937001465.1 of Orcinus orca. Classification (NCBI taxonomy): domain Eukaryota; kingdom Metazoa; phylum Chordata; class Mammalia; order Artiodactyla; family Delphinidae; genus Orcinus; species Orcinus orca. Next base: position 113,053,680 of record NC_064565.1, read on the forward strand.
TCCTAGGTCTAACACACTAGTTTTTATTTCCTTTTGTGAAATTTATTTATTTTGTATGCACTTGGATCTTTGCTTTGAGCTCTCCTTTAGTGGTGATATTTTCATAAATTTTTGAGCTCTTGCTAATATCTTTGGTCAAGATAGTCATTTCTGTGTCTGTATACTTATAATGTATGTTTTCTCCTGCCACTTCCCTTGCTTGTTCTTTTCTTCCTTTTTACATGCAGTATTTTTTTTAATGGAACACCTCCCCACCTTCCCCCCCCCGCATCTTTAAATAATGAGTTCTTAGATTTTAGCATTATAGTTTTTAAGTTGAATATTATAAAATGCCGTTTGTTCAGGTGTTTAAGCCCTCCATTAACAAGCATAAGATGATCATTTTTGACCACTCCAGTCTCACCAAGTAGGAGTAGGATGGGCACTGTGTTTTAAGTCTGTCTCACAAAGACTGTTACTGAGACTCCTACCCACATATTAGAATGTGTTTCTTTTCATATTAGTTTAATTCTCTAATAAGCTCTATATGATCTACTTTGTTGTTTATACTTCTTCCGAAAACTGTGTATGCTGTTGGATTGTATGTATGGTTAATTATTTTACATGTTTTTTTTAAAACTGTAGGAGAGAATCATGTGAAATTGTGTTTTATAGGTAAAAAATGGTCAAATATATTGGTAATTTCATGTGGATCAACATATATGATTAACCTCTTTATATATCATTACTTGCCATTCTTGAACCCTTACTTCTGAGTCATCTCTCAACTGACTCGAATTGCACATAGTTCTTTACAGGAAGGAAGTAGGAAGTATATTTCATGCCTTGTTAATAAATCAGTTGGGATTCTTGGAGTCTTAGCCTTGAATTCAGAGGAATCACAACTGTCCTCAGAGGTACTAAAGTCTCTCAAATGTAGAAGTGAGTATTACTGTGAGTGAGTCTTAAGTATGACAGTGAAAGGCCCAACCCCTCCCTTGCATTCTTGGTCCCCAGACGGTGTGCACAACTCTAGAATAATAAAAGCAACGTTATATCCCAACCTCATAAGATGTTACCTCCCGATTTAGCCCGCCAGTACGCTATACATCATTCTAATCTGTGAATTCAGTGGGCTTCTCTACTTCTGTAAGGTGAAATTCTTGATTACAAACAGTACTGAGTGAGGTAACACAATAGCTTAAACAGTATTTGGTAAATCTATGGATTATGGTGTTTATAAGCAAGGTGGGTAGAACAAATGAAGACAGCAAACCCAAACCCAGAATTAGTGTTTCTTTTAATGGAGAAAGATTGCTGTCCTCTCCATCATAGAAGAGCTCAGTGAACTAAATCTGCTATCAGCTGGTTGGTGGGTCCTCCTGCTGTGGTTCTGTATCAGGGCAGAGTTGGTTGCTGCTGCTGGGCAGCTGGCATTCTGTAAGGGTTGGTTAGCATTAGTGAGAGGAAGCTCATGCGGTGGAGCTCATTTCCTGTTACCAGGTACTTTGTTCTTATGCCCATTGAGCAAGCACTGCAGTGCCTGGGGAAGGGGCTTGGTTGACATTCTCAAGGTCATCTTGCCTCCACAGTGGGAGTCTTTTGCTGACCATTCTCATGGAATACAAATAATCGTACTCTGGGCCCATTGCAGTTGGCCCGTTTCTCCATGTCTGTTCCCCAGATGTCTTTGTCACCAATCCTCCAATCTTTCTTCTTTTAGGTCCCTATCCATCTGGTTAAACATGTAGCCTCTGCCCATCAGGCCATCTTTCCTCAGCCAAAGTAGACCATGGATATATTGCTTGAAGTTCTGCCTGCAGGGAGGAAGTTTCTGCTCTACTGTCTTTTCACAGACCACCACTTAGGATGGATATGCTATCATAGTCCGTTTATGACTTGTGACAATGAAAGGTCAGTTAGAACTAGGCATCCAAGGTACTCAGACCTTTCTGCATCTTCCTATATCTTGTGTTTCCTAATCTTGTATTTCTATGTATATACATATATGAAATATATATATATATATGGTTTGGTTCTCTTGAGTCTTACTCCTTCTGATTAGTACTCCTACTTTTCATGTAGGTGACTTAGTAAGACTGAATTCAACAATACAGTGACTTATCACCCTTGGATTTTAATTAATTAATTTGTTTTTTTGTTTTTTTTGTTTTTTAAATTTTATTTATTTATTATACAGCAGGTTCTTATTAGTTATCTATTTTATACATATTAGTGTATATATGTCAATTCCAACCTCCCAATTCATCCCACCACCACCACCACCACCCACCCTGCCACTTTCCCCCCTTGGTGTCCATACATTTGTTCTCTACATCTGTGTCTCTATTTCTACCTTGCAAACTGGTTCATCTGTACCATTTTGCTAGATTCCACATATATGCGTTAATATATGGTATTTGTTTTTCTCCTTCTGGCTTACGTCACTTTGTATGACAGTTTCTAGGTCCATCCATGTCTCTACAAATGACCCATTTTCATCCCTTTTTATGGCTGAGTAATATTCCATTGTATATTTGTACCACATCTTCTTTATCCATTCATCTGTCAAAGGGCATTTAGGTTGCTTCCATGAGCTGGCTATTGTAAATAGTGCTGCAGTGAACATTGGGGTGCATGTGTTTTTTTGAATTATGGTTTTCTCTGGGTATATGCCCAGTAGTGGGATTGCTGGGCCATATGGTAATACTATTTTTAGTTTTTTAAGGACTCCCCATACTGTTCTCCATAGTGGCTGTATCAATTTACATTCCCACCAACAGTGCAAGAGGGTTCCCTTTTCTCCACACCCTCTCCAGCATTTGTTGTTTGTAGGTTTTCTGATGATGCCCATTCAAACCGGTGTGAGGTGATACCTCATTGTAGTTTTGATTTGCATTTTTCTAATCATTAGTGATGTTGAACAGCTTTTCATGTGCTTCTTGGCCATCTGTATGTCTTCTTTGGAGAAATGTCTATTTAGGTCTTCTGCCCATTTTTGGATTGGGTTTTTTTTTTTTTAATATTGAGCTGCATGAGCTGTTTATATATTTTGGACATTAATCCTATGTCCGTTGATTTGTTTGCAAATAATTTATCCCATTTGAGGGTTGTCTTTTCGTCTTGCTTGTAGTTTCCTTTGCTGTGCAAAAGCTTTTAAGTTTCATTAGGTCCTGTTTGTTTATTTTTATTTCCATTACTCTAGGAGGTGGATCAAAAAAGATCTTGCTGTGGTTTATGTCAAAGAGTGTTCCTCCTATGTTTTCCTCTAAGAGTTTTATAGTGTCCGGTCTTACATTTAGGTCTATAATCCATTTTGAGTTTATTTTTGTGTATGGTGTGTGTTAGGGAGTGTTCTAATTTCATTCTTTTACATGTAGCTGTCCAGTTTTCCCAGCACCACTTATTGAAGAGACTGTCTTTTCTCCATTGTATATCTTTGCCTCCTTTGTCATAGATTAGTTGACCATAGGTATGTGGGTTTATCTCTGGCTTTCTCTCCTATACCATTGATCTGTATTTCTGTTTTTGTGCCAGTACCACATTGTCTTGATTACTGTAGCTTTGTAGTATAGTCTGAAGTCAGGGAGTCTGATTCCTCCAACTCCGTTTTTTTTTCCCTCAAGACTGCTTTGGCTATTTAGGGTCTTTTGTGTCTCCATACAAATTTTAAGATATTTGTTCTAGTTCTGGGAAAAAAGGCCACTGGTAATTTGATAGGGATTGCATTGAATCTGTAGATTGCTTTGGGTAGTATAGTCATTTTCACAGTATTGATTCTTCCAATCCAAGAACATGGTATATCTCTCCAACTGTTTGTGTCATCTTTGATTTCTTTCATCAGTGTCTTAAAGTTTTCTGAGTGCAGGTCTTTTACCTCCTTAGGTAGGTTTATTCCTAGGTATTTTATTCTTTTTGTTGCAATGGTGAATGGGATTGTTTCCTTAATTTCTCTTTCTGGTCTTTTGTTGTTAGTGTATAGGAGTGCAAGAGATTTCTGTGCATTAATTTTGTATCCTGCAACTTTACCAGATTCATTGATTAGCTCTTGTAGTTTTCTGGTGGCATCTTTAGGATTCTCTATGTATGGTATCATGTCATGTGCAAACAGTGACAATTTTACTTCTTCTTTTCCAATTTGTATTGCTTTTATTTCTTTTTCCTCTCTGATTTCCATGGCTAGGACTTCCAAAACTATGTTGAATAATTGTGGCACATAATAATTGTGGACATCCTTGTCTTGTTCCTGATCATAGAGGAAATGCTTTCAGTTTTTCACCATTGAGAATGATGTTTGCTGTGGGTTTGTCTTATATGGTCTTTATTATGTTGAAGTAGGTTCCCTCTATGCCCACTTTCTGTAGAGTTTTTATCATAAATTGGTGTTCAGTTTTGTCAGAAGCTTTTTCTGCATCTATTGAGATGATCATATGGTTTTTAGTCTTCAGTTTGTTAATATGGTGTATCACATTGATTGATTTGCGTATACTGAAGAATCCTTGCATCCCTGGGATAAATCTCACTTGATCATGGTGTATGATCCTGTTAATGTGTTGTTGGATTCTGTTTGCTAGTATTTTGTTGAGGATTTTTGCATCTATATTCATCAGTGATATTGGTCTGTAATTTTCTTTTTTTGTAGTATCTCTGTCTGTTTTGATATCAGGGTGATGGTGGCCTCGTAGAATGAGTTTGGGAGGGTTCCTTCCTCTGCAATTTTTTGGAAGAGTTTGAGAAGGATGGGTGTTAGCTCTTCTCTAAATGTTTGATAGAATTCGCCTGTGAAGCCATCTGGTCCTGGACTTTTGTTTGTTGTAGGATTTTTAATCACAGTTTCAATTTCATTACTTGTTATTGGTCTGTTCATATTTTCTGTTTCTTCCTGGTTCAGTCTTAGAAGCTTATACCTTTCTAAGAATGTCCATTTCTTCCAGGTTGTCCATTTTTTTGGCATAGAGTTGCTTGTAGTAGTCTCTTAGGATGCTTTTTATTTCTGTGGTGTCTGTTGTAACTTCTTCTTTTTCATTTCTAATTTTATTGATTTGAGTCCTCTCCCTCTTTTTCTTGATGAGTCTGGCTAAAGATTTATCAATTTTGTTTATCTTCTCAAAGAACCAGCTTTTAGTTTTATTGATCTTTGTTATTGTTTTCTTTGCTTCTGTTTCATTTATTTCTGCTCTGACCTTTATGATTTCTTTCCTTCTACTAACTTTGGGTTTTGTTTGTTCTTCTTTCTCTAGTTCCGTTAGGTGTAAGGTTAGATTGTTTGAGATTTTTCTTGTTTCTTGAGGTAGGATTGTATTGCTATAAACTTCCCTCTTAGTACTGCTTTTGCTGTATCCCATAGGTTTTGGATCGTCGTGTTTTCATTGTCATTTGTCTCTAGGTATTTTTTGATTTCCTCTTTGATTTCTTCAGTGATCTCTTGGTTATTTAGTAACCTGTTGTTTAGCCTCCATGTGTTTGTGTTTTTTACGTTTTTTTTTCCCTGTAATTGATTTCTAATCTCATAGCGTTGTGGCTGAAAAAGATGCTTGATATGATTTCAATTTTCTTAAATTTACCGAGGCTTGATTTGTGACCCAAGATGTGATCTATCCTGGAGAATGTTCCGTATGCACTTGAGAAGAAAGTGTAATCTGCTGTTTTTAGATGGAATATCCTATAAGTGTCAGTTAAATCTTTCTGGTCTGTTGTGTCATTTCAAGCTTGTGTTTCCTTATTAATTTTCTGTTAGGATGATCTGTCCATTGGTGTAAGTGAGGTGTTAAAGTCCCCCACTATTTTTATGTTACTGTCAGTTTCCTCTTTTATAGCTGTTAGCAGTTGCCTTATGTGTTGAGGTGCTCCTATGTTGGGTGCATATATATTTATAATTGTTATATCTTCTTCTTGGATTGATCCCTTGATCATTATGTAGTGTCCTTCCTTGTCTCTTGTAACAGTCTTTGTTTTAAAGTCTATTTTATCTGATATGAGGATTGCTACTCCAGCTTTCTTTTGATTTCCATTTGCATGTAATATGTTTTTCCATCCCCTCGCTTTCAGTCTGTATGTGTCCCTAGGTCTAAAGTGGGTCTCCTGTAGACAGCATATATATGGGTCTTGTTTTTGTATCCATTCAGTGAGCCTGTGTCTTTTGATTGGAGCACTTAATCCATTCACGTTTAAGGTAATTATTGATATATATGTTCCTATTACCATTTTCTTAATTGTTATGGGTTTATTTTGTAGGTCCTTTACTTCTCTTGTGTTTCCCACTTAGAGATGTTCCTTTAGCATTTGTTGTAAAGCTGGTTTGGTGGTGTTGAATTCTCTTAGCTTTTGCTTGTCTGTAAAGATTTTGATTTCTCCATCGAATCTGAATGAGATCCTTGCCAGGTAGAGTAATCTTGGTTGTAGGTTCTTCCCTTTCATCACTTTAAATATATCATGCCACTCCCTTTTGGCCTGAAGAGTTTCTGCTGAGAAATCTGCTGTTAACTTTATGGGAGTTCCCTTGTATGTTATTTGTCGTTTTTCCCTTGTTGCTTTCAGTAATTTTTCTTTGTCTTTAATTTTTGTCAGTTTGATTACTATGTGTCTCGGCGTGTTTCTCCTTTGGTTTATCCTGCCTGCGACTCTCTGTGCTTCCTGGACTTGGGTGGCTCTTTCCTTTCCCATGTTAGGGAAGTTTTCAACTATAATCTCTTCAGATATTTTCTCAGGTCCTTTCTCTCTCTCTTCTCCTTCTGGGATCCCTGTAATGTGAATGTGTTTAATGTTGTCCCAGAGGTGTCTTAGGCTGTCTTCATTTCTTTTCATTCTTTTTTCTTTCTTCTGTTCTGTGGCAGTGAATTCCACCATTCTGTCTTCCAGGTCACTTATCCGTTCTTCTGCCTCAGTTATTCTGCTATTGATTCCTTCTAGTGTGTTTTTCATTTCAGTTACTGTATTGTTCATCTCTGTTTGTTTGTTCTTTAATTCTCCTAGGTGTTTGTTCTTTAATTCTTCTAGGTCTTTGTTAAACATTTCTTATATCTTCTCGATCTTTGCCTCCATTCTTTTTCCAAGGTCCTGTATCATCATATCTGTCATTATTATGAATTCTTTTTCTGGAAGGTTGCCTATCTCCACTTGATTTAGTTGTTTTTCTGGGGTTTTATCTTGTTCGTTCATCTGGTACATAGTCGTCTGCCTTTTCATTTTGTCTTTCTCTCTGTGAATGTGGTTTTCGTTCCACAGGCTGCAGAATTGTAGTACTTCTTGCTTCTGCTATCTGTCCCCTGGTGGATGAGGCTATCTGAGAGGCTTGTGCAAGCTTCCTGATGGGAGGGACTGGTGGTGGGTCTTCTCTCAACATTCTTATTCAGCATCACATTGGAACACCTGCTAGTGTTGGTTGGTCTCCTGCAGAGGCGGCGGGGGGGTGGCTGTGGCTCAGCGTGGGGACAAGGACACTGGAATCCGGATTTTTATTTTTGTTTATTTATTTTGTTGCCGTCTTAGCCTGGCAGCTGCAATAGATTCAAAATAATTTTTTGATATGCATAGGAGGTCACTGAGTTTCCACCTTAGCCTGGAATCAAGACTTTAGAGGTTGAGCATGTAATTCTTTTGTTTCCACCCTCTTTTCAGGTTCTCCAGGTCTCTCACTGTTTCTGTGATCTCTTTGGTATCTTTCCAATAAATTACTTTTCCATCTGGAGTTAGTTTCTCATGCTTACAACCAAGAACCCAGACAAACCCATTAGTTTTAGGAGATGGATGTAGAGAATAGAACCTCAGGAACCTGTGAGAATAATTGTTTAGATGGGCTGGAGGTAACTCAGGTCCCATTAATTTTCAAAATATTAATTTCCAAAATGTCCTTCAAACTTCAGAGGTGACAACAGGTTCCCCAAATCCTCAACAGGAACTGCATTCTAGTGAACACAGGTCATAATGTTGTCAATTTGAAAATTAATGAGACCTGAGTCTTTAACTGTCTAGATTCTTGGTTGCAAACAGGAGAAACCAACTGTGGTTGGAAAAGGAATTTTTAGAAGGGTACTGAAGGGCTCTTAGAAACAGTAAGAGTCTTGAATGTCCTGACAAAGTTATGGGTAGGAACAAAGGCCAGTCTGGAAAGCCAAGAACAAGAAGTTCAATCGTAGTCTTTTATCAGGATTAGTTTGGCCACAGTCATACAGCGTGCTGGCTTTCACACTAGTTTCACAGTGTACTAGTTTTTGTAGAGTTAGAGGAGTCTTCTATAAAGAGATGCCAGGCATTAAGTAGGAGGCTTCTGTAATGGGAATTGTAGTCCTTTGGTCCACTTACATGCAATGTGGAAGTCCTCATTTCTGATTTGTATGCCTTTCCTTTCTTTTTCTTGCTTTATGTTTCTCACTAGGACTTCCAATACCATGTTTAATACTATTGGTGAGAGTGAACACCCTTGTCTTCCTGATCTGGAGGAGAGCATTTAGTCTTTCACTATTAAGTTGAGGACCTTCCTGTTCATTACTCATTTGCTGAGTGTTTTGATCATGAATAGATGTTGAATTTTGTTAAATGCTTTTTTGCTTCTATTGAGATAATTGTATGTGTTTTTTCATTGTTTGCTAATTGATGAATTAAATTGATTAATTTTTGAATGTCAGACAGATCTTGAATTACTTGGTCTTGAATGTTGTATTATCGTTTTACGTATTGCTGAATTCTGTTTGCTAATATTTCATAAGAATTTTAAGTCTGTTTTTCATGAGGGATATTGATCTCATGAATCCTTTGTCTGATTTTGGTATCAGGGTAATGCTGGCTTCATAAAACTAGTTAGGAAGTGTTCTGTCCTATTCTGCATTCTGAAAGAGTTTCTATGGAATTAGTATTAATTCTTCCTTGAAGACTTAGTAGCATTCTCCAGTGAAACCATCTGGGCCTGAATTTTTCTTTGTGGGAACATTTTAAACTATGAATTCAGTTTCTTTAGCAGATAAAGGAATATTTAGGTATTGGTATCTGCTTGAGGAGTCTTAGGCAGTGTATGTCTTTCAAGGAGTTTACCCATTTCATCCAAGATGTTGAATTTGTTGGCCTAAAGTCATTCATAATTCCCTTATTATTCTTTTAATACTCATAGGATCTATAAAAATGTTCTCTCATTCCTGATATTGGTAACTTCTTCCTTATTTTTCTTGATCAGCCTCACCAGAAGCTTACCTATTTTATTATCTTTTCAAAGAATCAGCTTTTGATTTTATTGGTTTTCTTTATTGTTTCTTCATTTTCTATTCATTGATTCTTATTTCTTTATTATTTCCTTCCTTCTGCTTACCTGGGATCTAATTTGCTTTTCTTTTTTCAGTTTTTTAAGGTAGAAGTTTAAGTCACTGACACATTTCTTCTTTTCTAATATGAGCATTTAATGCTGTAAATTTCCCTCAAAGCACTGCTTTAGCTGCTTCTCACAAACATTGTTATGTGTTTTATTCAGGTCAAAATATTTTCTAATTCTCTTTTTACTTCTTCTTTAATCCATTGGTTGGTTAATTTTCATATATTTGTGGATCTTCCAGATAGCTTTCTGTTATTTTTTTCCCATGTATTTTTGCTATCTTTGGCTTTTTGATGTGCTTTCTGGGAGATCACCACCTACGTTTGAGGAGAAGGCACTGGTCTGAGCCACCATTGTATGTGAAATGCCTACAGGCCACCTGGAGCCCACAGGTCAACCTACAGGCTGCCTTGAGCCTGTGCTGGTGGGCAGGTGTATGTGTCAACAGTGGGCTGGTCTCTCTTGGCTGGCATATGAGAAATGGGGCCAGCCGTTCTGCCACCACTGCCATGTTCCAGTAGTGAGGCTGAAAATGGGAATTTGTTAAAAGTCTGCATGTAAGGCAACCACATCCCCAGTCCCACTCCACCACTGTGTACCTAAGAACTCTAGTAGCCAGGCATCTACCCTTATGTAGGAAACAGGATCTTCTTCAAAGAAATTGAGTGGCCCCAGAGAAGACCCTAATGCCAGAGCTAAACTGCTTGCAGGAATTACTGAGGGTGGATTCCTGGATCACGCTGGTGGATGAGTAGACCTATACAATGGAGGAGGTAGCCTTCTCTGGTCTCCCCGGCACCCTCAACAAAGGCGGCTGTTTTGAGACTTATGTCTCGTTTCCTCATTGGCTATCTGTATTCAGCACTTAACTTTAGACTTGTGGTCTGTATGTGGCATGCCAATACTTAGAAGAATCGAGAATTATCAATTTTGATATATGTGTAGATGTCCCACAGATAAAAGAGTGAGATCAGCCCTCTAAAAGATGGAATCCTACTCATAGCATCAGGACTGTCCTATTAAATGCAATCTTACTTTTAATGGACCAGTACCTTAAAATGCGGATGGTCGTTTGCTGGGTGACTGGATTAAAGATAATTTAAATTTCTTCTTGGTATATTTCTTTCTTTTCTAACTTCTCTAGAGTGAACATATATTACTTTTGTGTTCAGATAAAATATTTTAAAACATTAAGGGAAAAATTAGTAGAATTGTGAAATAAATAAAAACATGAGATCTAATCTAGTAAGCATGATGTAAGGTATAGGCACTGTGAAACTAATGATTTAACAGCAAACTGAGTTGATCAGAATTGTCTCTAAAGGTGTTTACAAGAGAAATAATTGACAAAAGCTTTTAATTCTCCATGAATAACAACTTCCACAGTCCTAAGAAGGGCTGTCTGGCCCTACTCCCTGGGTCAGAATTCCTGAGGAAAGGTAAAACTATACTGTAGTCATGGCGTTAATAGGACAAGAGTATCCTCATCTCTTCTGCTTGCCCCCCCACCTCCGTTCACTGATGATGGTGTTCCTTCTGGGGGAGGGGCAGGAGGTTTCAAAGACTTTCCTACTACCCTCATTTTTAGAGAGGAAATGGGTCACCTATGTTTCATTACTCACTAACATGCTTGTTCCTCTCTGTCCTGTTTACAGGCAGCTGGCTAAGAGTCTTGGGCAGGCTGGTGAGATCGAGCCTGAAACAGAAGGGATACTAACAGAGTATGGAGTGGATTTCTCTGATTTCTCTTCAGAAGTTTTAGAATGTCTCCCTCAAGACCTGCCTTGGACAATTCCACCAGAGGAATTCAGCAAGAGAAGAGATTTAAGGTAAATATCTGAAACTCGTAAAGAACATCATGTTTCTTAGTATGAGTGTGTTTTGTGTTTGGTAACTGCAATCATTGTTGCTTTTGTTGTGGTCATCCATTTACAATGCTTGGTGTCAGTTTATTTATCTCTTGTAAAAATAAAATACAGTGTGTGTGTGTGTGTGTGTGTGTGTGTGTGTGTGTGTGAAAAAGGTAACTGAGGTGATGGATGTAAAAGTATCCTGCTGGTAATCATTTCAAAAAATGAATGTGTCAAATCAAAACAAAAAAGCACCTCATGTTTCTATCTTTCTGCCTTCTAACTTAACTCTCCTATGAGCTGGCCTCAGATATTCCCATCTTTCCACCAACATTCAAGTTCCGTACAATTGGGAACTAAGTGCTCTGTACCGGAGGTTGGCCAGTGATGGCCTCCAAGCTAAACCGAGCCCACTGGCTGTTATGTACAGCCTGTGAGCTAAGACTGGTTTTCATATTCTTAAATGGTTGAAAAAAATCAAAACAATAATTTTTCATGAAAATTACATAAAATTCAAATTTCAGCATTCATGAAGTTGCATTGAAACACAGCCATGCTTATTTGGTTATATATTGTCTATGGCTATTTTTTTGCACTACAAGAGCAGAGTTGAATAGTTGCAACAGAGGCCATATGGCCTGCAAAGCCTAAGATATTTGCTCTCTGGCCCTTTATAGAAGAAGTGTGCTGACTTTTCTTCTAGACCATGCTATTATAATTTCAAAAGGTGTAGTTGCCACCTTCTTTTCTCATTGCTATGCCCCATAGGTCTGGTCAAATAAAGACAGTGTTATCTGGTTAGAAATGCCTTCCTTTAAATGGGCCTCTTCAGGCACAGAGCAAAGGATTCAAGACTTCTGTGCTTGGAGCTTCATTTTAAAGCTTTACTTTTAGGTCTGGAATTTGTTGGAAAGGACTTTTGTGGTATTTTTTTAACAACATCTTCTTTGAAGATGTTTCTTCATTGTGGGATGTTAGTTCTTTTCTGATATTTCTCTTCAGAATTTGGTTTCAGTACTGGCATTCATTTGGGATGCCACATGGAGATATTTAGAACCAAGAAACTTTTCATACAACCCACTGAGGCCGTGGAAGGTTTTTTGCTAAGGTCATCCCGTGTCAGAGTCTTTTCCGCCACACTTGCGCACTTCATGCAGCTGAACTTATGATACCTTAAGCTCTTGGTGCCCATTACTCCACCTAGTTTGAGAATCCTCCTTTCCGGCTCCCTCTTGCTTTTGTATCTTTTAGAAATGTACTTCTTTTCTTTTCTTGCTGCGGGTAGGCAAGGAAAAGGAGTTGACAGTTCCGTTTCCTGCTTGTTAGTAACTCTGATGGAACACACATTATATTTGAAGTCAGTTAACTCAAGTTGCCTTCCTGGCTTTCAGCAGTAACCACTGTTCAGAGAACTCCTGGTCAGTCATCTTGTCGGGGGTTTTGAGATCTTGAGTCCATAATCTTACCCTCTCTGAACCTTCATTTTCTCATATATAAATTGAGGGACTTGTTTTCTGAGATCTTTTCCTAAATCTAGGAATCTATTTAAAAATTTTTAATAAGAAAAGAAAGTTAGAATGGATGGCTGAATTTTATTGTTTGAAGTGTCAGTTAGTATAGCTATTCTGCAGTAGCTATTAAAAGCTATTAAAACATTTTAAACCTACTTACCCTTTCACCTAAAAACTCTATTTCCAGGAGTCCATCCTCCTCAAAGAAGTGTTTTAGGATGTACGTAAAGAATGTTCATTGCTGCTTTATTATAAAAGTGACACTGCTGATGTCCATCATTAAAGGAATGGTTAAATAACCTATGTCATCTCAATAAGATAACATTCCCTGCAGCTGCAAAAAAGGAACCATTTCCATGTGGACTTCCTAAAGGGATGGCCATCATATATTGCGAAGTAAAAGAAGCAAGTTTCAGAACAGTATGAATATGAGCCTAGTTTTTTATAAAGTCAAATAATATGAAAACAATATAAATGTGTATGTACATACATATACATGTACACATAAAAGTATATTTGCAGAAAAAAAAGTTCTGGAAGAAATGCATTGAACTGCCGACAGTGATTATCATGTGTGGACTTCAGTGAAGTGCCTATCATTTCACTGATAGGGAGGCAATGTTTTACGTTTCATTTTATAAATTACTCTGTTATTCAAATTGTTTAAAAATAAACTTCTATAACTTTAAAAAATTATAAATGGAAATATCAGAAGAGAGAGGTGCTCAACCTTTCCTAGCCTGACTCCTAGCCTGCAGATGAATAATAATAAGGCATGCCAATAGTCCTAGAAGCCAGTGTCGCTCAGTTCCCCTCTCATGGCCCCGCCTTGCCTTTTTCTTTGGCCCCCATTGCCTTCTGAGTTAGACCACAGACTAGGAGGTCTTGCTCTGCAGACGTCTTCTGTTAAAATATACCTATGTGTCCTGCAAGAGGATCCAAAGATACAGGGAGCTTGTGGGATGCTCTCTGCCATTAGCACAGTAACAGCGATTTTTTATTTTTAATCACTTTAACTTCCAGAAACTTTTTACCTGCCTATTATCCTCTAGAATTATTTCTCTAAAATCCAAATCGTATTCTTTTTTTCTTTTCTTTTTTTACTCCTTTGGCTTAAAATCTTTCAACTGCTTCCTGATGCCTAAAGTAGTAATCTCTAAACTTTGTTGAACATGCATTCCCTGTAACATATGTGCCTTTATTTTAAAATTACAAGTGTACTTACTACTTCACTAATTTATTATATATGCTATTAACATACATAAAAGTGGAAAAATGAGAAAGAAATACATTTTAATATATTTTTATTTTACTTTAAGAAGGTATAGAAAACTGTTCATATTGTTAATCCTACTTTTGGTGAAAGCAATGTGATTGAATATTCTTTATTTTTTTATTTTGCTTTAACAACTTGCAGTGTGGAAATACAGAGGTCCAGTTGTAAGTTTTGTATATTTTGTTACTTAGTTTTGGTTTTAATGGTTATCATAACTGTAAAAGATATCATATCTTAGGAAGAAGTGAGCTCAGCTTACTAAATCATAATACTTATTTTTTAACCCCGTTCACTGATTATATTCAGATTCATTTTGAAGTCCAGCTAATAAACTTCCATCTTTCATGATGTCAGTCAGTTCTTGTGGACTAATTGAAAGGTGTTGCATTTTTAGATTTTTTAAAATGATTTCATAATCTTCGATTATTCTTCAGTTGGCATCTTTAAAAACTGGTTATAAAATTCTGTTAGAAAATTTAAGTGTATAGATATGAAAAGTTTTGTAGTTTTTAAGATTAGGTCATTTTAGGTCCCCAAATTGTATAACAGTGGAAACATTTCAAAACATCCATTTTTAGAATTTTATATTAAAAACTTGAGTTTCTTGTTTTATTTTGCTTTCAAAAAGCAATAACTTTTTTTTTCTTTTTTTTTAATCGTTGTTAAAACATCACTTTTACCTTGAAGGGACAGATTAAGTGTGTTTATTTTTTTCTAAGTATCTGCTATGGACCATATGATTGACAGTCATTGTTTTGAAATCATAGTGTGGCGGATGAATTCATGTTAGGAGCACAAGAAATGTCAGCTTTGCTATTTTCATGGTATTAGTGGTATTACTATTATTAGTTCAATATTATCTTCAATCTGTGGATCTTTGCAATAATCTTTTTTAGCCACTTGCCTATTTTGTAAGGATTAATTTAGCTAAAGCTAGATAATTTTCATAAATCCATGGTACTGGACAAGCGTAAATACCTGTTGTTCACAGTTGGCTGAAAGTATAGGAACCAACAGAAGTGCCAGTATCGTTCATTGCCTTTTGTGTTCTGGAACACCGACTCTCTTCTCACTTGAGGTACACCTCACTTACCACCTGATCCACATACCTTGTGAGGGTGCCAGCATTAATTCATGTATTTATGTAGTCACGGTTAATTTCTTTTTACAATAAAAAATAGAGAAGTACTTAGTATGCTGGAGTGTTTGGAGCTGATTACCTTTTCCTTCTCTTTGACTGGTCTTTTAACAGATTGATTTCATTTTTCAATCAACAAATTTACGGAACACCATCCATGGGCAGTAGAAATTCACCAATGAACAAAAGTAGATGTGGTCTCGGTTCTTGCGGAACGCTCAGTCTTATAGCAGAGGAGCGTGAATCAAATGTTTTAAGCAATAGTCAAATATGGAATTGTAATGGAGGAGAGAGATACTTGGTACAAGAGTTTGTAATACTGTGATTTCTTCTGCTCAGAGGTCCAGTGCCTTCAAAGAGGTTTTATCAATATTACTTTTTCTAGGACTGTCAAAAGAACTAGGAATGAGTCCTAACACACACTAAAAAACATATGCTATGAATAAATAATATGTATTCTGGGAACTCCTAAATAAAACTTTTTTCCTTTTCCTCCCTTCTCTCCTATATACATTTATTTACATATATTATTTATGTATCTCTCTGTAGAATATATATGTGTATATATAATATATGCCGAGTGCTCAGTTAGTCACTGGAAATACAAAGACAAGTAAGGCCCAGCCCTTGTTCTTCATGACTTTACTGTTCCTCAGGGAGGCAGATTTATACTCAGATAACTTACAGCAGAGGATGGCAGGCGCTGTAACATTCATATGGACAAACTGGCAGCGTCCTTGGTGCTTGAGCTGAGATCTGAGAAATGCGCAGGCATAGGGGGAACTAGAGTGACTGAAGTAGTTCTCAGTTCAGCGATAGGCTGTGGCTGCAGAAAGGGTGGTATGTTCCCCTAAGACTCCCAAATCCCTCTGTAACGGGGCTCTCACAACTCCAATGGTTTTGATAGCTTCTTGACCCCCTCTGCTGGGCCACCCTGCCGTGGAGCCTACAGTGTTACCCTGGCTCTAGCTACGTAAGGACTTCTACATACCCGTTTAGGTTTGGTATTTGAACGATTATATTTGGAACACAAAAGTTCCATCAATCTTTAAACCTCATAATCCAATTATGTCAGTAAAATTCCATTTTTTTAGTCCAGTGGAATTGGGGTAATATTTTGCGAACTGAAGTTGAGAGAAATAGTGTTTATTTTGAAAAGAAAAATAGTTGGTTAGCAATTTTCAAGAAGTAAGGCTAGTGTGAACTCCTAGGGGCAACAATCTGGCCCTTCTGATTGGGAGTACTATTTTTCTGGACCTTCGGCTCCATCTCTGGAGAATTGCTGCTTGCATGGCCTACCCTGCAGCTCTCCTTAGCAGGGCATCTGAGGTTTAAAAAAAAAAAAAAAAAAAAAATGCAGCGCCGGTACTGCAAGCCTTTGGGGGTCAGGAAGAGAATATATCCAAGGACACTGCTTAAAGGGGGTTGCACCAGAAGTCCAAGAAACCCCAAGGTTATTTCTGAGACTGGCTCCAATTATTTTCAATTTCATTCATATTGTTTTGTTTCCTTTGTTATTAAACTGGAAACAAAACTTAAAAGCTCAATTAAAGTGGAAAATGAAAACCTAAATTATTAGAGGGGGAAAATACCACCCTAAACTGATTTTTATATTTTAGTAGTATTGTGGAAGTTTGGATCATGTCAGTTTTCAGTAAAACTATGAGCTTCCTTGAACGGGAGGCGGTTCCTATAGTTTTTCACAGGAGAACTTGTAGATATCTATTTCTTTACTATTCCCTCAATAAAAAGGAAGCCCAGTGACCTCCACCGGACCATTACAAATGTGAAACTTGGCATATAAAATTGCTTGCTCTAAATTTTCCAATAGCTTTTTTTTTTTTTCCATTTAATGTCGTTCTGCCAACTAGTGATTTTATTATTATAAACAGGACATTGTATTCACTTTTAAGAAGAAATATGAAGCTGGAGGTAAAATTACAAACTGCAGCTTCTCGGCTGCCAAAACAGAAAACAATGAGCTAAAAATACCGAGCACAGAAAGGGTGCTGTGGCGAGAAATACTGAAGTATCTTCAAGACTGAACTGTTCTAGATAGACAGAAATTTCCTCTCACTCCAGGTAAAACCAACCTTGAAATAGCAACTTGAAAGGAGAGACATATAATACTAAGCTCTTTCAGGTCAACGCTTTTGTGGGAAAGCTTTCAGACATAACTAACATTAAATGACCAATCTTGCTGTTTATGAGGAAGTCCAATCTGATTAAATTGCCATTTAGAAAAGGTTCCTCTGGTTAGGGAGTGTGGCAGCATAGAAAGAGCACTAGAAGTTAGGGACTGGCTGGGTGACCTTGGACAGGTCAGTTAAATTTGGGGAGACAGAGAGAGAGAGCAGTTTCATCTTTTATAAAATGGATTATTTGACTAAGTTAGGATTTTCCACAAGGTGTTGGTAGGTCACAAGTTCTTTGGGATTTTAATAGGTGCCGTGGAGAAAAAGGATTCTGTGGCCACCCATTTTTGGAAAACAGTGGGTTAATAGATTTCTTATATTTTTTTGTGGATCATCTCACGGAACTAGTGTTCCTTAGAATACACTATGAAATTGCTAAACTAAATATTTCAAAATGTATTAGCTCTAATGGTGTATAACTGTGTTTGAGATGTCCTTTTCTGAATTATTCAGAGCAAACTTCTTGGATTTGAAAGAAAATGGTATTCCATTGGTAACTATCTTCCACATTTATCTGACAAATATAGACGGTGCCTCACTGTGGGCAACAGAAGAAATTCAAGGACAGCGCTTTCAATCTCAGCTCTTCCATTGTCAAGGGAACCCCTTCTTTCCTTGCCTGGTGAGAAGCAAGATTAAATTGTTCTGCATTGGGCTTCCCTGGTGGCGCAGTGGTTGAGAGTCCACCTGCCGATGCAGGGGACACGGGTTCATGCCCTGGTCTGGGATGATCCCACATGCCGCAGAGCGGCTGGGCCCGTGAGCCATGGCTGCTGAGCCTGCGCGTCCGGAGCCTGTGCTCCACAACAGGAGAGGCCACAACAGTGAGAGGCCCACGTACCGCAAAAAAAAAAAAAAAAAAAAAAATTGTTCTGCATTAAATGGGGCAAGTTGTCATTGTCATTTGAAACTACTGGCAACGTTATTCCCTTCATGTAAATCCCAACTCACTGTTTATGAAAATACAAGAAACTCATAGATAATAACAAAGATTAATGGGTCCGAAAGTAGACCATTTGTGGATATTCTTAATTGTAAGTACTTGAGTAGTTTGTCAACATAAAATTTATATTGATAAATAGCAGTAAATCTTAGAGAACACAGATGGTCAAAGATCAGTAGATTTTATCTGAACAGGTGGAAAAATGCCTATTGACAGAGGAGACAGTATTTGAACTTGTACTCAGAAATAATTTTATAGCATTGTGGAACTATGAATGCACAGGAAAGATGATTAATTTCTATAATTCTAAATACATAAAATCTGTTTGGAAATTATACTGTAATGATAAGAAAAAAATTTTTTGTGTGGGTGGCCTAGGATTTGGAGTAAACTAGTGAGATTTAGGGATAGTTAAATGTCAGAGTGGCAAAGTCTCTTCACTGTTTTTTATATTGAGATATTCAAATGCAATAAAATTTACCTCTTTTACTGTACAATTCAGCAGTTTCTTGGGCAGTCTAAAAATTATGCAACCATCACCTCTATTCCAGAACATTTTCACCGCCCCCCAGAAGAAATCCTATACTTATTGGCAGTCACTTCCCCTTCCCTCTCCTCCCTAGCTCCTAGCAACAACTAATCTACATTCTGTCTCTATGAATTTTCCTATTCTGGACATTTCATATAAATGGATTCCTATAATAAGTGGCTTTTTGTATCTGGCTTCTTTTACTTGGCATAATGTTTTCAAGGTCCACCCATGCTGTAGCACAGGAGTCCCCAATCCCTGGGCTGCGGACTAGTAGCGGTCTGTGGCCTATTAGGCACTGGGCCGCACAGCAGGAGGTGAGCGGCGGGTGAGTGAGCAAAACTTCATCTGCCGCTCCCCATCGCTTTCATTACCGCCTGAACCACCCCCCCCCGCCCCCCACCCCCATCTGTGGAAAAATTGTTTTCCACGAAACCGGTCCCTGATGCCAGAAAGCTTGGGGACCGCTTCTGTAGCATGTATCAGGACTTCAGTCCTTTTTACGGCTGAACAGTATTCCATTGTATGGATATACCACATTTTATTTACCCATTTGTTGATGGACATTTGGGGTGTTTCTACTTTTTAACTGTTATAAATAATGCTGCTGTGAATATTTGTATACAGGTTTTTGTGTGGACATATGTTTTCAGTTCTCTTGAGTATATACCTAGGAAGGGAATTGCTGGTTCATGTAGTCAGTCTGTATTTAAACTTCTGAGTAACTGTCAAACGTTTTTCCAAAGTGACTGCACAATTTTACATTCCTACCAACAGTGTATGACGTTCCATGGTCTCACCAGCAGTTGTTATCTGTATTTGTAATTATAGCCATCCTTATGGGTGTGGAGTAGTATCTCATTTTCAGTTTGTTAAAAAATCTTTTTCAGCTTTATTAAGGTATAGTTGACAAAAATTGTATATATTTAAGGTGTACAATGTGATGGTTTCATATAAATATACATTGTGAAATGATGACCACAGTTAGATTAATTAGCATTCATTACTTCATGTAGTCCTTTTTTTTTCCTTTCATCTCCCCATCCCCCTCATTGTGGTTTCAATTTGCATTTTCCTAGTGACTAATGATTCTAATGTGTTTTCGTGGGCTTATATGACCATCTGTGTATCTTCTTTGGAGAAATGTCTATTCAAATCCTTTGCCCTTTTAAAAACTGGATTGTCTTTGTATTGTTGACTTGTTAGTTTATATATTCTAGATACCAGTTTTTTATCACATATTTGATTTGTAAGTATTTTCTCCCATTTGTAGGTTGTCTTTTCACTTTCTTGATGCTGTTCTTTGAAACACAGAGGTTTCTAAATTTGATGAAGTCTAATTTATCTATTTTTCTTTGGTTGCTGGTGCTGTTGGTGTCATACCTAAGAAACCATTGGCTAATCCAAAATCACAAAGATTTGCACTTGTTTTCTTCCAGGAGTTTTATAGTTTTAGCTCTTTCATTTATGTTTATGATCCATTTTTAGTTAATTTTTGTATATGGTGTGGTATAGGTGTCAAACTTCATTATTTTGCATGTGGATATGTAGTTGTCTCATCACCTTCATTAATGTTGAAAAGATGGTTCTCTCCCTATTGAATTGTCTTGGCACACTTTTTGAAAATCAGTTGACCATAGATGTATATATTTATTTCTGGACACTGAATTCTGATCCATTGATCTATATGTCTATCTTTATGTCAGTACCACACTGTCTAGATTTCTGTAACTTTGTGGTAAATTTTGAAATTAGAAAGAGTGAGTCTTCCAACTTTGCTATTTTTTCTCCCAAAGTTTTTTGGCTATTCTGGGTCCCTTGCATTTCCATATTATTATGAGGATCAGCTTATCAATTTCTGCCACCCCAGAAGAAAAAGGAGCCTCAAATAGGGATTGTGTTTAACCTTTAGATCAATTTGGGGTGTACTGTCATTAAATCTTCCAAACCATAAACATGGGATAGTTTTTCCTTTATTAAATCTTTAATTTCTTTCAATGATGTTTTATATACTGAAAAGTATTCAAAAGTATATAAGGCTTACACTTCTTTTGTTAAATTTATTCCTGTGTTTTTTTCTTTTTGACGTTATCACAAGTGAAATTTTCTTAATTTTATTTTCAGATTCTTAATTGCTAATGTATAGAAATAAAATGATATTTCTATAAAAATCATGTAACCTGCAACCTTACAGAACTCATTTTTTAGCTCTAATAGTTTTTTGTAGATACCTTAGGGTTTTTCATATTTAGAAAATCATGTCATCTGCAAATAGGTACAGTTTTATACCTTCCTTTCCAATCTAGATGACTTTTATTTCTTTTTCTTACTCAGTTGCTCTGGCTAGAATTTCCAGTACAATCTTGAATAAAAGTGGCAGCAGTGGACTTCCTTGACTTGTTCTTGATCTTAGGGGGAAACCATTCAGTCTTCACCACATTAATTATAATGTGAGCTTGGGGGGTTTTGGTGAAGGCAGTTCCTTCTGTTCCTAGTTTATTGAGTGCTTTTCTCATGAATGCTGTTGGATTTTGTTG
This sequence comes from Orcinus orca, assembly GCF_937001465.1. Taxonomy (NCBI): domain Eukaryota; kingdom Metazoa; phylum Chordata; class Mammalia; order Artiodactyla; family Delphinidae; genus Orcinus; species Orcinus orca. Next base: position 113,074,936 of record NC_064565.1, read on the forward strand.
AGTGGTTTTACTGTGTCTGTGATTTTTGTCCTTTATTAATATATTTAATTGACTTTTACATGTTGAACCTACCTTGCATTCTTTTTTTTTTAACATCTTTATTGGAGTATAATTGCTTTACAATGGTGTGTTAGTTTCTGCTGTATAACAAAGTGAATCGGCTATACATAAACATATATTCCCATATCTCCTCCCTCTTGCATCTCCCTCCCAACCCTCCCTATCCCACCCCTCTAGGTGGACACAGAGCACCGAGCTTATCTCCCTGTGCTATGCGGCTGCTTCCCACTAGCTATCTATTTTACATTTGGTAGTGTATGTATGTCCATGCCACTCTCACTTTGTCACAGCTTACCCTTCCCCCTCCCCATATCCTCAAGTCCATTCTCTACATCTGCGTCTTTATTCCTGTCCTGCCCCTAGGTTCTTCAGAACCTTTTTTTTTTTTTTTTTTAGATTCCATATATATGTGTTAGCATACAGTATTTGTTTTTCTCTCTCTGACTTACCTCACTCTGTATGACAGTCTCTGGGTCCATCCACCTCACTACAAATAACTCAATTTCATTTCTTTTTATGGCTGAGTAATATTCCGTTGTATATATGTGCCACATCTTCTTTATCCATTCATCTGTCGGTGGACACTTAGGTTGCTTCCATGTCCTGGCTATTGTAAATAGAGCTGCAACGAACATTGTGGTACATGACTTTTTTTGAATTATGGTTTTCTCAGGGTATATGCCCAGTAGTGAGATTGCTACCTACTAGTAGTGGGTCATATGGTAGTTCTATTTTTAGTTTTTTAAGGAACCTCCATACTGTTCTCCATAGTGACTGTATCAATTTACATTCCCACCAACAGTGCACAACCTTGCATTCTTGATTATGATGTGGGATCCTGGGCTTCCCTGGTGGCGCAGTGGTTGAGAGTCCGCCTGCCAATGCAGGGGACATGGGTTTGTGCCCCAGTCTGGGAAGATCCCACATGCCGTGGAGCAGCTGGGCCCTTGAGCCATGGCCACTGAGCCTGCGCGTCCGGAGCCTGTGCTCCACAACGGGAGAGGCCACAACAGTGAGAGGCCTGCGTACTGCAAAAAAACAAACAAAAAAAAAGATGTGGGATCCTTTTTATGTTGCTAGATTTTGCTTGCTAGTGTTCTTTTGAGGATTTTTGCATCTGTATTTCTAAGGGATCATGGTCTGTAGTTTCCTTTTGATATCTTTGTCTGGTTTTTGTTTGAGGATGATACTGGTCCCATAGAATGAGTTTTAGAAGAGTTTGTGAAGAATTGGTGTTAATTCCTCTTTAAATGTTGGGCAGAATTTACCAGTGAAGCCATCTTGCTCTGTGCTTTTCTTTATGGGAAGTTTTTGGTTTTTTGGCTTTTGTTTTTCTGTTTTTTAAAAATTAATTCAATCTCTTTACTTGTTATAGGTCTATTGAACTTTTCTACTTCTTCTTAAATCAGTCCCAGTAGTTTGTATCTTCCTATAAATTTGTCCTTTTTATCTTGGTTGTCTAGTTTTTTGGCATTCAACTGTTCATAGTATTCCCTTATAATTCATTTTATTTCAATAAGGTTAGTAGTAATGTATTCTCTTTCTTTTGTGAGTTTAGTAATTTGAATTTTCTCCCTTTTTTTTCTTGGTCCACCTACCTAAAAGTTTGTCAACTTTGCTGATCTTTTCATATAACCAACTTTTGGGTTTGTTTATTTTCTCTTTGTTTATCTCTTCTCTAATTTATTTCTGCTCTAGGCTTTTTTCTTTCCTTCCTTGCTTACTTGAGTTTAGTTTGCTCTTCTTTTGCTAATTTTTTAAGGTGGAAGTTTATGTTAACTGAATTCAGCTCTTTTAACTTTTTTGTATAGGTATTTACAAGTATAAATTTACCTCTAAGCATTGCTTTGGTTGCATCTCATACATTTTGTTAAGTTGTGTTTTCTTCATGTATCTCAAAATATTTATTTATTTCTCTTGTGATTTCTTCTTTGACCCGTTGGTTGTTTAGGACTGTGATATTTAATTTCCATAAATTTGTGAATTTTCCAAGTTTCTTTTTGTTATTCATTTTGAATTTAATTCCATTTTGGTTGGAGAATATACTTTGTGTGATTTCAGCCTTTTGAAATTTATGGAAACTTGTTTTATGGCCTGGAGAATGTTCCATGTCCACTTGAAAAGAATATGCATTCAGCTGTTGTTAGATGGGCTGTTGTAAAGATAGCTTTTAAATTTAGAAGGTTGATAGTGTCGTTCAAGTCTTCTGTTTCCTTTTGATCTTCCATATAATTGTTTTCTCTGTTATTGAAAGTTGGGCATTGAAGTCTCCAACTATTACAGTTGAATCGTTTATTTCTCCCTTCAGTTTGGCCAGTTTTTGCTTCATATATTTGTTGTTAGGTGCATATATGTTTATAATTGTTAGATCTTCCAGATGGATTGATCCTAGTTATAAAGTGTCCTTTTTGTCTTGAAGTCTATTTTGCTATTAGTTTAGCTACTCCAACTCTTCTTTTTATTACTGTTTGCATGATATATCTATATCATAAAGCTATACCTATATCTCTTGCATTTTAAATAATGTGGAAACTCTGAAAATCAGATCACCTTCCCTACCTCCCTAAGATTTGTTATTGTCACTGTTTTCCCTTTGTGACATCACTGAACTAATTCTGTTGCCTCTATATTCTTTGTTGTGTGAAGTCATGGAAGTTTCTGCTCTGCTAGCTTAGTGGTCAGTTAATGAGTGAACAGAGATTTTCTTATATGCTTGGAACCAGTAGTCTCCCAGCCTTTACTGAGAGCCTCTGTGCATGTATTGGGGCATACCTTCAATGCTCAGACACACACTTTACAGCTCTACTTCCTGGAAGTCTTCACTTCCTGCTGTACAGAGCTTCAGGGTCAGCCAGAGGTGAGAACTTAAGGCCTTACCTGGTCTCTCTGGGGCATGTGCACAGCCTTATGCATGTGTGTAGCTGTCTCGACCCCCAGGAATGTGTCAGGCCTTTGCAAAGACCTCTGTGGACACCTTATCCCCCAGCTTTAACTTTCAACGTTTTTGGTTAGCTTCTAATTTTCCATCTGTTACCACTGCCTCAGAAACCTGTGATATTAAATAATTGCTGCTGATTGTTTTTGACAAACATCCCTGGGGATATAAGGCTTTTTGCACAAGAGCAAGGTGTGAGTCAGGTCAAAGTAATGTGAATGGGGCTTTTCCGGGAGCTGCCAGACAGCTCCCATAAAGACAGGAATGAAGATTTTGGTGAGCTTCTAGATCTGTTCTGCCCCACCAGTGGCTGCTGGGCTGCCAGTTTTCACCATAATTAGAAAGCTGTTGGTTTTCAAGGCTACTTCAGAGCTGGGACATGGGAATAAAGCAAGTAAAAACCTTACAAAGCTCACTGTTCTAATTGAAATTTATCGATTTCTCTTGAATAAATGTACATCAGATTTTTACAAGCCTTTGGTTAATTTCAGAATTATGAAAAGGTTGATTTTAACAATTTTACCAATGTTATTAATGCTTGTATGGAGTGGTGGCTTTTCAGAGGTCCATACTCCGCCAGTCCCCGATGTCACTCTGAAGTCTCTTCATTTTTTAATGCCAGGGTTGGAGCTAAAAGAAGACAACTTCCAGCAGAAAGTTTTAGGAAAGAAACAAGCCCCTGCTGAACATAACAGAGAGAGGAGAAAGAAAGATAGAATTTGAAAATAAGAGCCATGAGAAGTAAATAATTGTATGGGCCAATCATTCTTAAGATTTAGAAATGTTGGGTAGCTTGACACTCACATCAGTGCAGTGAAATTATCAACTTTATTGATAATAGGAAAGGAGGGGAATAAATTTCTTAGCTTTCTCTGCAGTATCTTGTTCTACACTTAACCCTTCATCTTTCCCCAAACGATTTTACTCTATGATAGTTCTGTTTCTTGCCCTTTACTGCATTTCATCCATTTTTCTGCATTTCATCCATTTTTCAAGGGCCCATCTTAACTACTGTGAAGCTTTTGCCATCTCACTGTGGAAAAATTAGTCATGCCCCACTCTTCTTTCCCTTGACCATTTGTTCATACCTATATTATAGCACTTGCCATACTATATTTCTAACTTACCTGTATGTGACTCTCTCTTCCTGATGGATAGCAGAGTCCTCAAGAACAAGAGCTAGGTCTTACTTGCCTTTCTGTTTCTAGAAGCTAACTCAGTATGTGGTATATAATAAATCATATATGTAAATAAATATGTATAGGATAAAAGAAGGGAGAAAAAGAAAAAAGACAAAGAAGGTTTTATTTAGAAGTTTGCAGAATATGTGTTAATTTATTCAGTATAATGTGTTTTTAAGCAAGGGTAGGATTCATTCCTGTTTCTTTTTGATATTCCTGGGAAAAAGAATATAGATAAAACACAGTCCAGCGCCTTCAAAGAAGTTGCTGTTTAAGATGTTTTCCTACCTAATTTTCACACTAAATGAAATGTTAAAATTACTATAATAAAATGAGGCACAACTTCTGTTTCTGACAAAGATGGCATATACCCATCCTTCCTGGCCCCTCCTCTTATAACTAAAAACATGGACATAGCACAACAAACAAGCATAGGAAGATTCTGAAAGGGGGGGAAAAAAGGTGGATTGCCTAGGGGTCTCAGGACTTGAGGAATAGCATGCCAGTGATCCCCTGGTTTTCTTATTGTCTCCTACATATCCTAGATAGGGTACTGTAGAAATTACCAACCTGGCATGGCCAAAAAGCACAGGAAAAATAACCCCCAACAGAAACCTTTCTCCTCTAGCCAAAAGAACAAGAAAAGCATGTCTATCAACAGAAAACCTTTTTAGCAATGCTCACTGTACTCCAGCCAAACACCAATGGAAAAGACACACACACACACACACACACACACACACACACACACACACACACACACACACACACACACACACACACACCATAGTTTCTGTTGGGCTGAGCAACACATTAATATTCTACATCCCTTCGCCCCATCCTATCTCATAAAATCACTCAGCAATGCTCCAATTCCCCCACTTGGTAATGTCTGTGGAGCCATGCAGTGACTTAATCTTCCATTGTGTCTGCCACATGAAGCTGACACTCTGATTCCTACTTTGGGAGGTGTCTGCAGACCTGAGCAGGGAGCTAATCTTCCATCCCCTGCACAGGAGAAGCAGTTGGTGGTGCCCTAATTACCCTGCCAGAGTAGTGTCAGTGGAACTAAGTAAGGAACTGTCCCTCCTTCCCCTTCTCAGTGGAAGCAGGCATGCTCCAGTTTCCCTACTGTGATAGCGTCACTGGGGCCAAGCAGGGAGCTGACCCTGTTTCCCATCCAGTGGAAGCAGGTTGTGTTTCCTCTGCATGGGTAGTATTGGAAGAATTGAGAGTAGAGGGCTTCCCTGGTGGCGCAGTGGTTGAGAGTCCGCCTGCTGATGCAGGGGACATGGGTTTGTGCCCCAGTCCGGGAAGATCCCACATGCCGCGGAGCGGCTAGGCCTGTGAGCCATGGCCACTGAGCCTGCGTGTCTGGAGCCTGTGCTCCACAACGGGAGAGGCCAAAACAGTGAGAGGCCCGTGTACTGCAAAAAAAAAAAAAAAAAAGAATTGAGAGTAGAGCTGATCTATCCCTTGTCCAGCAAAAGTAGGTATTTCCAATTGTCCCTTGAGAGTAGTACCAGCAGGTTCCAGTGGTGAGATGAGCCTCCATTCCTGCCTGGCAGCAAAGAGACTTGATGAGTCAGGGCTGATCACCACAACACCCCCCCCTGGTGTCAGTGGAACCCAGTGCCAGCTGAGCCTCTGCCTTCTACCAGCATAAACAAAGTGGTAGGAGAGGGATAGTTGGCACTCACCTACGTTCCTCTCCTAGTGTCAGCAGGGATTTGAACTTCTGCTCCCAAACTGTAGTGACAAAGCAGTATATATCGGACTTTAGCTTTCCCTCCTCCTGGTGGCAGTGGGGCCTAATGGGGAGCTAAGCTTATACCCGTACTTGGAGGCAGTGAGACAGTGTGAACTGGTGCCCATCTTTCATGGGAAGATGTCAGCAGGGCTGAAAGGAGAGCTGAATGGCTACCTACCATCTGCAGTGAGGCATTTTGAGTCAGTGCTTCACTTTTGCTGGGCAGATAGCAACAGGGCCCTGCGGGAAGCTGAACATGCACACCTGGCCCTAGTATGACACCTCTGTAGGGGACTGCTCACTAAAAAAAGATTAAATAGGACCCAGAGTCCCATAATGTAATATCCAGAATGTCTAGGATACAGCTGAAAATCACTCGTCAGAACAAGAACCGGGAAGATCACAATATGAATAAGAAAAGATAGTTGATATCAAAACCAAAAGATGAATCAGATGCTGTGATTATTTGACAAGGATTTTAAAGCAGTCTTTATGAAAGTGCTTTAACAAATAATTATAAATTCTCTTAAAACATGAAAAAATAGAAAATCTCAACAAAGAAATAGAAATTCTAAAAAGAGAACCAAATGGAAAATATTGAAGTGAAAAATACCCTCATCAAAAGAGAAAACTATCCAGAGCTCAATAGTAGATCAGAGATGACAGGATAGAATTAGTGAACGTGAAGACAGGCTAACAGAATTACCTAGCCTGAGCAACAAGGACTTATGGGATAATAATAAAAGAGCTAACATTTGTATCACTGGATTCCCAAAATGAGAGAGTGAATGAGACTGGAAAAGTAGTCAAAGAAGTGATGGTTGATAACTTGCCAAATTTGGCCAAAGACAAGCCCACAGATTCAATAAGCTGAGCCTACCCCTGTAAAGAAAAGCACACTCCTCCTGTGTGTCCTCTGCTCTCAATACTTGACTACAGTGCTACTTCGCTTCTGATACCAGATGTGTGTGTTTTCCACACATCAAGCAAGTTTGCAACACCCGCTTGGTATCCTGTAGTTTAACTCAGTTCTGATACTATCAACTAGATTACTGGTTTATTATGAAAGGATGTAGCTCAGGAACATCCAAATGGAAAAGATGCACAGAGAAGGTATGTGGGAAGGGAGTGCAGAGCTTCCATGCCCTCTTCGGGCATGCCATCTTCCCAGCACCTCCACATGTACACCAACCCAGAAGCTCTCTGAACCTCATCCTGTTGGGTTTTTCTGGCAGCTTCATTCCGTAGGCATGATTGACTAAATCATTGACTATTGGTAGTTGAACTCAATCTTCAGCCACTCTCTCCCCTCCTCTGAGGTTGGGGAGTGGGGCTAAAAGTTCCCGCTCTCTAACCACATGGTTGGTTCCTCTGACAACCAGCACCCCCCCACCCCCATCCTTAAATGGTTTCCAAAAGTCACCTCGTTAACATAAACTCAGGTGTGATTGAAAGGGATTTGTTATGAATATCAAAAGACACCTTTATTGTTATCATTTAGGAAAGTCCAAGAGTTTTAGGATCTCTGTGCTGGAAGCAAGGGTGAAGACCAAATATATACTTCTTATTATCAGTCACAATATCACAACCCCAAACAGCATAAACCCAAAGAAATCGATGCTGACACATATCATTTTAAACTTCTGAAAACTAAATACAAAGAAAGAGACTGTGAAGTAGAGAGAGGCTGCATTACTTTTAGGGGAGCACCAATTCAAATGGTATTAGTTTCTCATTTGAAACCATGGAGGCCAGAATGAAGTGGCACAACATTTTTCAACTACTGAAAGAAAACAATTGTCAACCATGAATTCTGTTTCTGGCAAAAAATATCCTTCAGAAATGAAGAGGAAATAAAAAAATTCTCAGACAAAAAAAAGCTGGGAGAATCTATTGCCAGCCAAATTATTCTGAAAGGATAACTAAAGTTCTCTTTAAAAAAAAGGAAATGATAACATAAGGCTTGGAATTTCAGAATGGAAAGAACATCAGAATGAGTAAAAATAGGAGCAAATATAAACTATCCCCCTCATGAGTTTCTTAAATCATAAATTATAATACCAACTAATGTAGTGATCAGTGTCATGTGGAAAAAATACTTAAGATAATTATACTTAGAATGGGGAGAGGATAAAGGAGCCTAAGTGGAATTAAGGTTTCTACACCTCACTCAAGGTAGTAAAATGTTGATACGGGTAGACTGTGTAACTTATGTATATTGTTGTACCTAGACCAACCCCTAAGAAGACTATACAAAGTGATATATTTTAAAAACTTTATAAATAAATCAAGGTGGAATCCAAAATATAAATGTGTATTTAAACTATAAGAAAAAGAAAAACAGTAATGAGAAAGAGAGGAAACAAACAGAAAACAAAACATAAAATGGCAACTTAACCCATAAAATATTAATAATTACCCTTAAATGTAAATGTCCTAAATATACCAATTAAAAGGCAGAGATTGGTGGGATGGATTTTTTTTTAATGATGTAACAATTAGATGTCTACAACAAACTCATTTCAAAGACTGTAACGTAGGTAGGTTTAAAGCAAAAGGATGAAAAAAAGATATGCCATGCAAATACTAATTTAGAAAAGCAAGAGTGGCTATATTACTATCAGATAAAGTAGACTTCAGGACAAAGAAAATTACTAGGGACAAAAAGGGTCATTACATAATATTAAAAGGATCATTCCGCCTAGAAGACATAATGATCTCAAATGTAAATGCACCCAACGACAGAGTCTCAAATTACATGAAGCAAAAACTGTGATAGGGCTGAAAGGAGAAATAGATCCACAATTATATTTGGGTACTTAAATACCTCTCTCAGAAAATCAGAATTGATACAGAAGATCTGAAGAACACAATCAACCAGTAGACCCTAATTGAGATATACATATAGAACACTCCACCCAACAATAGCAGAATACATTTTTTTTTGGCATGATGGGGTATTCACCAGGATGAACCATATCTTGAGTCATAAAAAACACCTCAACAAGTGTAAAAGAAATGACATCATGCAGAGTATGTTTTTTAACCACATAGAAATAAACTAGAAATCCATAGTAGAACAGCAACAGGAAAATCTCTAGGCCCTTGGAAAATAAACAACACACTTCTAAATAGTCCCTTGGTCAAAGAGAAAGTCTCAAAGGAAATTAAAATAAATACTTAGAACTAAATGAAAATGAAAACATAGCAAAATATGTGAGATGTAGCTAAAGCAGTGTTGAGAGGGAAATTTATAGCTCTAAATGTGTAAATTAAAAAGAGGAAAGGTCTCAAATCAGTTATCTAAGTACTTACCTCAAAAATCTGTAAAAAGAGAAAAAAACCCAATGTAAGTAGAAAGAAATAATAAAGAATAGAAATCAATACAATTAAAAATAGGAAAAAATAAAGAAAAACACAAAAACTTGTTCTTTGAAAAAAATCAATAAAATTGATAAACCTTTAGCAAGACTGACAGATAAACAGAAAAGGCACAAATCACATTAAGAATGAAACGGGACATCACTACAGATACTGCAGCTTAAAAGGATTATAAGGGAATACTACAAGAAGTTTATAAATCAAGAAGCTTATCAAGAAGTTCATAAATTCAGCAACTTAGTAGAAATAGGCCAATTCATCAAAGACTACAAACTATCAAAATCCAACGCAATTGAAATAGACCATCTGACTAGTCCTATAACCGTAAAAATAGTGAATTCAGAATGTGGAAGCTCCCTAAAAGGAAATCTCCAGGCCCAGGTGGTTTCACGGGAGAATTCTAGAAAATATTTAAAGAAGAATCTATACCAGTTTTACACAATCTTTTCCAGAAAATAGAAGTGGAGGGAACACTTCCTGACTTATTTTATGAAGCCAGTATTATCCTGATACCAAAGCCAGACAAAGAGTATATAAAAAAAGAAAACTATAGGCCAGTATCCCTCATGAACTCAGATGCAAACGTACTCAACAAAATATTAGCAGATTGAATCTAGCAATCTGTTTAAAAAAATTGTAAACCATGACCTAGTATTATTTATTCCAAGTGTGCAAGGCTGGCTCAACATTCAGAAATCAATGCACCATATACAAAAATTAATATAAAATGAATCAAACACATAAATGTAAGAGCTAAAACTAACTGTCCTAGGAGAACACATAGGAGTAAATCTTCGTGACCTTGGATTAGGCAAAGGATGAGTGATCACAGAAAAAAACATTGATTTGACTTCATCAAAATTAAAAACCTGTTTTTCAAAGAACACCATCAGGGGCTTCCCTGTTGGTCAAGTGGTAAAGAATCTGCCTTCCAATGCAGGGGATGCGGGTTCCATCCCTGGTCGGAGAACTAAGATCCCACATGCTGCGGGGCAACTGAGCCCACGTGCCACAGCTACTGAGCTCGCGCACCTCAACGAGAGAGCCTATGTGCCGCAAACTACAGAACCCATGCGCCCTGGAGCACTCGCGCCGCAACGAAGACCCAACACAGCCAAGAAAATAAAGAAAAAGAACAAAAACAAAAATACAAACTGATTTTCAAAGAACACCATCAAAAATTGAAAAAAAGAAAAACCCCACAGAATGGGAAAAATATTTGCAAATTGTATCTAATAAGGGACTTGTATCCAGAATATATAAAGAACTCTCACAACTTAATTTTTAAATGAGCAAAGAATTTAAGTTATACGAATAGCCAATAAGCACATGAAAAGATGCTCAATATCATAGGTCATTATGAAAATGCAAACCGTAATGAGATAACACTGTACACCCACTAGGATAGCTATAATCAAAAATACAGATAACAGGTGTTAATGAGGATGCAGAGAAATTGAAAACCCTCATATACTGCAGGTGTGAGTGTAAAATGGTGCAGCCACTTTGGAAAACAGTTCGGCAATTCCTCAAACTTGAATGTGAATGTTCATAATAGCCCCCAAAATGGAAACAACCTAAATGTCCATCTACTGTGAATGTGTGGTGTATTCATTCATTGGAATATTCTTTGGCCGTGAAAAGGAATGAAGTACAGGTGCATGCTACGACATGGATGAGCCTTGAAAACATAATGCCAAATGAAAGAAACCAGGCATAAAAGGCCACGTAGTGTATGATAGATAAGAAAGTCAATTAGTGGTTGCTAGGGGCTACAGGGAAGGGGAAATAGGGAGGGACTGCTAATGGGTATGGAGTTTCTGTTTTGGGTGATGAAAATATGATAAAATTAGGTAATGGAAATGATTATATTATACAACTCTTTGCATATACTAAAAACCTCTGAACTGTACATTTTATTTATTTATTTTCAATTATCAATAATCATGCCTTGGATAAGCCTCATTGGCTATGATACTGCAACTGTGCAAAGCTTGAATTGTACATTTTAAAAGGGAGAATTTTATGGTGTGTGAATTATATCTCAATAAAACTTATTAAAAATCAATACATGTAATCTATCATATTAACAGAATAAAAAAAATTTTTAATTGTATGATCCCATCAGTTATTACAGAAAAGGCATTTGGAAAAAAATCCAACACACATTCATATTAAAAACTCTCAGCAAACTAGACAAGGAGAGGAACATCATCAGCTTGATAAAGATCATGTACAAAAAACCTACAAGGAATAGGCACATAGATTAATGAGACAGAATAGAAAGCTCAGAATTAGTTCCACACAAATATGCCCAATTAATTTTTGACAGAGGATCAAAAACAATTCAATGGAGGAAGGATAGCCTTTCAGGAGATGGTGTTGGAGGAATTGGGTGTACATAGACAAATGAACTTTGACCTAAACCTCATGCCTAATGCAAACGTTAACTCAAAATGGGTCATGGACTTAAATATAAACTGTAGAACTGTAAAACTTACAGATCAGAGCATAGAATACTTGCATGATGCAAGGTTAGTAAAGAGTTCTTAGACTTGGCACAGAAAAGCACAGTCCATATCAGGAAAGATAAATCGGTTCTCATTAAAATTAAAAGCTTTTTCTGTGGAAGACCCTGTTAAGAGTCTTTAAGATGAAAAGACAAGCTAGACTGGGAGAAGATATTGCAAATATATCCAACAAAGGATTAATCTACAATACATAGAGAACCCTTAAAACTCAACAATATAAAAACAATCCAATTAGAAAATGGGCAGAAGACATGCTACAGATGGTAAATGCACAAGCCAAAAGATGTTTAATGTCATGAGCCACTAGAAAATGTGAATTAAGTCCACAGTGAAATACCAGTACATACCTATCAGAATGGCTAAAATAAAAGGAAAAACCAAAGTTGGTGAAAAGTTCCACGCGATACCAAATGCTGGTGAGCATGCGGAGAAAGTGACTCATGCACACTTCGCTAGTGGAAATGTAAAATGGCACAGCCACTCTGGAAGCACTTCCGCAGTTTCTTAAAAGGCTAAATGCAGCCATCATACAGCCTGCTAATTGCATTCCTGGGCATTTAGCCCAGAAAAATGAAAACGTATGGTTCACACGAAAACTTGTACACAGATTTTCATAGCAACTTTATTCATAACATCCCCAAACTGGGAACAACCCAGATTTCCTTCCATGTGTGAATGGTTAAACAAGCTGTGGTACATCCACATCATGGAATGATACTCAGCAGCAAAAAGGAATGGACTGTTGATATACACAACAACAGCACGAATCTTCAGGAAATACGCCGAGTGAAAAAAGCCGGTCTGAAAGGTTTACATCTGTATGATTCTGTTGATATCACTTTTTAGGAAAGACGTATTTTGGAAACGGAGAATAGGTTTGTAGTTACCAGGGATTGAGGGAGGTAGGGCAGGTGCGAGTTGGGTATGATCATTATTAGAAGACAGTTTGAAGGATCCTTGAGATGATGATAGCTCTCTGTCTTGATTGAGGTGGTGTTTACCTGAACCTACACGTGTGATAAAATTGTTGAGAACTTCATGAGTACAAGATCAGTGCATTGTATCAATGTCAACATCCTGGTTTGGGTGTTGTACTATAATTTTGTAAGATTTTACCATTGGAAATTAGGTAAAAGGTAGATAGCATCTCTCTATTTTTTCTTACCATTGTGTATTAATCAGCAATTATCTCTAAATACAAGTTTAAATTTTTTTTAGTAAGAGCCACCAGGTGAACACAGAGGAGAAAACCATTAATTTTGCATGAGGAAACTTTGAAGCCAGGTAATCTTTGAATTTGGTCATGAGGGATGAATAGGATTTCCAAAGGCTTTTGTCTTATTATTATTTAAAAAAGAAGAAGAAGGGGGAAAAAAGCAATTAACACTGTTCCTGACATCCTCTAAGAAGACCTCTCAGTAGGGGATATGTCTGTATGGCCCTTGAACTTGTGTCAGTATCCTTAGGCTGCGGTGAAATTCAGGAAAATCTGAGATTGTGAGTTAGAGGGCAAGAACAGAATGTTTGGATGGGGGAAGATGAGTAAAATTTGGACATTAAGTGCCTAGAATAACCAAAAGGAGATGTCCAGGAGGCAGAAAGCAAAACGAGCCTGGCACTCAGGAAAGAAGTCTGGGCTGCAGATACCTATTTAGGTGCATGAAGTAGTAGTTAAAGCCACAGAGTGAATGAATATACCTAGTAAGCCTACAGTCGGAAAAGGAAAGAGGACCAGTGATGGACTGTGAAGAGCTCCAACGTTTAAAGAGTGGAAGCTTCTTAGGAGAAGGTGGGGAGTGGGCTGCAGAAAAGAAATTAGAAGAGTTAAAGAAAAAGAAAAGGCACAGTTGGTGACAAGTTCCAATCAAGGGTGAGCTGCCCTGTGCTCTGGAACAGAAGTCACTGCATTTTGTCATCAAGTTCTTTTCTTTGTCTTTTGACTATCTCATGAGTTGTTTCGTTGGCGTGATGAGAGCCAAAGCAGGCTGTAGTCAGTTGAGGGGTGAAGGGACGTGAAAACGTAGGGGCGCTAAGTAGAAACATCCCTTTCAAGGAGCTTTGCTGCACCAGAGATGGTGAGAGGAGCTTGACAGAAGCAGGGTCCTCAAGATGTTTTTGAGAATGAGGAGGATCTGAGCTTGCTGGCAGGCAGTGGGTAAGGCGCCGCATACATTTCTGGACCCCTCTTCGGAAATTGCCTTCAGAGCCTAAGGCACATTTTCAACAATGGCCAATCTTCATCTTTTGAGAATGCGTTTGAGTTTTGGAAACAGCCAAGTCAATTTAGAGCCAAGAGTGGTAAATCAGGTGGGTGATCAAGCTGGATAATACAACTTCAAAAAAAAATAAAGTATAATTATAAAGTAGTAAAACTGATTTTCTTGTGAAGCTCATGAATTGGCTTAGAAAGTAGTTCTTAAAGAATTCCAAAACCCTTTTGAGCAGTTGTGGCATCATGTGAATAAGTGTACAGAGTCCCTTTGTAACTTTCAGAGGAAGAGACTGGCGTGCATGGAAGTCCTGTTATATGTGTGAAAAAATTGGTTTTGTTACATATATTTACTCATACTGTGCAAATGTAAAGTTTCCCTATAATCTTTTTGCCTGAGAGGTGACCTAGTGGAATTATACCAAAGTTTGTATGTGGGAGAATCAAGAGTTTCAAATTGTGATTGTTTAAACAGTTCTCCTGTGGTCTTACAGATGTAATTAGAATTCCTAGGATAGGAGTGTTCCCACAAGCATAATAATACTTTAAATGTGTGTTCAATTATCCTTTTCTATAGCCATATTTAATCGTTTCTTTTTGAAATAGAGTTACTTTGAAAATATTAAATCACTAGCATAATCTTGACTGTTGGTCAGACCTGGGACAGTGCTGGGCATGTAGTAAGTACTCACTGGGTGTCCCTTTCCTGTCGTCTGTGCCTTGGGGCTTGATACACGCTGAGGACACACAAAGAGAAAGATCAGTTCCCTAGTAAGAGATCATCTCCATTAATGTTCAGCCAAAAATATACAGGATGAAGAAAATGAACACATGTAGAAGTTTGAAGTTTGCATTTAGCTTTGTTGTTAATGTGGCAGATATGCATACACCAAAACACATATTTAATTGAGTGCACCTTTTATACCTCTTTATATGTTTAATTATTTTATACTTAAGTATTACCTTATTTAATCATTCAAACAATCCTGTGAAACAGTTATCCCTGTTTTACAGATGAAGAAACTGTGGCTCAGATGAGTGTAGTCACTTGCCCGAGGTCACATGGCTGAGAGGGGCAAAGCTTGGACTTGAATTCAGTTCTGCAGTCTAGGAATCTCTCAACCACCATCTCCATGTTTCTCCACCTTAAACCCACACCCTTGATAAACATTTAAAAAAAAATCAAAAAAACACCAAATCAATCAAAAACACCTCATACTTCCCCTCCCCATATTGAGAAAGGAGAAGTTAGAGCCTCTTCAAAACCGTACTGGTCAAAAAATGTTATAGCATTGTACTTTGTGTAATTTGAGTTACAGAAGCAATCTTTCTAAAAATTAATTTGTTTTTGAAATAGAAACTTGAGGGACTTCCCTGGCGGTCCAGCGGTTAAGACTCTGCACTTCCACTGCAGGGGGCGTGGGTTCGATCCCTGGATGGGGAACTAAGATCCCGCGTGCTGCACAGTGCGCCCCCCACCCCCCCCAAAAAATAGAAACTTGTTGTTGATACTCTGCCATGCCCTCCCTCTGCTTTCCAGCACCTGGTGCCCCCAGGAGTGGGCAGGGTGGAAGCATCAGCTGTAACATCCTGTCATGGCTCGCTAACGAGAAAGCGTTAGAGAAAGCCATGACGAGTTAGCCATTCTAGGAAACTTCCCACAGCTGTTGCATTAATTAAGACTTTTGGTCCCGAATAACAGAAACCACTGGAGCTCACTTAAGCAGGAAGGGGAATTTGTTTTAAGGATCCTGCGATGACTCCCAGAATCCAAGGGCAGCGAACCCAGAAAGGCTTCTTCATCTCTGCCTCTCACGCTCTCTACACGTCGGCTTCCCTCAATCATACTGGCCTCTTTGGCTTCCTGCTCCTCAGTGGGATGGCTGCAACCTAAGAGCTGCCACAGTCACCCAGAGGGAGCCTGATATCTCTCTCCATCTTCTCCCCTCACATACTTTCCTCCTTCTCACACTCTCCCTTCTCTGTCCTAATTCCGAATTCTAGAGCGAGAATCAAGTTTGCCCTGCTTTGGGTTACATGTTGGTTTGGGAGAAGGAGCGTCAAGACAGATAACAATCCACCACAGTTCTGTTCCCTCCGACCTTTATACATGATGCTACTGGTTAGTTTTCTATCCCAGGAGTTTGAAAATTTTAAATGACCCTGATATCACAGGGGTGAAATACTAAGATGTAGGTTTTAGAGACAAATTTGGCTTGAATCATCACTCTGCCACCTACTAGGTATGTATTCTTGGGCAAGTTACTTAAATTCTCTGAGCCTTTCTTTCTTTACAAGTTAAAAGGAATGTACAGTTACTGTATTTCTCATGAGGTCATGCAGGGGTTAAATATAACAACATGTAGAATGCTTACGCAGGTCTAGCATATACTATGCTTGATAAAATATTGCCCCTTCTTTCTTTCTGGTGAGCATTAAGACACATTGCCTTACCAAAAAGGTGTTTGAGGTATATGTAGAGTACAAATCTCACACTGCCTTCTGCCCTCAAATTCTCTTCCCTCTTACCCCCTTTCTTTGGCCCCTTTTTATCTACCCTTGCATATCAGTATATTCATAGTCCAAAGGACTTGGGGTCTAAACCTAGAAAATTCTCTAGGGCCATATTCCCAGGCCATAGCTAGAGGTCCCGAGACATCATCTGAAGTGGAATCTACTCTCACAGATAGATGGTACTTCTGGTAAAGGGACTATTAGCTCTACCACAGCCCCAGTCTTTTCTACCATGGTTAGAGTTGAAGGAGCCCACTTAAAGATTCAATTCAGTAAATATTTATTATCTTTACTATTTGCAAGACCCTGAAATAGTTATTGTTGGAATTGCAAAATATGTAATTGAAAGCAATAGTCCTTTCCGTCAAGGAGAATAAAGTCTGAAAGAAGAGGTAGATGGATCTACGCAAATCGCTGATTCAGGATGTTTAGTACAACTGGCTTACCAAGGCCCCATGTTACTGTAGACAAGTCATCTTAAGGAGGGTGGAAAAGTCGTTTGAAGCCAGATCATGGAGGATATTGAACGCCAAGCTGAGGACTGTAATGTCAGGAAGCTGGAAGCCAGTGAGGATTTTTGAGAAAGGAGCGTAATCTAATGCTGTATTTTAGGAACTTTATCCTGGTAGTCAAATGCTAAAGGATCTGAAAGGCAGGAGAGCAGGAGAGGAGGCTGGAGTCTAGCTGGGGAGCTGCTTCAGTAGGAAGCGAGGGTGGGATTATGAATTCGGGCCCAGTCCAAGACTTGGTAAAGACTAGAAGATGGGGGTTGGGCTGAGGTAGAGGGAGTATGCGGGGTGACTTGAACCCTGAAAGTGCAGGAAGAAGTGTAGCCTGTAGAGGGGGTCACCTGGGGTCCCTTGGGAGCTCCTCCCCTCCTGAAGATGGGGTGCGAGTGGAGAAGTAGCACTCCATGTTTCACTGCACCCTGCGGCCAAGGGAGCGCCAACTGTAACTAAGGGTGCTGCATTAGAGCTTGACTTGCCCTGCCCACCTCATAGGGAAACTTTGTGGGTGTTTGTTTTTTATAAATTTATTTATTTGTTTGTTTTTATTTTTGGCTGTGTTGGGTCTTCGTTGCTGCGTGCAGGCTTTCTCTAGTTGTGGCGAGCAGGGGCTACTCTTCGTTGTGGTGCGCGGTCTTCTCATTGCGGTGGCTTCTTTTGTTGCAGAGCATGGGCTCTAGGCGTGCGGGCTTCAGTAGTTGTGGCTCGCGGGCTCTAGAGCACAGGCTCAGTAGTTGTGGCACATGGGCTTAGTTGCTCCGCGGCATGTGGGATCTTCCCAGAACAGGGCTCAAACCCGTGTCCCCTGCATTGGCAGGCGGATTCTTAACCACTGCGCCACCAGGGAAGCCCCTGTTTTTGTTTTTTTGAGAAAGGAAAACTAGATGAATTTCGGTGCCTTATTTGGAAACTCTCTGGAGCAAACAGTAATTATGGACACATTTTCATCTAAAGTCTAAGTACTTAGTATTAAAATCAGCCAGGAAGTCACTAGCAGGCTGTTTTTTTGTTTTTTTTTTAAACTGTAGAATCCGCTCTGTGAACAATGAAACAGAATTTTGGCCCCAAATTAATATTTAAAAGACATACAAGAATGGAGTTTGCTTTCCCCATTAGTAAGAAGAAAGAATTTACACTGTTTAATAACAGAGTCCCTGATCATCTTAAAATATAGCTGAAATTTATTTGGACATTTTTGTTTGATTATATTGGTGGTGTTTTATTCAGCAGCAAATTTAATAAAAATGCTGGTATGTATTTCTTAAACAAGTCTCTCATCTCACTAAACTGAGACTCACTTTCTAATGCTCTCAGTACTTTGCAGAGCCGTGCAGGGTCTAATAAGGCTCATTCATGGTGCTTTAATCCTGCTCTTAATAAAAAGCAGTCATTTGGGGAATACGTTTTCCAGGCAGTTTCCTTGCCCCCTGGGGGAAATATTTTGAGGCCTCCCAGTGACCATGGGATTAAAAGTCTTGACAGGGAAGTCCTAGAATCCTTCAAGAACTAGGCCTTTGAAAGATTCATTGTTACGGACTCTCCCTTTGAAAGAGACCACTTTATCTTACTCCCAAACATCTATAGGACAGACATAGCACTTTCTGAAAAGAAATTCTGGGTGATGTGGAAGAACAAACGTATGTAGGTAATCCAGTATGGGTAGTGTGTAATTTGAAGAATGATAGTTCCATTTTTATGGTTGCCATAACAATCATACAGTTGTGCAAAAAATGTGTATAGCTTTTATAGACGGGAGCTGGCACCATTGCAATGATTCTTCTCGCATCAGAACAACTGTTTTCAGATCTGAAAAATAGGGGTGGCTTAACCCTTCCCCAGTTACCTCAGCATGCTCCCTGAGAAGGCTCTTTGGATCTCTGGGGCTGTTGAAATGTATTCACCACTTACATTTGCATTTTAGCCTGATAAATGTATTGAGAATTAAGGATGATGATCCTTCCAACAGCAGGTTCTGAATTCCTGGCTTGGGAATTCAAAGGATGAGAAAAAAAAACTGCTGTTCCTCAAATAGAAGTGTAGGAGAGATGTCTAGACATAGTTAATTCCTTGACCTTGTAACTATTCTTAATTCCGTCCACTAGAATTTAAATCCATTAAATACTGGCCTTTACCATTGTGTTTAAGTCTCTGATAAAGTCATATTAAAGTTTGATTACATTTTCTGTTTTATTTTAATACATTCATTATGTCTGGTCTGGAAATTGCAAAGCAAATTTAATAGCGTAGTCTTTTAAAGTGAAAATATATCTATTCATGTTCCTTTTTCAGCTACTTTTCCTATCTTTGGGTACTCATTCCAAAAGAAAGTACCTGGGACTTGACTTTCTCTGACATACTAAAGAATATCCCTTTTGAATAAACTTGATGTCAGAACTCTGTATGTGGATTTTCAGGTTGAGGGTGAAAAGTTGTCATATTTGGGTTCGGTACCTAAAAACGAAGTCATTGACAACTTAGTCAACCACAGAGAAACTTTTCTCAAAGAAATTTGGGGGTAATTAGTAGTTCGGCAAAAATGCTTCTGGGGTGTTTAAATCTTAAGACAAAGTATGGAACTAAGGGTAAGTAGAAGAGATGTCAGCTTCCATTTGAAATAAAACTTCTTGGCTTATTCACTTCTTTTAACACCTTCTCTTTTCAATTCCTGTTCCATTAAATCAAAGTTCTGCAGTTCTGTGACCTTAGGCAAATTACTTAATCTCTCTGAGCCTCAGTTTCCCCATCCATAAAACAAGAGTAAAAAATAATACCCACCATTATTATAATTCTAAGAGAATCACCTCTCAAGAGATTCTAGGAGATGTAGGAAAAAAGTGTTTCTAACGAGAGCAAGATTTCCCATATATTGAAGTGAAGACCTCTCATATGTTAATACTCTGCGAAGATTTTGCACATAGGAGAACTTTTTGTGCCTAAACTCTAAACATTATGTTTAGAGGCTCAGATATTTGATCCCTCTGTGGGAGCATTTCCTGTAAGCTTACTGCTACTTCATTTTGTCCAATTTTAAAACTTATTTTATATCAGTCAGTGTTCTTCTAGCCTGTTTTAAAGTAACCCCAATGTGATATTTTAAATCTGGGTCATAGGAAGACTCTACTACCCAGAGGTAAAAGAAGAGAGAGAGATGTTCAGAGAGTCTTCGGGTAGAAGGACTTTCTGGGCGCCATGGGACTCGGCTGCTCTCATTTCTCCCTTAGGCGTGCAGAGCTGCATTCTGAACACCTGAGAGCCTAGGTTTACGACTTCTTGGACAGGAAGTAAAAGAAAGCAGAGGCCAAGCCATTCGTATCTACATATAAACTCTCTTGGTTGAGTTGTGCCCAGTAGTTCGGGGCCTTCAGGTAAACTAACTTGGTGGCTTCCAGGCCTTTGCTATAGCTCTTCCTTTTGCCCAAGTCCTTCTTTCTCCATAAAGCCCATGGCTCACTCCTCACCTCCCTCAAGTCATCTTCAAGTGGCATCATCTCATTGAGGCCTTTGCTGACTACCCTATTTATAATTGTAGTCAGCACTTCCAACCTCCCTTGCTCTGTTCTAATGTTTCTTTTCTTTTTCCTCCACAGCACTTAATTATAATACTGTTTATTTTCTATCTTCTCCCACACTAGAATGTAAGTGGACAGGATTCTTTGTTCTCAAATGTGTCGCAGACACCTAGAGCAGTAAATGCCTGTAAATATTGAATGAAGGAATTCTGGCCTTCTTTCTCTTAACCTCTGATACCTTCACATTGACATTGTACTGGTTCCTACAACTTCAATTTGTGCTTGACACAAAATAAGTGAAAATTTATGAAAAGAGCTACAATTACACATAGTTTTCAGCCATTTAGAACAAGAAAGGGATGGGCCTATTTCTTGGGAAAATTCATGGCTGCAGGATTGCATGGCAAAAGAGGGATCCAGCTAATTCTTTGTGGCTGCAAAGGGCTGAATTGTGAAGTTTCTCAGAATCAGATTTCAGCTCAGCTTATAAAGGTACTTTCCAATAGTTCGGGCTCCTGTCTGAAATTGAATGGCCTGCCTGATAAGTCAGTGACTTATCCCCTTATCCTGAGTACTCAAGATGTGGGTTGATCTGTGTGATTGATTCTGGTTCGGAGACATTTGGGGGATAAGATTTGGACTAGGGTGAACTCTGAGGAACTTCCAACTCTGTCGATTCTATGATTCTGGCCACTGAACTGATATGGAGTAATTTCCAGGATTTATTGTTAAGTGAAAAAGCAAGTTGCAAGAGAGAATTTGTAGGATTCGACTGTTCGTGTTAGAAAGAAGAGCAAATGAGAAAAAATATATATCAAAAAGAAAGCAGAAATGCAAAAAAGAATAAACCAGAAAATGATGAAATAGTTATCTCTAGGGGGTAGGAATAAGGGAGAAGGATAGAAATGAGAGTAAGACTTCTCTGAGTATACTTTAACTTTTGAACCATTTAAATATTCAACAATAAAATTAAATTTAAAAGGAAATAAAAGCAAAATCTCTAAAATCGACATAAGACAATAACAAATGGTACTAATGTTTATCAAATGTATAGCATTACTACACAGAGAGAAAAAGGATTCAGGTAACTTTTGGGCACTATGCTTTTTGAGCACTTTGTACATCCTTAGTGACTATATTCTAATGATAAAACTCCAAAGAAATCTTCATAGGTACTTTGTTGCTAGTGGATACTGGGATTGTAATTCTGAAACTGTTTTAAATATTGAAGCCATTGGGAGCTGAGGCTCTCAGTGGAAGAATAAAAATATAAATATAGAATGTGGGAAGAGGAGGAAGACCTCTGTAGTATTAGAGTTCAGTTGGAGGTGTAAATGTGACTCATGACTTTTAAGCAGTATATTAGGTTGAGCCACAGGAAATTGCCAGTTTTAGGCCGTAACTAGTCAAATATCAGCAATTTCATACGATTTAACTCAGTATTTTCTAATTCAGCTCACTAAAAGGGCCTAGAAGTAATGACACCTGAGTAGTAATGAGCATAGCGCTGTAGAGCCCTGTGTTGGCTTCTGCATAACGTTCATTCCCCACTGAAAGAAACCTGGGCTCCTTAGGGACATGGTGATTATTAGCCTGGGCAGGAAATGTATAAGGTGAGCCTGAAATAGTTACTGTGCCAAACAGCACAGAAGTGCTCCAAGACTTGTGGAGACACATTGCAAGGACATGGGATCACTTGAAAGGGCCTCCACCAACCTCATTTGGGACAATTTGAGTATCAGAAAGAATAGTAATGGTAATGGATAATACATTTAATTTTTTTTAAGTCAGTGAATCTGTAATAATACTCAAAAAGAAACCAAAAACGAACAAACAAACAACAAAGTAGGGTCAGTGCAGGAAAAGCTCTTGACAGAAGAGTCAGCTCATAAATACAGACAGTATTATAGGATTAGAAAATCACCATTTTACAACTTGCAAAGTTATGATTGATTCAGGCAAAAAGCATCAGTGGAAGCTAGAATCACTGGCTGAAAGGTTCTTTGAGAGCAGGATATTCACATGATCTAAAAGTCTTATTCCACGGATTACTTATTAATTATAAAGAGTAAAAGGTAGCCTTATAATAGAAAGCTCTGGCTGTTAGCACCTTAGCAAATCAATCTGGCAACCTCACAGTCTGTGCCTTCTGGAGGAATGCAGTACGAAGTGCACACTATCCCCTGTGAAGTATTCACGGCAAAAGTTCACCGTGAATCTAGTCAAGACTTAAAACCTAACTTTCTGTTTGTTGGAAATTCAGAGAGGATTAATTTTGCCACGTTTGATTTATTTCTGTCCTTTCCTCTCTTCTTCCTTCCATGGGGAAACAAGCTGATAAATCTAGAACGTGAGACATTCTACAAGACAACTGGCCTGGACTCTTCAAAAAAACAAAAGCAGTGTTATATTTTTTTAAAATAATAAATAAAGATAGAGGGATTCATATACATTAAACAGACTAAAGAGACATGACTACCAAATACTGTGTAAACCTTGATTAGAGCCTAGATCAGGAGGGAAACAATTTTGTGAGACAATTGAAGACATTTAAATATGATCTGTAAATTGGATAGAGGAAATTAATCCTAACTGTGGTGGTAGTATTCTGGTTCTGTAGAAGAATGCCTTTATTCTTAGAAAACACTTGCAAAAGAATGGAGGGGTAAAGTATCATGATCTGTACTACATAATTTAAAATAGTTCAGATGTAAAAAAAAGCTAGGTATATGAAGGGAGGAGCAGAGGGAGGAGAAAGATAAAGCAAATATGTCAAAGTGTTGACATTTGATGAATCTTAATGAAAGGTATATGAATGTTAATTTTACTATTCTTTAAATTTTCCTGAAAGTTTAACATTTTTCAGAATGAAAATTGAGGGGAAGAAAGTTAATTTTAACATATTCTCTAAGTTTAAACCGTGGCTTTCCTGGCCCATGCCATGGCCTCTGGCTCCCAGGGTACCAGACCACCTTGTCCTGTGACCTCTGCTCCAGGGTGTCGTTTTTTTGAAGTCTAAAAAGAGGCACAGAATGGCGAGAGGTTCAGTGAGTGGGTGAGTAAATGAATATAACAAGGGAGACCATTTTAGTTATTTCTGATTCCGTTCTCATCTTATCACAGTCCTTTGGAAAGTAACCTAATCACTACATTCACTTGGTCTAGAATTTTGCTAAAGCTTGAGGTAGACCTTTGGTGGACCCTAGATTAAAAACCCCTAGCTGGGTGAAAAGAGCCTGCCCAGAGCATTGCCTCCATTCTTTCTGTTCTCTCTGTGGCCTCCTGTGTGTCATTCCATCACTATGGGGAAGTGGAGGGACAGATGGACCAAGATCTCCTTCTGCTTTAAATAGACCTCAGTCTTTTTCTGTTCTGAAAAATCTGTGGTTTGTGTCAGACTTTTTAGCATCTGTTGTGGCAGTAGAACTGAGTGAAAGAGTATTAGCATATCCACAGCTGCCATCAGAAAAAATAAACGGCCCAGCCCTGCTGCACTAAGGGGCGCTGATTCAGGTTCGAATGATGCTCCCTGCTCCATGGCCTTCGAGAGGAGAGGTCGGCGCATCCCTGAGGAAAGTCAGTGTGAAAGGGAAGCTCAGACGAGTTCAGCATCTGACTTGGCTGGTTCATCTTAGCACCCATCTGGCTGGACTCCCCGCATGGTGCTCCATAGAGACGCATCACGTGGTTGAGTGCTACAGCTTTTTAGTTACTTTTCCTGCTCCAGTTTACATAAAATTATCTGGTTTCTATATAAACTCTGATACCATCTAATCTAAGAAAGTGGTAAAAAACTGTACTCTTTATCCTCCTAAGGTTATTTCTTAAATATTTTCCATCCCTTTTCACCCATTCGCCATCATTGACCCAGATCCTCCTCACCAGAATTGCTTGTGAGCAAGGAGACAAACCCAGAGTCACGGACAGAGGAGGGCCTCTATAAATTTTGTTAGTCTGGAATTGGTCCCTGAACCACAGTTTGTAAAACGCTGTTTTATGAGAAAAGAAGATGGGATGAAGACAGAAAAGGACACCCTTGGAAACAATAACACTGTGGTGTGACCACAGGGTTGGATGCCAGGAGGTCATGAGTTCTAATCCTAAATGTATTTCCCAAGTCACAGTGGCAAAATTGAATGGAAAAGTGCTAAAGAGGCCCCTTTGGTGATTTTTTCATTCACGTATCCATCAGCTATTCATTACATGTGTGCCTTCAGTGTGCTGGAAGAGAGACACAGATAGGTCAGGATCAGAGCCAGACCTTGAGGAGCTCTCAGCCTTGTCACAGTGATGAGACATGTCCATAAGTAGCCTCCAGCATGCCAGGGGTAGTGTTCAGTGCCATTGAACTGGGGCAGGTTGCAGGCATGGGCAGGGCAGCTGGGGGAGAGGCAGCTTCTACTCTCTGGAGCCATGAAGGTTCCCTGGAAAAAAGATGCCATTGCAGCCAGGCCTTTAAAGTTAGGTAGGTCTTAGACATTGGAGATTGGTGGGATAAATGTCCTAATGTTGGGAACAGCACGAACAGTGTTTCAGGGACCAGAGGGTGTAGAGAAAAGTTTGTCATATGAGGTACACGTTGGGAGTGTGCAATCGGACTAGAAAAATGCAGGCCGGGGCCATATCATGAAGGGCTTTGAATTCTAAGCTGAGTTTATATTTTAGTCAGTAAGGAGTTGATGAAGGCTTTTTTACCAGGCACATGCTTTAAGACGATTAATCTGGCAGTAGCCATGACCTTGGGAGAGCAATTTCTGTGATGTCGTAGGGGCCATGGCCGAAATCCAGTGAGGTAAATGGTGACAATGTGGTGAGTAAATGTTGCTGTGGAGACTAGACATCTGCCTCCAGCTGCAAGGAGGTAGAGATGTTGGTCCCCTGAGGAGGAAGAGGACGCAAGGTCAGAGGAAGAGTGTGTGAGTGACAGAGGAACAGAAGTTCTTGCTGTGCTTTCGTTATTCCCTGGGATTCTTGGCCAGGTCATAATGGATTATAGAAGCCTTTTAGTTATTCTTCATGTGTTCTTTTCTCGGACCAATGGCTTTGAGTAAAACAATCTTCGAAGTTTTCTGTCCCTTTAAAAAGTTCGACTAAGCCCTTCAGTCACGTGCCTTCAGAAATTTTGGTTACATAACGCTGCTCTGAATAGGAATTCTGCAGCCTCATGCACTGGAGCCTCATTCGTTCCCTCCCCCACCTGGCACTTTATTTTCTGTGGGTCAGGGTTAGCTTCTTTCTAACCATTGTTGCGGAACTCTTTAAATATTTGGTCTCACAGGTTCTAAAAGCTGGCAGGCCAGGCTGCTCCCTGCAGGTTGTGAGACCAAAGCCTTCCAGAAAAGGAGCCAGTAAAATCCCAAAAGCATGTTAACGGAGTGTAACTGCTGCATGGAGCACTGCCCCTGTGGGGCCGGGCTCCCAAGTGCTGAGGCCAGCAGCCCGCAGCCGCTGTGGCCCACGACCAGAAGGAGCCCTCATGCACCACATCGTGGCCGCTTCGTAATTGTGGTGATGACAACAGATTAAATCACTGGCTCTCAGCACTGAGGACTGGGGTTTGTCAGGGTCACTCACTGTTCCCTTGCTTCTCCCAATTTTCCATCGCGAGAGAGCAAGTTTGGAGTCCACTGCTACAGTACGAATACTTGCTGGGAGCTCTCCAAGTTTTACTCTGTCTAGAAGTTAGTTCTCTTAGTAGCCTATACTGAATGTCCGTCTTTCTTCCAGCATCCCCTCAACACATGATTCTGAAATGTAACTCCTCAATATATATGTGTGTATGTTTTTGTACTCTGTTTTTTTTTTAATGATTTAAGGCAACTTGCAGATACACATATAATGCAATGAATAATTTTAAAATTCGGCTACAGGGCAAAAGGGTTATATGAATAGGAAAATTAGGTACACCAGGATAAAGGTTAGTTCACAAAGTTCAAACTACAAATAAGATCCTCTGGAAACAGATCACACATGTTCTTCTGAGTTTCCTAGCAGGCAAAGCAAAGAAGGAAACTTAACAGGATAAAATTCACATGTGTATAAGGTACAAGCACACCATCAGCTCAAGAGAAGCAGAGCGAGTCCTTGCACTGCATAAACTTGCTCCTGAAGTGCTCATGAAAGGGGCACTGAGTGAGCAAACGAGCAAGGCCCTCATCAGCTTCCCTGCAGCAAATAGCATAGACACTTGTTTGACTTCTTGCAGTATTCCATGGGGTAGGCTTGGTGCTAAGGCCCCATGTGAGAAGGACTCCACGGGAGGCCTGTGCAGGGTGTTGCAGTGTAGCTTATCACCTTTCAAAGGTGTCGGGGAGATTCTGTGCCACAAAAAAAGTGCCAAGATCAAATGAGTCTGGCAAGAACTGTGTGATACCAGCATACTGAAGGCTCTGAGAAGTCCTACTATTAAAAAATTGAGACTTCCCTGGTGGTGCAGAGGTTAAGAATCCGCCTGCCAATGCAGGGAACACAGGTTCGAGCCCTGGTCTGGGAAGATCCCACATGCCACGGAGCAACTAAGCCCATGCGCCACAACTACTGACCCTGCTCTCTAGAGCCCGCAAGCCACAACTCCTGAGCCTGCGTGCCACAACTATTGAAGCCTGCTCGCCTAGAGCCCATGCTTTGCAACAAGAGAAGCCACTGCAATGAGAAGCCCACGCACCACAACGAAGAGTAGCCCCCACTCGCTGCAACTAGAGAAAGCCCGCGCGCAGCAACGAAGACCCAACACAGCCAAAAATAAAATAAATAAAATAAATTAATTAAAAAAAGAAAAAAAATTGGCTCAGCATTTACCAAACTGATTTAATCACAAGACCTTTTTAAAAAAATTAAAACACTTACTGGAAAACACTGATCTAAAACAGGGATCAGCAAACTGTCTCCTAAGGGTCAGATAGATATTTTAGCATACAGTCCCTGTCAAAACTACTCTACTCAGCTCTGCCATTGTATCCAAAAAGCATGAGTGTATTCCAATAAAGCTTTATTTATGTATACTGAAATTTGAATTTCATGTAATTTTCACGTGTCATGAAATAATATTTTTCTTCTTTTTTTTTTCAATCATTTAAAAAGACAGAAACCATTCTTAGCCTGCAGAGCATTCAGAAACAGGTGGCAGGCCCAATTTGGTCTGTGAGCTATAGTTTACCGACCCCTGATCAAAAATAATGTTTGGATGGTATGTCTTCCAGCAAGTTTCCCTGAGTACCATTCCTCAGAGTTGTTTTATTTTTATATTATTTTTTGTGTGTGGTGGTTAATTTTTTTTTAATTTTTAAAAAATTTTATTTTATTTTTATACAGCAGGTTCTTATTAGTTATCTATTTTATACATATTAGTGTATATATGTCAATCCCAATCTCCCAATTCATCCCACCCCCACCTCTCCCCCCTGGGTGTCCATACATTCTCTACATCTGTGTCTCTATTTCTGCCTTGCAAACCAGTTCATCTGTACCATTTTTCTAGATTCCACATATATGCGTTAATATACGATACTTGTTTTTTTCTTTCTGACTTACTTCATTCTGTATGACAGTCTCTAGGTCCATCCACGTCTCTACAAATGACCCAGTTTCATTCCTTGATGAGTAATATTCCATTGTATATATGTACCACATCCTCTTTATCCGTTCATCTTTCTATGGGCATTTAGGTTGCTTCCATGTCCTGGCTATTGTAAATAGTGCTGCAGTGAACATTGGGGTGCATGTGTCTTTTTGAATTATGGTTTTCTCTGGATATATGCCCAGTAGTGGGATTGCTGGGTCATATGGTAATTCTATTTTTAGTTTTTTAAGGAACCTCCATACTGCTCTCCATAGTGGCTGTATCAATTTACATTCCCAGCAACAGTGCAAGAGGGTTCCCTTTTTCCACACCCTCTCCAGCATTTATTGTTTATAGATTTTCTGATGATGGCCATTCTGACTGGTGTGAGGTGATACCTCATTGTAGTTTTGATTTGCAGTTCTCTAATAATTAGTGATGTTGAGCAGCTTTTCATGTGCTTCTTGGCCATCTGTATGTCTTCTTTGGAGAAATGTCTATTTAGGTCCTCTGCCCATTTTTGGATTGGGTTGTTTGTTTTTTTAGTATTGAGCTGCATGAGGTGTTTATATATTTTGGAGATTAATCCTTTGTTGATTCGTTTGCAAATATTTTCTCTCATTCTGAGGGTTGTCTTTTTGTCTTGTTTATAGTTTCCTTTGCTGTGCAAAAGCTTTTAGGTTTCATTAGGTCCCATTTGTTTATTTTTGTTTTTAGTTCCATTACTCTAGGAGGTGGGTCAAAAAACATCTTGCTGTGATATATGTCCAGAGTTGTTTTAATTTAGACTTTTATGTTTCTGGCTTAAGAGCAGATTTTTTAAAAAAAGTGTAGTAGAGGATTGGTTTGAGTGCTTACAGGCTAGTCTAAGGTTTTTCTCAGAAACGATGTGTGGGCCCTCTCAAAAATGACATTTGCAAACTAATAGTTGAAGCCTTAAAGTTTTACTGTGTCACACATGGCTGAATTGATTTGAGGCTGGAAGTGTTTTAATGGGCATTATTATTCATTCATAGAAATAAAAGTCTCAAAACACCCAGAGACATTTGATTTTAAGAAAATATAACTTCCCACTCAACTCTCCATGTAAACCAGTAAACTGTGGCCCCCATCAAACTAAGAGTATTTTTTATTTTAACTTGAGGAACGTTCTTTCAGTTTCTTATGTTGTCATTATGATGGTTGATGGAGAACCCAAACTTTCCCACCACCAAGTCTAACATTTCAGTTTCAGTTCAACGGGTATTTATTGAGTACTCAGGATATACAGTGCATTTTGCTGGCTTCTATGGGGGATACAAAGAGGAACAAGAAGCAGACAGTTCCCTCTTTACCTTGTGAATCAAGTTCAAGATCCTCACCAATTTAGAGCCCATTACCATGGTATCAGGATTAATTTCACTTCCTTGTCTCTTCCTGTCAGCATGCATGCATTCATTCATTTAACAAACATTTGTGAGTTGCAACCTCTGTTCATAGCACTGTAACACAAAGCCCTCCAAGAGCTTGCTTTCCAGGGGACATCGGTGTTTCTCTTTTCCTCTGGCACTCTTGTGTAATTACAGTTTCTTTTACATAGTGAAACAAATTATTTCTTTATCTCCTGAGACCTCGGCATTTATGTTCCCCACACTGTATGTGCCTATTCTTGAGATGTTTAGTGAGAAGAGTGGATCTTCTGGTGAAGCACCCTTCCTGGGACTGTGCTCTAAGTGCTCTTGTCCCTCCACCTGAGTGGCACCCACCTTTCCCTGTCCCCTTTTCTTGGTGTACCAGTGAGTATATAGTTTTACCAGATTCATCATTTTAAAGCTATTAACTGTATTAAGCAATAGGAGTCTATAAGATTGTTGAATATCCTTATAAGCAGTATTATGTATCTGATTATTTTTTGATTGGAGGAGATTTTATACAGTGTTAATTTTTTCCACTTATAATACTTAATCATAGTGCGAATTTGAAAAATATGGACAAGTATAAAGGAAAAATATTAATCCATAATTCTACTACCCATCAATCAATTCTATTAACAATTTTTTTTTACTTTCCTTGATTCAGAAATCACATTTAAAATTTTTAAAAATTTAAATTAATAAACAGTAAAATTGACCTTTATTTGTTGTACAGTTCTTTGAATGTTGACACATGTAGGTTCATGTAGCCACCACCACAATCAAGATACAGAAAAGCTCCATTCCCTCCGAACAAGCACCCCTTTTTCATCCCACCTTCCCCAAGCCCTGAAAATCACTTATGTCTCTGTTACATAATTTTGTCTTTTTGAGAATGTCATATAAATGGAATCATAGACTATATAAGCTTGTGAGAGTGGCTTCCTTGACATAATACCTTTGAGATTCATCCAAGTTGTTGCATGTATAGTAGTTTGTTCCTTTTTGTTGCTCAGTGGTATTCCATGGTGTAGATGTACCATAGTTTAGTTATCCATTTATCCACTCACCATTTAAGAGTCTTTTTTAAAAAAACATCTTGACATTTCTGAAATCCTGAAGTACTTTAAAATCAATGTATATATTTAACGTGCTCGGGGTTTTTGTTTCCCCAAAAAGCTATTATTGAATTGATAGTGTGTCCTAGAATTAATACGGTCTTAGAATCAAGGTATTATGGTGGTGAGATGATCAGTGTGGAGGATCAGAGAGGGCTGGTGAAGGGTTATCAGGAATAAGGGAACTGAACAGCAAGGGGACAGGTAAAGGAAGGCCTCGAGAGGTTTGCAGCCTGGCGCCCAGAGCTGCTTGGCAGCCTGTGAGGGTTTTGGGGAAGTTTTGAGCAGAAGAGCAACATAGGAAATAAGACTTTAAGAACAAAGCCAACTAATTGTGGTGACTGCCAGGATGTCCACCATCATGAGTGTTGATGAGGCGGGAGGGGACCGGGGAATGGCAGCAGTGGAGCTGATAGTACTGGAGGGAGTGGAGGAAGAACTTGAGGAGAGTGCAGTGGGGGCAGGGAGTGCTGACTAGAGAGCCTGTGTGTGGGGAAGGGAGGGTGGTTCCTGCTAAACACCCTGACTTCCAGGCCAGTGCCCCGGAAGACGGGGCAGGAGGTGTGGAGAACTTAGGACCGACTGCCCAAATCTTAGATATTTATATGGTGTGAATGGGTAGGTTGGGTGGGTCATGTTATTTGGGAAATTCTAAAGCAAAATGAGAACGTCCAGGGGCTTCACAGGTTAAGAATGAGGTGTGCCTAGGGATACTGTGTGGAGATAAAGAGGCATAGGGTGTACTCAGTTATGTGAGCCTGGATGAAGTATATGATTATTTCATGGAAATAAACTGTGATTAGGGCCATTTCCAAGTAGAACTGCATCATGGCTAACTGTATGGGCCCAAAGTTTTCTGCAGAACCTATTCTTGAGTCCCATCCCCCTGTGTCACAAGCCAGACGGTTTATTCTTTGGCACAAGATAGAAGGAGCAGTAAATCATCCTCATATGATCCTTGAAGGACAGGTTCCCATCAGCCACTGAGGAAGAGGGAGGCAAAAGAAAGAACTGACTGTTGGAGAGTAATTTGCCAAAGGGGTTTGCCCCTCTTGTCAGGAAACTTCTTGGGAAGCCCCATTCATGGAAGCCGCCTCACTTCCACCCGCTCACACCTGTTCTAACTCAGAATCAAGGAGAAGTAGGGGCCAGTCAGCAGAGAGAAAGAGAAAGACACTCAGAGACAGTACGGAGCCTTGTTATCTTCCCCCAGTTTGCATTTTATTAAAGACCCCCTGTTAGAGAGACAAGAGGGAAGTTACTCCCCACTTTGTCTACCGTTTATACACTTGCAAAAGAACCGTTCTTTAAAGCTGTACTACAGTGGGGTAAAGTTTCTGTTATTTGTGGCCTCGCTAATTATGTCTTCAATCTTCCCTAGAAAAGACTGTGTCTTCACCATCGACCCATCAACTGCCCGAGACCTCGATGACGCCCTCTCCTGCAAGCCCGTCGCTGACGGTAGGATGGAATCTTCTCTCCCTCTCTAGGTGGCAGGCAGTGGGCACCCCTGTGTGGCCAGCCTGGCTGCCCGGGTACTCCCTGAACTTGCCGTAGGCCCCTGAGCCTACACAGCATGTGACCTAGAGATTGTGCTCCTGCCCGACTTCAGTGAGCGTGAGAATAAGAAACGTCCTCTTTCTAGGACCCTTCTCGGGCCTCAGGAGGGACAGCAGTGAGGGCAGAAGAACTAATTTCAGGCCCGGCCCTGCAGGAGGCTCCAGTGAGGGCATAGTGTGTTAAAGAAGGCCCCTAAGCTCTGCCTCGGAGAAGCACAGAGTTTTTTTACCTGAATTGAACGACACACTGGGGTGATTCAAGGGGTGCTGTCCAAAGACGTGCTCAGCAGAGGCGGCAGGAACGCCTCCCCTGAGGAGGTCCCTCAGGAACACCTCCCCTGAGGAAGGCCTGAGCTGGAGAAGCTTGCTCTGCCCCTCGTAGGTCTTCATCTGTCCAGCAAATTGCGGAAGGCAGCTCTTAGAGGCTCCTGAAACATTCTTCTGGGATGGAGCCAGGAAGGAAAAAGTGGGATTTGATGCCACTGGTCTTTGAAAACTATCATAGGGGGAGGGGGAGATGTGAGAGGTGTGAGAAGAGCAAACCCTAGCCATGCCCTTCCTGATGCCCCTCCAGATGAGCTGCTTCCTGCCCCCTCGCCAGGGTGGGGTCTGGTGACTGCTGTGGCTTTAGTTATTCTCCGATATGGCTTTGGCACTAACGTGGCCTTTGATGGCTTGCCCATGATGGTATGCAATCTTGCGGCTTCAGTCTCCTGCACAGTGTCGGTGGCCCAGTGGCCTGGTCTTGGCAAACACTGCAGAAATGTTCACATATTCCATTAATGCAAAACTTCATGGGCTCAGCGTGTTGTCTCTTCTCCATAAAAGACAGTGAGGCTCAGTAGATACAAAGCTGAGAGACAGAAAACAATACTGCCCAGAAATGCTTTCATCTTCTTTTAGTGAGTCTTCCTTGAAACTGTGGGCAATGGTGCTCAGTGTTTTCAACTAAAGAAAATTGAAAGGAAGATAAAGCATAAAGAAAGAAAAGTTCCCATGGAAATTTCAGAGGAATTATATATTTTTTAAATCTAAACTTTAAGCAGCCTACTTAAAAAAGCAAACACTACGTTGGTTTCTTATATCCTGAGCAATCTTTGCTGCATGGAAAGGCTTGGGCATATCACTCTCACATCCACTTCTCTGAGTCCCAGTTGAAAAGTGCCCCCCCACCCCCGGCAGAAAGCCAGGTGACACTGGACCTCGCTTCCTGTATTTCCTTTCTCTCCAGCTTCATAGCCCTGCTCTGTTTGTAGCCTAATGCTTGGAAACAGTTGCTTCATTTATTTTGGCCACGTCTATAGTCGTTAATGGTGGAAGGGTAGGCCTAATCCCTGTTACCCCATCTCAGCCGGCTCACATGATATCCCCCTTGCAGGGGCACCAGGGAACAGGCACGTGTCTTGCCCCACTCACCCCGCACGCTACGTGTCGTGTCTAGGGTACCAGGTTACCAGCAGAGGCTTCGTGTAGGGAAAAGGTGGAGCAGGAAGGATTGACTGGGGACAAGTTGTACATGTTTATAAATTTCCAACCGAAGAATATGCTTTGTCAGACAGTGGAAAACCAATTGTTTTCAATGTGCTGTTCAGGGAGAGCATTCATAATGAGGGAAATCATTTAGCAGTGCAAGATGAAGGAAAAGGAGAGGAAGTAGAGGCAGAGAAATGAGTCAGAGAAACATTATAATTGTTTAGAGATGTAAGTAGAAGAAACTGAACTAGAGGTGGTGGCATTATTATTCATGGGGGTGGGGAGGACAGCTGTGAAAAAGGGGTAATGACAGAAAAGAATCAGTGGAAATGGATTTGGAGTTGAGGGAGGGGAATCCAAGACGGGGCAAAAGTTTCAACCTGGATGGCGAGGAGATGGAATCGACAAGTTAGAAATGGGGAAATCAGGAGGACCAGCTGGTTTCGGAGAGAGCATGTCTGCATGGAGCTGTCTGTCTGATGATGTGTGTTTATATAAGCTGCTGCAGATGCTCTGCAGAGGAGGCTAAATGCGTGCAGTCCATCTAATTGTATACAGAGAGCCATGAAGAAGAGTAGATAACTCAGCAAAATGCAGTGATTTTATTAGGATGACGGGTTCATAAGGGATTTTTCTCTTTTCCCTAGTTTCCAAATTTTTATAATGTGGTAATAATAGCTTCATAATGAAAAAATTTTGTAATAAAAAAAAATTATGAGGTGCCAGAAATCACAGGCTGCCCAGTAGCCGCCGCACCAGGTGATCAGATACCTCCCGTCTGCTTAGTTATTCTTGCATTCCAGGGGAGTAATTAACATCTGGTCATTTGGCAGGGCAGCAGAAAAGGGACCCGGCAGAGCAGTCAGCGAGGAGTTGGGCAGTCGAGCGTTTTTACGGTGGCACTTCTACAGTTGGCCTTTGTGACAGCTGTTTCCGCCAAGGCCATTTACCCAGGGAGAGGAAAAGTGAAAGTCAGTTCCAGTTTGGATTGGGGTGAGGCTGGCTGAGTTCAGGCTCTGGTAGTTACCAGTTCATGTCAGTTCTTGCTTAGAGGAAAAAAAGTTTAATGTTTCAAAAAGCAAATAATGTTTTCTGGGCATATTTACATCATCTATAACCATTTTTATTTAAAGAAAATATAAAGGTTAAACTTTCCTTTGGTCCCATTGAAATCATCTGAATGACTCTTCTGTGAAGATGAAACGCACAGACAGAAGTAACTTATTTAGTCCTTACTCTGTCTTTCTGTCGAGTTCAGATGAACCCCCAGGACTTGTTACCAGTATCTCCTCTAGGTGCGAGATTTAGACATTACGGTCTGTAGGTGAATTCTGCAGAAACACAGTGACACCTACTCCCCAGTAGGTCATGTTTAGGTTGGAAGGCTGAGGAGGGGGTGCCCTCTACCCTTGAGGAATCTCAGCTTTGGAAGAGATTCTACCAGTCATCTAGCCCGGTAATTTTTCACCTCTTACAGCCTATAAACACACTTGAGGGCAACATTCCCGTAAGCATTAACCAGCCCGCTAACTTTAACATGGAGTCTTTCACTTTAGCTTAAGGAGATATTTAATAATGTAAGTAAGACTGGTTATAATGATAACCCAGAACCTAAAGACAGTAAATCACACACTCCAGTGTTTGATTACTGTAACAGACCTTTGCAACACACCTCACAGTTGACCTCACCGCTCAAGTGTGGGAGTGCCACAGTTGTCACATCACCCTCTGGTTTTCAAATTACCTCTACAGTATCTACTTACTGAATATCCAGGTTGCACTTTAACTCTCTACCGTACAGGCAGCCCATTTGGCCTTAAGATTGCGTGACTATCAGGAAATCCTTCCCTGTAATGATCTGAAATACCACTGTCTTCCTGTAATTTTCCACTCGTTGGTCCCATGCATGCCCCTTGGGAGCCTATAGAATAAGTCTCGTCTCTCCTGTGACAACTCCTCAGATACTAGATAATGGCTGTCACGTATATCTGAATTACAGCTCCCCAGTTAAGCATGCTGTATATTTTTCTATGTCCTATAGCATATTAAATTGGAGCCCGTTTCCCATGTCACGGTGTTACTTCTGCCTTTATGAGCTCTGAGGTAAATGGCTGCCTGTATCCAGACTTCTCCTCCCTGGCTGCCAGGCCACGGTGACTCTCTCCCAGCCACTTCCAGCCACCTGTTCTGTTCAATTAAACCTGCATTATTGCTTTGCTCTAGTCTCTGAGAGAGGAAATTATCAGTCAGACAAGTCAGGACCTTTATTCAGCTTTTAGTTGATTCAGGCTCCCAACAGATCCTACAGGAAATTGATGTTCCCTGCTTCTCTGGCGTCTTGTTTCTCTAATGTTTTGTTCTGTAATGAGTGCTCTGCCATTGAACATGGCAGGGTTATCCTAGCCAGACCTTAGAAATGAAGGATTGGAGAAAGGGGGAGTGGGGACTGACTGCTAATGGGTTTGGCGTTTCTTTGGGGGGTGATGAAAATGTTCTGAAATTACTAGCTCAGAGTTATACAGCTCTGTGAGTATACTGAAAACCACTAGGGGGAAATGAGTGAATGGATGAATGAATTAAGAATAAATAAACAAATCCATTCATCCTTGAGGCTTTTTGGAAATTGGAATTTACACCTTAACGATAACTTAGCGGAAGTCCTGATGGATTGCCTGGGCTGGATACCCAGAGGTGTATCCCTCTTACCCGTCTCTCCTCCTTGCTGCCTTCACCTCTGAACCACTAAAATCCCACCCAAGGAGCGCACCCCTGTGCTCAGCCACCTGCTCGTCTTTCCCACCCCCACAGAGGGCAGCCATCTGACTCAAAGAAAGAGGGATGTGTCCTACTGTCCAGGTATGAGAAAGTGCTCAGGTCATCATCCAGCCTGAGGGACCTCGGGAATGCACACTACCTGCCCTGCTGTAGGGGGCGCCAGACTTCCTGCTGGTTTGCCTCTTGTCTGGCTTTCCCTTTCCCTTCCCTGAGGAGGATGGACTAGGTAGCTCTGTTCCTGGGAGCCCTTCTCACTTAGGAAATAGGAACAAGAGACTAGGAGAAAGTCTGTACGAATTTCACAGAAGTCCTAAACTCTGGACTTCCCCGTGTGGTTATATGTGTCACCTGCTGAGAGTGCCTGGAGGCAGTGAGGAAGTAGGAGCTGGAAAGACTGTGCTCCCCTGGCTTAGGCTGGAGAGCCTGAGCAATAGAATGGATGGTAGTGATTTTAATGAGCAAAGAGCAGAGACGAAGGCTCTGGATCTGCTACTGGGAAGGAAGAGAGCATGGGTGGGCGTCCTGGAGCTTACGAGTACAGGGTTCCAGCACATCGCAGCAGCCAGGCCACACCCTCTTCCTGGGCTCTGTTCTCACCTCTGGGAAGATCTTACCCCACCAGGCATTCACCGCAGCCCCTTTATGTTTCCCTTTGGTTTGGCTTCCTCCTCTCACAAACTTAAGTCTCCATCCTGTAAGGCCTTCCTCAGCCCCCTACAGCCTCAGGAGTGTTCACACCTTCCTTTGTCCATCAGGACACCTTGAAGAGCCGTCTACTTGCTGCGGCTCCTTTCCTGCTTCCCATTTATTTCTTACTCCCTCTGCTATGTGGCTTCAGAAAGTTCAGTGACGCAGGTTGTCACTGACTTCAATTCAGCAAACATGTGTGCAGTGTTTGGCTTTTCATCTACTCTTCTTTGGACTTAGGGGCTGTACTTCCTCTTTTTTTTTTTTTTTTTTTTTGCTGGTACGCGGGCCTCTCACTGTTGTGGCCTCTCCCGTTGCAGAGCACAGGCTCCGGACGCGCAGGCTCAGCGGCCATGGCTCACGGGCCCAGCCGCTCTGCGGCATGTGGGATCTTCCCGGACCGGGGCACGAACCCTCGTCCCCCTGCATCGGCAGGCGGACTCTCAACCACTGCGCCACCAGCGAAGCCCCTCTACTTGCTCTTGGTTGTAGTTTTTGGACTACTTTTCTCTAGTTGCCTTCTTTAACTCTTCTTCTCTGCTCCCTCGCTTCATGGGAGTCTCCAGTCCCCTTGCTTCCGTGCTCTTCAGCCTTTGTGCTCTGTTCCCTTTGCCTGCATTGCTCTTTCCCTGGAGAGCCGTGTGGCTGAGTGGAGATCAGGTGGGTCGCTCTCTCAGTAAGGCCTTCCCTAGTCACTCTGCCTCTAATTTCTTCCCCTCCCACCCACTCTCCACCATCCTTGCTTTACTTTTTTCCTCATCACTCATCACCCACTGACGTGCTGTTGACTATCTTGTTTCTTATCTATCCTCCCACCGTACACCCCCTGGCAGTGTGAGGCTCAGAGCAGGTGCTCAGTGAGTCTCTGGTGGTATTCACAGGCTGCCGAGAGGAGAGGGGGTTCCCAGGCAGAAGGAAGAGTGTGTGCAAAGTCCCAGGACGCCAGATACATGGTATTTTGGAGGGAACCACACAGAACTTGAAATATCTGGACCGTGAGGTTCAAGTGGGGTGGTAATCGTAGATAAAGCAGGGAGGAGCTCATGAATTCTTTTGTAGGCCCTGCTAGAAAGTTTAGACTTCATGGAGAGCGGGTGTGGGGGCACGGACTGCAGTATTTAAACCTCAGCTTGAAGAATAAACAGGGGTGAGCCACACAGTGGGGAGGAAGAACGTTTTAAGCTAAGGGAACAGAGTGTGTGTTGGCCCTGTGGTACAAAGACTCCGGCACCAAAAGGAACCGGAAGTCAGCGTGGCTGCACCGTGACGGGGTGGGAGGAGCCTGTGCCGTAAGACCGGAAAGGGGCACGCAGGCTCCCTTTCGGAGTGGGAGTCTTATCTTGAGTGTAATGGGAAGCAAAGAGCTTTAAGCAGGAGAGAGTCAGGATCCAACTTGCAGGTGGGAGAGATCTGTGTGGCGGCAGTGAGGAGTCTGGACTGAGCGCGGTGTTAAGATGGTCTGAGTTCTGAGAGGCAGCAATTGCCCCAACCAAGGCAGAGGCCGAGGAGCCAGAACTGGAGGGAGG
The DNA here is from genome assembly GCF_937001465.1 of Orcinus orca. Lineage (NCBI taxonomy): Eukaryota > Metazoa > Chordata > Mammalia > Artiodactyla > Delphinidae > Orcinus > Orcinus orca. The sequence continues at coordinate 113,113,599 of NC_064565.1, forward strand.
CAAGAGCCAGGACAGGAAATCGGGGCAGCACTTGGGGTCCGGGCCGCTGCAGGAGCCTCTTAACTGCTCTCTCGTGTCGGCCTTTTCTTCCCACGGATCGAAGCCAAGGCAGTCCTTGTAAAATGTAGATCTGTTCCCCACTCCAGTCCCTCCAAGACTTCTCGTCCTGCTGAGGATAAACACCCAAGTCCTTCCTGGGATGTACTGCTGTCTCGTTTGTTTGTTTGTTTGTTTTTTCTAATCTTCCTACTGCGGTCTCTAACTGCCTCTCCAACCTTGTTACCCACAGTCCCTGTCTCACCCGCCCTCCTCCAGCCAACATGGCCGTGGTGTTGTCCTCCAGACATGCCAGGCAGCTCCTGTCTCAACACTTTTGTACTTTCTCTTCCCTCTGTCCGGATCCCCCTTCTCCCAGATCCCTCACTACTCTGAGTTCTACTCAGATGTCATCTCAAGGAGGCCCTTCCTGACCACCCTATTGCCACAGTCTTCTCCCCACCCCACCACCCCCTGCTTCTCGATTCCCTTTAAGGTACTCTTGTGGGTCTGTCCTCCTGGATGGTAAGCTTTACGAGAGAAGGGATGTCCTTTTGTTCACTGTTGAACCCTCAGTGCCCAGCACACTGTGTGTTACATAGTTGACACACCTGGAAATGTTTGTTGAATGAGTGAATAAGTTTGTAAACTTTTGATATTGGCAGTAGGAGAAGAATCTAGAATCTCATCTAAGTTTCTGGCTTGGGCAGTAGGCAGAACATAATGGCATTCAATAGGAAATATTGAGGAGAGCTGGTTTTGGGGGGAAGGTGGTGCGTTCAGAGATAAGCACATGTTGGGTTTGCAGTCCCTGAGAATCATCCAGGTAGAAATACGAAGGGGACAAGTCAAAGGAGTTAGGGCTGGAAGTGGAGATTTGGGAGTTATCAATACATGGGCCTGGGAGAGGTGGCCCAGGAGAAGTCACAGACTGAGAAGAGGACCCCGCTGGGCCCCTGGGAAGATGTGGAAAATAACCGAGAGGTGAGGCCAGGGAGCCTGGAGGCGAAGGAAAGAGAGGGGAGAGGGGGCAGGCAGAGCAGGCTAAATGCAGAAAAGCCACAAAGGCTGTAGGAGAATCAGGTAAGAGAGAACTGGGAAGTCTTTGGGTTTGGCAACCGGGAGATCATTGACGACCTTGAGAGACTAGTGTCAGTGGCTTTGAGGAGGGGAAGCCAGACTGCAGGTGGTGGAGAAGGGAGTGGAAAACAGGAATGGAGGTGGCTTTCCATAAGAAGCTTGGCTGTGAAACCTATGAGTGGCAGGGAGGACAGGACAGCTTGGAGAAGGAGAAGTTGAAAATATAGGAGTGAGAGGAGCTGACGATTTTGCAAGGTCTTGAAGAAGAAGGTGGGAGTGAATTCAGAGTATAAGTGGAAAGTGAGGCCAAGACATGGAGGGTAAACACCTCTTCCCTTGAGGCAGAGAAGCAAGACGTAGGGAATGGGCCGCTGCTGAGTATTAACCCTGGATAATACCCACTTCAGCTGTGAGAGGAAGCAGCCCTCCTGCTGAGGGCAGAGGGGGAAGGGGCTGTGTACGGGGAGCAGGGGATAGTGAAAGGGCTTGGATGGGGGAGCTGACCAGAAACCGATCATACAAGGCCTTCCCAAACACTGTTGATGTGTGCTGAGTTGGAATACTACCAAGCCTGGGTGATTTTCTTTAGCCTTCTAGGTGTGGGAGCAGAAGTTGCAATGATACAGATTTGGGGGTTTGCTGAGAGGGAGAATATGGTGGGCACCAGGACAAGGATGCTGGGACCTTGCTTCCCCTCTCAACCTGTTTCTTCTCCGTCCCCTACTTTTATAAAGACATCATCACCTACCACCTAGTCAACCAAAGTTTTTTTTAAAAAAGGGAATCCTGGAGCTTCCCTGGTGGCGCAGTGGTTGAGAGTCCGCCTGCCGATGCAGGGGACACAGGTTCGTACCCCGGTCCGGGAAGATCCCGCATGCCGCGGAGCGGCTGGGCCCGTGAGCTATGGCCGCTGAGCCTGCGCGTCCGGAGCCTGTGTTCCACAACGGGAGAGGCCACAACAGTGAGAGGCCCGCGTACTGCAAAAAAAAAGGGAATCCTGGAATCACATTTGATTCCTCTTCCTCTCAGCACTGTTGTCATGGCCTTGTCAGTAATCTCCCCTCCCCTGCTGTGCGCCCTCTACCTTGCTACCCAGTTAGTTTTCTTTTTTTGTGTGTGGTACGTGGGCCTCTCACCGTTGTGGCCTCTCCCGTTGCGGAGCACAGGCTCCGGACGCGCAGGCTCAGCGGGCATGGCTCACGGGTCCAGCCGCTCCGCGGCATGTGGGATCCTCCCGGACCGGGACACGAACTCTTGTCCCCTGCATCGACAGGCAGACTCTCAACCACTGCGCCACCAGGGAAGCCCAGTTTTCTTTTATGTACACACGAAGACCAGATCATGTCACTTTTCTGCTTGAAAATCTTCTCGTACCTACAGAATGGTCCACATTTCTTAGCAGAGCTTTGTTATCAAAGTCCTTTAAGATTAGTTCCCCAGCCCCCTCTTCCACCTTCCCCACCTCCCAATGCCACTTCGACCAACACACAGACACACACAGACACACACACACACACACACACACACGCGCGCGCCGCACACGTCCCTAATGGTGTCTGGCCACTCTAGGCTTTGCATATCCACTTCACTCTACCCTGCCTCCCAGCCTCTGCCTGCCCTTTGCCCTTCAGTTAGAATGCCTGGCCTCCCTTCCTACTTCTGTGTCAGAATTTCGTTCAACAGCAAGATGAAACCTCTGCGGAGCTTTCCTTTCCTCTTGGCAGAATGAACCGTTCCTATCCTCTCAGCATATTTTCTTCATGTGTCTAATGCAGCAGTAAATATCATTGCTTGTGGATTTAATTCACCTTTTTGCTTGTTTCCTAAAAGCAGGGCAGTCCTTGGACATCTCTATATCCTGAGTGTCATGCATGGTACCCTGCATTTGAAAATCGCTTGATCTAATCGGTCTAACCAGGCATCTTGTTACAAACTTTTAGCGTTTCACTCCTTTTTCTGTTTCTTACCTTGCCCTTTTTATTTCCACCGTGCTTCGACCCTTAAGTTTGTGGGTTGTTTATGGGCTTTTATGCTGACCTGTAAGCTTACACCGCATGCCCTCCTACAATGTCTACTTCTTTAGAATTAGGTGTACCTTTCCCTCATCACAATCATGGTCTTCAGTCCATCTCCTCATGTCTCAGTGATACTGTAAGATAACTGAATTATATATTATGATCATGACATCTGGTCGTGCAGCTCTGTGAGTTGACATATCTGAGGCTCACTTCTTCCCCATTATTTTCTTTCATGAGTCTCTTCTATAGCCTGCAGTACTCTTCTCACTGCATACCTACAGGCTTCCACAGCAAGTTGTTTATTGGTTTTATTTGTCATTTTTATTGTCATTTTTATCCGTCTCCCTCCTGTCTGTATCCTTGCCATTTCCAAATTCAGTGAGTGCTAATTTTCTGATAAAATTTACTTATTGAATAAACCTTAACATGGTAGTGAAGGACAATAACAACAACAACAAAAAAATTTATGATGCAAAAGCCAGAACTTTTCTTCCTTTAATTATTTTGGCAAACAGGCTTGCTAGTTAAGAAAAGGCTTTTTAACAACCAAGTACATCTTCGATGGCAATACGGTCATCTGTTAGTTTGGAGAAATAGAAAAGTTGGTATTACAAAAATCCAAGTATTCCTTTGTTAGCAGATAGATCTTAATTAATAGCATGTTGAGACATCGGAAATTGAAAAAGTTTGTTTTTTATTACCCTCTGTTGGAAGTGTTTGGAGGTTAGGTTGGTATAGGGAGGTAATGCCAAGGTAATTCCAGAATGTAGAAATCAGGTGACATTTTGAGAACGGAAATCAACTTTTTCAAAAATTTCATTTAATTTTATTTTATTGAAGTATAGTTGATTTGTAATGTCATATTAGCTTTAGGTGTGCAGCACAGTGATTCAGTTATACGTGTGTGTGTGTGTGTATGTATATTCTTTTTCAGATTATTTTACCTTATAGGTTATTACAAAATATTGAGTACAGGTCCCTGTTGGTTATCTATTTTATATATAGTAGTATGTATGTGTTACTCCCAACTTCCTAATTTATCCCTCCCCCTCCTTTCCCCTTTGGTAACCATAAGTTTGTTTTCTTTGTCTGTGGGTCTATTTCTGTTTTGTAAATATGTTCATTTGTATCTTTTTTTTTTTTTTAGGTTCCACATATAAGTGATATCATATGATATTTGTCTTTCTCTGTCTGGCTTACTTCACTTAGTATGATAATCTCTCTCTAGGTCCATCCATGTTGCTGCAAATGGCATTATTTCATTTCTTTCTAATGGCTGAATAATATTCCATTGTATATATGTACTACATCTTCTTTATCTGTTCATCTGTTTGTGGATATTTAGGTTGCTTCCGTGTCTTGGCTGTTGAAAATAGTGCTGCAGTGAACACTGGGATGCATATATCTTTCTGAATTATAGTTTAAGACTGGAAATCAACTTTACATGGTTATCTGTAGAATTTCCTCTTGCCTGGAGATCTGTAAAACATCAGGTAGAATTTGCTATTTTAGTTTGTATAAGGCTGAAACAGAATGTATGGTAGTGGTTTTGATCTCTTGAGAGTCACAGTTTCTCCTCAGGAAAAAATGCACAAATGTGTATATACACTATATTTTGCATAGGGCTTACATTTCCAGTAATATCATAGAATGGATAGCCTGAAGAACTCTTCTTCAATAAAACTCTTTAAAATGATGCATCTTTTAGAAATGTATGGCTGAGCTGGCAAGAAAGGTCTTGCCAGCCCTTGGAAGCCAGGAATGAAACAAGAGCGGATAACCAAAGAAAGAGGTATGTGCCAAAGCAGCTAATGGTATCTTCTAATGTCTAGAGACCCAGAAAGTTTGCTCAGGACCTGAATTAATACTACCTGCATGGCCCATAAAATTCCAAGCCAAGTATCTAGTTTAAAGTGGCACCAAATGGACAATGTTTCTAGAAACCAGTCAGAATCATATCCTTTCCAGAAGAATTAACTCTTAACCAAAGCCTTAAAGATTTGCCAAAGATAAAAGTTCTAGTAAAAGTAAACATACAGAAAAGTTATGAAACATGCAAGGGTGCAGCTAAAGCAATACTTAGAGGAAATTTTCTAGCTTTAAGTGCTTATAATAAAAAGGGAGAAAGTTTAAAAAATTGAGCCTATAAAGATTAGCTTCACAAAATATTCAGAGATAAGGGGAAGGGAGAAGATGACTTGCTACAAGAACATAATTGTGGGTACAAGTACTGAATCAAATTATGAGCATTATCTATTATAACTGTAGCAGTAGAAGCTCCCTCTACTCACCAAAGAAACACACAAGACAAATAACCAAACTCTGTAATGCCTTTCATGCATGTCATAGTAAAACACATAATTCATTTACTTGAATAACAAAAATTCCTGTTTCCACTTTTGGCCCTGCCAAAATGTAAATCTTAAAAAGTAGAAACAAAATATCAAACATTGCTCTTAGATCTCATTTTCATTTTTATAGTATTAGAGTGCTATTAATTGTCAAATTAAGGTCTTTTTCGAAAAATCATCAATGTTTGAAAAACATTTGGCATGTTAATTCTGTTATAACCGAATTGGGAACATATAAAGATACACTTTTTAATATTCAGTTTCTGTGTTATTTTGTATTTTATATCATATATGTTATAGTGTTCATGTTCCATAAGTGTTTCAAATATCTTTTAAATAATAATAGAAATACAGTAAATAACTTCCAAAGTGGTAGAGAGCACAGGACATATAAAAAGCACATATTAAAGTACCAAAAAATAATTAATAAGCACATCAAATTTAACTCTGCAGTTAAAAAACAAAGACTGTTAGACTGGAGAAATCTAGCTATATGCTGTTTATAACCACACACTTAAAACATGAAGACGCAAAGATTAAATGTAAAAAGGTGGGAAAAGCTATACCAGTAATGTACTAAGCAAAAGAAAGCTAGTATATTTTTTATAATGTCTGACAAATAGCTTTTAAGATAGAAAACATTACTAAATGTATAGAGAGTCTCTAAATGATAATTAGAAGGATCAATTCATCAGAAAAGGTAGTGTCTAAACATATTACCAAGTGCTATAGCTTCAAAATATATATTAAAACAACAGTTGACAAAAATATGAGGAGAGATTGATCATCATCTCTATGATGATGATCATCATCATAGTGGGTTAATTAAATATGCCTTTCCCAGGAAATGATAGTTCAAACAGACCAGAAATTCAGTAAAACTACAGAAAATTTGAACAGCACGGTTAGCAAGCTAGCTCTAATAACCAATAACTAAGTATAATACCCAGAAATGAAGATTACACTGTGTTCTCAAGTGTTTCTCAAGAGAAAACATATATAAAAATTGACTTTGTATTAAAGCATTAAGCATATTTCAAAAAGTCATTGGTATCATACAGATCATGTTCTTGGGTCACAATACAGCTAAATGAGAATAAGTGCACAGACATTTTTAACTTAAGAAAAATTCAGTATGTTTAGAAATCTTAAATACCTTCTGTTACCTTCTCCCAGATTAGTGGCCAGATGAATGGCCTAAATCAGAATATACTTGATGTCATGTTTCCTTAATGCTTGAAGGTTGAGTGAGTTACCTATTTCCTCATGGCTGAGTTTACCTCTGTCATTGCCTTCCACACGAAATACCCACTTACATAGGACTTTGGGTTTCTACCCCTGCTTCTTTCCTCATACTACCCAGGAGTACCTAACTCTGAAATATGATCCATGTTGACCTACAGGCTATTCACCAGAGAGCCAAGAATGGTTGAAAGCCTTTATTACAAAGATACCATCAAAAAGGAAACCACCTTGTCTAATAAAAGAAACTCAGATTACCAGAGATTAGCAGTAGAGGAATGATTCCCGGGTGGGGAGGACAGCTGGACCACGTGGATAGTCTCCATTTGGACATCCCCTTCCTCCTTACTAACCATGACTCCCTCTGCGCACTGACCTGGGTGCCGAGAGGACTTGTCATCACTTTGGTCCAAGTATGGTGCCCATAATCCTTTGCTTAGTACCTCAAGCACAACTGAGACTAGACTTTTGAACAGGACTTTACTTAAACCTTAGAGGGTAGCAAAAGGAAGAGCAACGGAGAGTAACAAAGCATCAAGAAGTGCCCTGCTTTCCACTGCTCCCAGATCCAGGCCCACCTAGGTTCTGACCTGTCCCCACACTGAGCATCACCCGGGCGCCCACACCTCAACGTCTGCCCTTCAGAAGTCTAGACCTAAGAGCTTCTGGAAAGACACCTTGGCCTCTTTCTTTCATTTCGCACTTCCCATCTGAGGACTTGCCCCTTCCCAGAAAGAGTAACATTAGGAAGGTTCATTTCCTTTAGAGAAGCATATGCCTGTGTCTCACCCTGCAAGCCCCAGCACGAGAATTGTCTTGCCAGTGCACTACAGTGGCAGTATAATTGCTGCACACTAACAGAAGCCAGAGATCATTTGGTTATACATCTAGTAGGAGACCTAGTCTGCTCCTCTCCTGCCACATACATAGCACTGGCCCCTGAGGTGACTTAAAGCATTACATCACTTTGTGCTCTGCACCACTTCTAACCTTGCACAGGGTATTTTATTGCAAAGGACTCTTTGCAATCCTTAACTCAGGTGGGACCCCACCTTATACCCCATGCCCACACAAACTCCCTATTGACCAGGGATAGAAAGACTGAATCCTAGGCTCTTGTCACTTAGGTCATTGGGTGGGGAAATAGGCTTTACAATCCAGAGTCTTACTTTAAGCACCATGGGGAGAGCATCTCGGCCCTTTGCTATATGGACTTGCTGGAATTCCATTTCTGTCCTGCCTTGAAGGAGGGCCAAGGGGACAGATACATGTATAGAGATGTAAATCCTGTATGTTCTCCTGTTCCCCTGAGACCCTCAGGAGGCAGCCTAGCGCTTGCCTGCCCTTTTTGTACTGGACCACTCCTTTCAACCATTCTTCTCACCTTGAGTTGTCTCCCTCAGCTTTCTAGCTACTGGTCTTGCAGTTGATCTCTCGTGTCAGGCCTTCTCTAGCCTTTCGGAATTTGACTTCATCTCAGACTCAGTACCTTAATTTAAACCCCCAGATTCAGCTCCTCATATTCTCTTAGCCCATTGGTTATGCTTTTCCCCGTTTCGTTCACTTCAACAAACTGAACCCTGAAGTACCGTGTTTCAAAGGGATGGCCTTCCTAAATATCGAATACTATACTGTAAGAGGCAACTCACACTTATTCAATAATTAGGAAAATTTAATCTGTTAGCTGTTAGAAATATATGCCCACATGTAGGTTAAAAATAAGATTTATGGGAATTCCCTGGTAGTCCAGTGGTTAGGACTCGGTTCTCTCACTGCCAGGGCCCCGGGTTCGATCCCTGGTCGGGGGAGTAAGATCCTGCAAGCCATGTAGCGTGGCCAAAACAAGAAAACAAACAAAAAACAAAAAAGCAAAACAAAAAAAACTATGTGCAACATTTAATTTAATCAAAAATTAAATTGTTTTTAAAATCTGTTTCTTGTATTCTAGAAGAGAACCCCTGATAACTCTAACATAGATTTTGAAAAAGAAAAATTCCACTTCAGGGCCGTTTTCTACTTGGATACATTTCTGGGTTTTGTCTCTGACATCTTTATGATGCCCGGTGCTTCGAATACTATTCCTCCTACACTCCTCTGTAAAATCATTTCTAATCCTGGTTTTGAAACACTGATTTTTCCTCTTGCAGTCGCTTATGTCAGAGGGCATTCTGACCTCAGGCAAATACCAGGCAACCCAAGTACTTGATCTCAGACAAATCCTATTTTCATAGCCTGGCCCTTGATAATGAACCTGGGAAGAGAAATGGAGAATTCTGTAGAACCATCAGCTCATAAGGAGGTGCATGTCTTCTCCATTCATCTGGGGCATTGGTGAGTGAACAGTTTTAACTGTCCTTGTTGTATGGTCATTTTTTACTGAATCGTACCTTGACTCAAAAAATCCAAGTAACTGAATAGTCATGCGAAGCCTCTGGCATCGAAGTGGGCTTCTGGGATGCTTGCCAATGAGTTCCTGTTTTGAGGACACAGAATCGAAATGGAAAGATTAAGTGGAGACACAGCCCCACCCCTCTAAGTCTTATTCCTATGTTCCATTCAAATCTTGCTAGCCTGATTCCTGTGGGGTCTGGGCTTTGGAAATTCTCTTTTTTTCATGGATGTCTCAGTGCACCTTGTTAAACCAAATTTGGACTATGGCCTGTTCATCTGCTTCCAGCTCTGCTGGTTGGTTCCAGTTTCCTTGCTCATTAAAGCCAAGATAATCTGGCACCCACCACTCAGGCATCCTCAAGTGTCTGGCACCAAGGTAAACCTGGAAGCCAGCTAAGAAGCCTCAGTGATCCAACACACTCATTGCGTGATGAGAGGCAGTTGTGGTCCCAGAAAGAGCACTGGAATAGGAGCAGAGCTGGGTTCTTGTCTCATCTTTGCCTCTACTGCATCATGTAAGTTTGGGCATGTCTGTGATTCCTCTGAAAATCTCTTCCCCCAGCTATATATGTGTTTGGACTAGACAGTTTCTCAGGTGTCTGGCAGTTCCAAAATACTGAGTATATGAAAAGCTAAGGGAGCAAAGCTCCATTTGTGCCTATTGTTGCAAAAACACAACCTAGCTTTAAAGGTATTAGCAATAAATGCCTAAAGTTGCATATGCTCCTGATGCTTTTCCACAAAAGTAGATAGTGTGACAACAAAATAAGAAGAGCACAGCCCATATTCTGGAGGTAAGAATTAACCTCTCTAGGCCTCACATTTCCCACCCTGTAAAACAGGGATAATAACGGCTAATTTTAAATTGCCTGGAAGATTAAATGAGATAATCCTTGGTACTTAGAACTGGGCCAGACAAAAAGTAAGTGCTCACTGAAAATTATTATTAATATAAAAATGGAAAGATTAAAATTGATATGGAATTTTAGTAAGCTTATGCTGAAATGATAAATATTTAATTGCTGTTCAAAAGTCAAAGTGGGAACAGAATAGAGAATCCAGAAACAGACCCACACGTGTATGATCACCTGGTTTCCAACAAAGGTGTCACTGCAGTGTAGTAAGGAAAGGAGGGGTTTGTCACTGGTGCTGGATCAATTGAATATCCATATGGAAAAAAAACATGAACTTTGACTCCTACTTCACGCCATACATAGAAATCAGTTGCATGTGGCTCATAGTGTGAAAGGTAAAACATTAATACTTCCAGAAGTGTTAACACTTCTCTAGAACATAACATAGAAAAATAAACTCATGACCTTAGCAAAGATTTCTTAAGTGGGACACAAAAAGCATTAACCTTAAAGGAAAAGAGTGGTAAATTATATTTCATTAAATTTAAGAACTGTTCATCGAAAGACACCATTAAGATAGTGAAAAGGCAAGTCATAGAGAAAGAGAAGATATTTGTTTTATATATATATATCTCCAGCAAAAGACTCTTATTGAGAATATGTAGAGCTGAACAAGCACTTTACTAAAGAAGATAGCCAACTGCCAAAAACATATGAAAAATGCTTAATATCATTAGTCCACAGGGAAAATGGAAATTAAAACCACAGTAAGATATTGCTATGTTCCTATAAGAATAGCTAAAAATTTTTAAATTGACAATACCAAATGTAGTGGGGATATGGACCAATTAGAACTCTCATACACTGAGTAAGGGAAAAGTCAGGTACATCTACTTTGAAAAACTGTTGTACAGTATGTAGTAGAGCTGAATAGATTCATACTCCATGACCCAGCAGTTTCATTCTTAGATAAATACCCAACAGAAAGGAGTACATATGTAGAAGAATGCTCATAACAGCATTATTCATAATAGGGAAAACTAAAAACAACCCAAGTCTCTATCAACAACAAAATGGATAAATTGTGCTATACTCTTACAATGGAATACTCCACAGCAATGGTACAGAGTAAATTCAGACGCAACATGGATGAATCTCAAAAACACATTGAGCGGGCTTCCCTGGTGGCGCACTGGTTGGGAGTCTGCCTGCCGATGCAGGGGACACGGTTCGTGCCCCGGTCCGGGAAGATCCCACATGCCGCGGAGCGGCTGGGCCCGTGAGCCATGGCCGCTGAGCCTGCGCGTCCGGAGCCTGTGCTCCGCAACGGGAGAGGCCACAATAGTGAGAGGCCTGCGTACCGCAAAAAAAAAAAACACATTGAGCAAAAGAAGCCAGATACACACACACAAAATACATACTGTACTAATCCATTTATGTAAAGTGCAAAGAGAGGCAGAACTGACCTATGGTTATAGATTACAGAGGTCAGAAAAAGCAGTTACCTTTGGTGAGTATAGAGACTGAGGAGGCACAAGAGAAGCTTCTGGAATTCTGATTATGTTCTATTTCTTGAACTGGTGGGGGAGGGGGGTGTTCACTTTATAAAAATTCACTGAACTGCATGCTTAAGGTTTGTATACTTTATGTATTTTATGCCTCAATAAAAAAGTTTATTTTAAAGAGCGAAGGAGTACCCCAAAAGTGGAAACAACCCAAATGTCTATGAAATATATTCAGCCATGGAAAGAAATGAAGTACTGATGCAGGCTACAACATGAAGGAACCTGGAAAACATTATGCTAGGTGAAAGACAATCACAAAAGACTGTACACGTATCATAAGATTCCATTCAAATGAGGTGTCCAGAATAGACACATCTACACAGACAGAAAATAGATTAGTGGTTGCCTGTGGTTAGGAAGGTTGGGGAGAAATAGGGAGTGACTACAAACAGATATGGAGTTTCTCTTAGGGTGATGAAATGTTCTAAAATTGATTATGGTGTTGGTTGTGCAGCTCTGAATACACTAAAAACCATTGGATTGTACACTTTGAGTGAATTGTATATGAATGAAATCTCAAGCTGCTATGAAACCAAAAGCCAAGGGATACTGATAACTGTGGAATGATAAAAACCCCATAGGAAAAGGCTGTACCATGTGGCCCTATGGCATGATAGTTAAGAACACTGATATGGGAGTCCAACAGTGCTCTAATCCTAGCTCTGATGTTTACTGTGTGACATCGGGCAAATTGTCTAACCTCTGTGAGCCTGAATGTTTTCATCTGTAAAATATGAATATTAATAGTACATACTCCATAAAACTTATGTGAAGCTCATTCATTTAATCAAGAAATAGTTGAATATCTTCCATTTGCCAGGTCTAATCAGTGATAACTGTTGTTATAATTGGCCAGGAGGTTTTGCATCTGAAGAGTCTTTACTCCATTTTAGTGATGGAGGTGACAAGTAAATTTGAGAGTGTGTCCTGAGGACGGGACATCTTTGCCCTACTGTACCACACCAGCATCTATTGCAAAATGCAAAAGAAATGTTCATTTTAGTGCCACTAAGTTATTAGTATTGAATTATATACTGCTATTAAGAAAAGGAAGTATGTAATACATTTATAGAGGATTTCCATCCAGAAGTACTAAAACTATGAACAATTGATGATTAAAGGATTGGCATTTAGTTACCTAGAAAATTTAGCAGTTCAGGATATTTTATATGAACACTGAGTCATAACCGCAATTGATACATGGATAATTTAAAAATAGAAAGTGACCATTTGTTACAGGAGTGTGTGACAGGGTTTTTATTTCGGTGAATATGTATTGTTCCCATATATGGTCTTAAAATGGGTGTTCTGCAAAGTCACCGTATAATTCTTTTTAAATGTTACATTGAGAGTGCTCATAGCCTACAGGAGTTGAGAAAGAAGCAATTATAAGTTAGTCAAGTACCTGGCACTAAGGGGCAGGCACATCCCATAAAGTAAGGGTTAAGAGCTTAGTTTTGGGAGTCTGACCTGCCTGGGCCTCAGTTTCCTCATCTGTAGAAAGAAATCTGTGTCATAGTATTGGGAGCATAGAGTGAATTAACACAGATGAAGTGCTCTAACAAGCAGGCAGTTGGTACGCTATTGTTGTGGGAGAACCAGTATGGTGGATTCATATCATGAATGTGCATTAAGTTATGGATATAATTTTTGCTTAACTTTTGTGAAGCTTTAGGGAATTAGAAAAGTTTCTCCTTAATGCAAAGAGATTAATTAATGAAACTGAGTAATTAGATCCCAAAAGAGCTGATTAGGTATGGTGAAAAAAATAACAAACCCAAACAGACTTGCCCAGAATGAGAGAAAAGCCACTAAGGGGTTTTGTCACCAGGATATAAAGCTTTTAGAAGCTTTTACATCTCAGAATTCAAGGTAACTATGAAAGTTGCTTTAATTTTAGCTGAAAGGGAGGTTGGGATTGGATTAAGCAGTTGTTCATAAGTTAACATTTTGTGAATAGGCATTTAAATACGCATAGATGTTTATATTTGAAAACTGTACATCTCTTTTAAATTTGGCTTTTAAGAGTCTAGTAATTGTTTTGTTAATAGAGAGGCTTTTTAAAAATAGAGAAATCCACAGTTGAGTGTGAAAACATGCTGAAATTTGGTTTTCAAACTTACATCTTTGGGAAGCCAGTCTGCTGGAATTCTGCAAGCCTCGCTGCGCTCCTGCAGGCAAGAGAAATAGGTTCCTCATGGTGACCATACGCACTGAACCTCTAAAGTGGTGGCAGAAGCCTCAGGCTGCTACAAACTGGAGTCACATTTCTGGCATGGAAATAGTGGTTTCCTATTCAGCAGACATGGGGTATGACCAGTTCCTGCTACTTCATTTACTGAGCTCACCTTCATAGAACTTGCCTGCAAAGTGCTGAGCTGCCGTTATCCTCCGGGACAGGTGGCCGATGAGCTGCTACCTGCTCTTTGCTGCCTACTGCCTGGGGTGGCCAGTGGTGCTTTTCTCTTGCTGTGTGGTGGGGCATCAGGGATAGGGTGGGTGCTGAGGGGGAACACAGCACTTTGTTGGTGTTTCTTTATTTTAAAAAACCCAAAACAGTGAAACAAGTAACCCATTTATGATATAAAAATTAGAATTTATATATAAGCAGAAAGAGAAAGTTATAATCCTACCACTCAGAGAAAACCATTGTTACCATCTTGATATATTTCTTTCCAGTCATTTTTAAGCCAGTTTACATTTTTTATTTTATACTTTTTATCTTTATTCCTTTTCCAGCCTTTGAAAGCTGGAAACATTACAAATGTGTATGATATAGAAAGGAACAGTCCCCATATCCTCAGCCTCCAGAGATCATCACTGGGGACATTTTAATTCTGTTCTTCGTAAGTGGTGACCCTCTCCTGCCTCTGTTGGCTTGTCTTTCTTTTAAAACTTGTAGCTAGTTTTACTTAACTGGATTTTTACTTTTTCATCTTTTTTCTTTCCTGACTTCAACCTCTACAAACCTTTTTTTTTTTAATTTTTGGATAGAGAATATTGAACATGCACAAAAGCAGACAGACTAGTATAATGAAACCCCTTGTTTCCCTCTCGCAGCCCCGTCAACCCTGAAGCCATGGCCAGTCCACCCCAATCACATCCCACGTACCCCACGCCCCACTCCCAGCCCTTACGTGGACCTGCTAACTTCGTAACTGCCTTCAAAGGTCCTTCTCGGCCCTTCTGACTTCACTCTCTTTTGGCAATGAGGAAGGATCAAACGCCTGCCCTCCTGCACTCAGAACTTCTCATGAGCCGGTGCTCGGCTCCCTGTCGCAGGTCTGACCGGCTGACCTGGGCTTTCCCCGCTCCTGGAAGTTCCCAGACGTTGGGTGTGCCAGCCTCACATGTTCAGCTCCTCATTCCTTTCCTGTTAATGAAGGAGGCCATCGCTCAAATCATTTGGAAGGGGAAAAGTGGAATTTACTACCTGGGTGTTCCTCTTCCATGCTGTTCATATAAATTTAAACTTAGATTCCTGAGAATTAGATTGAACATGACAAAAATTGCTGTGTGGGCAGTTTAGTTGAGTACTTGCAGATTGATAGAGCCCTTTGTAATAATGAAGGAAAAAGGTTCTCTAAGCTGCTTGGTTCCAGAAGGTGAGGTCACCAGTTAAGGAGTTTGTAACTAACGCTCCTCATTAACCCTTTGCTGGGTGGCAAAAAGAAAATACAAAAAAAAACCAGTCCACAGGCTCTTCAAATCCTGGCCTCAGGAGAATCTAAGAAATCATCTTGTACAACCCCCTTCTCGTGCCTGGGGACCTTACAATGCATTCAGATTTACTTGTCCCAGAATTTTTTACATTGACTCCTTTTAAGCTTTTGAAATATTCTCAAACCATCACCACGTCATGGCCATGGACTTCTGCCATGGCTTGCTGTACCAGTGGTCAACTTTTGCATTTGATTACATAACCAAATACCACACAGAACTGGAAGACATCAGAGTTTGAGGTGTCCCTCTTACCTGGCAGTCCAATCAGTGTTTCCACCAAAGTCAAAGGGAATTTGCTTACCCCAACTAAAAGATGGAGTTTGTTGTGTGACCACAAGGTGATCCAAGCCCAATTGCTTCTCAACGATGGAGTCTGTCTCTAAAATTCAGTGGGATCAAAATAAGGTCAGGACCTGCATTCTGGCTGGATGTGGTGCCCTACATGAGGCCCCTCCTTGCTGGGGATGTCTGGACAGCAGGAAGTCCCTTGCTCTCAGTCCTCTTGGTTGTATTACCCTTTCTGAGCTCTCAGAACACTGTTTTCTCACTCTTTTAAGACTCACGTTGTTGGGAAAACTGGCCACAAGGTCAAGAGGGTGACCCAAGCAAGAGCAGCATGTTCCCGTCATGCAGACTGGATAGAAAGCAGTCTGTGGGACAGGCAGCCCAATATCTGTTGCATGTGTCAGTGTGTCTAGTAGGTCATGCTTCTTTTCATCATCTACCTTTGTTTACCAAACGTATTACGTTACCGAAGGATTGCTTGACTTGGTTTGCCTGTTGGTGCCATTCCTGAGAGATCGTGGTCTTCTTCAGGCTGTTTTCAGTCCAGTGTGACCTCGGGTGCATTCGTAGAACCATGGTATGCAGGATGTGGCACTGACAGCATGAGGAAGTGAATGTGGTATATTCAGCTAATGTCATTTCTCTGCTTAAAACTCCCCAGTGGTTTCCCACTGTACTTGAAATAAAATCTAAATGCTTCGTCCAGGCCCATCAGAGCATCTCTTGTTGGGCCACCGTCTACCTCACTAGCCTCTTAGCTTCCAGTTCTCTCCTTTCCAATCTTCTGTTCCTTAGATGCACCCAGCTTGCTCCTACCTTCAAACCTCTGCTCTGGTTGTTCTCCTGCCCGGGATGCTCTCCCCCGTGTCATCATGTGACATCCTTTTTGTACACACAGGTCTCAGTCTATTTCCTCAGAGAGACCTTTCCAAACTAAATCCGAGGTAGGTCCCAGGCATTCTCATCACCTCACCTGTTTTATGTTTTTTTAAAAAAAATTTTTTTTATTATTATTATTAGTTAATATTTATTTATTTGCCTGCATCGGGTCTTAGTTGCAGCACATGGGATCTTTGTTGCAGCATGCGGGATCTTTTGTTGTGGCACGCGGGCTCTTCGTTGCAGCATGTGGGCTTCCCTCTAGTTGTGGCACGTGGGCTCAGTAGTTGCGACACACTGGCTCTCCGGTTGTAGGGCATGGGCTTAGTTGCTCCACGGCGCGTGGGATCTTAGTTCCCCGACCAGGGATCGAACCTGCGTCCCCTGCATTGGAAGGCAGATGCTTAACCACTGGACCACCAGGGAAGTCCCCTAACCCTGTTTTATTTTCTTCAAAGTCCTTTCTACTATGGTAAGTAATCTTATCATTTATTTGTTTGCTTATTGTCTTTCTGTCCCCACGAGAACTTAAGCTCCACAAGAGAAGGGAACTTGTCAATCTTGTTTACTTGTATGTCTCCAGGGCCTAGAAAAAAAAGTACCTGCCACATAGTAGGAGCCTAATAAGTATGTGTTGAGTGGCTAATTGAGTGAATGTAGGTGGTTATTAGGAGCATGTTTGGGAGGAGGATGTTGAGGATTACGATAGTGACTCACAGCCAAGCCACATGGCTACTTATCCCGAAGGAGAGAAGATCCAGGGGGCTACGTGCTAACTATGTAAACATTCAAAGCTGGTGCTATCCCCAAAGTAGAGCCTGCCCTGCTGGAAGAGATCTGCCACTTCACTCATTTCTCGAAGCCAGACTGCTATCCCCTGAGGAGATGGGCTTGTTCTGGGCAGCCCCATGGGGTAGAACTGGGCCACCAAGTGGGAACTCTAGGAAGATGTATTTTGGCTCTACGGGGGAGACTTTTTTTTACGTTGTCGTTGCTGTCTGAGGGTGGAGTGGACTATACTAGCGAGTAGTGGTTTCTCAGGCACGTCAGGTGTGCAAGCGAAAGTTGGACACACTCTGGGAAGACCCGGTGTGGGGAGGTATGGGGATCTAACTCTACGGTTAGACCAGGCAGGGCTTACAAGCCCTTTCAACCCGGAGTGGCAACAAATCTACCCTATGTTTTTATTTTCTTATTCATTCAGTAAATGTCATATACCAGCTGTGCGCTCAGGCTTTCCACCGCCCTTCATACTTCCCCCTTACGGGGGGTGGGGAGGGGGTACCTACCTCAGGGCCCCCTTGCAGTGAGCGGTGGGGGGTTGGGGTCGGGGGAGGGCTGCAGGGAGGGTGTCAGACGCCGTAGGAAGACACAGAAGTCGGGAGGGGGGAGCCTGGTCTAGGTCATCGGGGAAAGCCTGCCAGAGGGCATGGGCTTTACACAGTGGTCTGCAGAACTGGTGGAGGTCGTCAGGAAGAGAATCGGGAAAAACACCCTGAGGGAGAAGAGTGTGGAGCCTGATGGGTTTGAGCAGCTTAAGAAGTTCTGTTACAGTTTCTGGCACTTAAGGGCTTGGGGCCAGGAAAGTTGAACGTGCCCAGGGCAGACCCACATGGTAAAGAATTTTGTCATTACTTCTTTGTGAAGCAGTGATAGAGCACAGTGTGCGGGGGGGGGGGGGGGGGGGGGGGCGGCAGCGGTGGGAGAAACAAGCCGGAGGGGCTGGAACAGTGGCAGAAGCCAGCCCAGTAAGGCCTCGGAAGCCGGGTCTGCGCTGCGTGCCCGGGGCAGTGAGGGCCCCGCAGGGTTTAAGCAGTGGAGTGACACGGGGACTTGTATTTTGGAGAGGGCACTACCCTCAGTGTGGAAAACGGGTTTGAGAAATGGCGGGAGAGCCACACACAGGTTGTTAGATGGTCCTTGAAAGAAGCAGTGGTGGCCCTGACTAAAGTGGTGATTGGGAAGAAGAGAGATGAGCAGATTTCAGAGACGTTTGGGAGGGGAGTTCAGTGATGGATCAACACAGGCCAAGACAAACCTGGGGTGTTTCAGTTTGGGGCAGTTGCGGCGCCTTTTTTGGTTTAGTGGAGGTGATCCCATTTCCTGGGACGGAGAACACAGGAAGAGAAATGGTTTTGCTGGAGGTGGGGACTTTTGGAGGCGTGAGGCTGAGGTGCCTAGGGGACAGCTAAGTGGCAGTTCCCAGTAGACCCTTGTATACGTCAGTCTGGAGCTTAGAGAGGTCTGGGCTGACGGCACCGACTGAGGAGCCTAAAGCAGAGAGTTGCTGCCTGAACTCCTGGGAGTGGATGAGACAGCCCAGGGGGAAGGGTAGGGCTGCAAGAGAAGGCAGCCAGGCATGCCAGCATGTAAGGAGCAAGGAGAGGAAGAGGAGCCTGGGAAGGGGCAGGCACCCAGAGTGGGGCCTGGAGCCAGAGGAGGGAGAAATCGCCAGGCCCCAGATGCCCTCTGAAGGTCAGGCCAAGACACGCCTAAAAAGGTTTGGACATTAGGGACCTGGACAGAAGCAATTATTTTTTGCTTTTGCTAAATGAGGTATATTTAGCAACGTTGTTCCCCTATATTCTGGATTAAAAGGGGTGCCCCTACTGGGTCAAGAAGAGCCTCTGTCACCACAGTCCAATCTCAGCAGTGGGTAAAGGTGAACTCAAGTGACCGAAGTCTGGAAGGCCCTGGTCTCACTGCTGGTAAGGGAAGCGTGATACTTTCCCACCTGTGATAGCCTTGGCCCTTTCAGGTACTTAGGACAGCCACTCTGCCACCAGGTAGAGATGACTGTAAACTAGAAATGTAGAAAGGAATTGTTAGATCTTAAGGAGTTATAATTAACTAGAACTAGAGTTGACGGCTTAGTGGTTGTTCTGTAATGAGTCCCTGTTACGAGTGGCTAAAGAGATTGGCAGTGGGAACCAGGATGTGGCTGGGAACAGGGCTGGGAGAAGTCTCTGACAGGACTTCTGAATTCGTAGCCAAGAATGTGGCTTCTATTGAATCATAAAAGATAGGGAGGGATTTCTAGCTGTGACCCACTGAGATGAAAAGTTGGGTTGTATTATCTTGTCCTGGAGTTACCATGACAGTGGTTGGGGGGCAGGGGGTGGTAATAAAAGGAACAGAGGCTCTGAGTCTGACCTGGTTTTGAATCCAGGGTTTATTGCATACTAGCGAGGTAACCTTGGACAAGTGACATGGAACCTCTCTGAGCCTCAGATGATTCATTTGTGAAACACGGTTTATGTGGCTCTTGTCAAAGGTACATTAATGTGTGTGGAGCCCCTGGCACAGAAGAGATATTAAATAAATGGTCACTACTGCTATCCTTATCATTTTTATCATCACTATTGTCAAAATTACGTTCATGTAGTTGTCGTAGATTACAAAACACTTTCACATGTTCTCACTGAAGTAAAAACAGATTTCAGCTCAATTTGCTCCCACAGAAAGAGGTTTTGCAACCTTCCTCTGTCATAGCACTGGTAATACCATGTTATCACCACACTGGTGTATCTGCCAACCCCATTAGACTGTGAGTGCCTTACACAGAGGGGTCCTCTTATGGATGCCCCGTGCCAGAGTAATCTAGTGCTTCCGTTTCCATGCATCGTGGATCCACGTAAGGAAGCACTTTCTCACGAACAGAGCCCTTCAGAAGTAGAGCAAGTAGCTTCAAGATGTGAGCTCTCCCCGACCCCTCGCCGGGGGTATGTCAAGGGCCACCTGGCAGGGACATAGTTGAAATGGGGCTGAGCTGATTGGGAGGCTGGCTTAGAAGAGATGGTTCTTAAGCCCCTATTTACGTCCTATTAGTGCTTTAATTGGATGAAGCAGTTCTGGTGTCCACTCAAGTTCATTCACAGGAGCATTTGCGGACTTCCCTGGTGGCGCAGGGGACACGGGATCAATCCCTGGTCTGGGAAGATCCCACATGCCGCGGAGCAACTAAGCCCATGCGCCACAACTACTGAGCCTGCGCTCTAGAGCCCGTGAGCCACAGCTACTGAGCCCACGCGCCGCAACTGCTGAAGCTTGTGTGCTCTAGGGCCCGCGTGCCGCAACTACTGACCGCATGCTGCAACTAAAGCCCTTGCGCCTAGAGCCTGTGCTCCGCAATAAGAGAAGCCCCCGCAATGAGAAGTCTGCATACTGCAATGAAGAGTAGCCCCCTCTCACCGCAACTAGAGAAAGCCTGCGCGCAGCAACAAAGACCCAACGTGGCCAAGAAAATTAATTAACTAAAAAGAAAAAAAAGAGGAACATTTGCATGTATTTAAGTTTGTGGGCCCTGTGCACAGTGAGCCAGACATGGCCGGCCTTGAGGACTCTTCCTTCCTGTGCTTCCCCAGCCCTTCAGAACTCACAGGACTCACCTTAACCCCAGTAGATGAATATTTTTTAATGTAAATGTTCGAAGTATAATTTTCTATGGCAGACACAGCGCATTTCAAACATCAAACGGGTCCTGGGTGTTTTGGCAGCATTTACTACATAACCTTTTGGATTTATATTTTCTCTTTCATAGAATAAAAACTTCAGTGCCACTACCTCAGGAGTTCCGCAAGTTCACATTATGTAAATATATGTAATAAAATATTTACTTAGGGTTTCCATAAAAAAGGTCCGAAGGAGAGAATAAGAGAGCTTCTCTTTGCTGGTTTTAGAGGCTCTTCTGGGAATTCTGAAATTTAAGCCTCTCAAATATGTTTGGATTGGCCCCCTTCATGTTTTATCTCCTGTAATGAACTCTTTGTCAGTTTGTCAATTTTGACTAAGGACAGAAAGTTCATGTGTAGTAACAACACACAGACTGAATTTAAAATTATGGTTTATATCATGATGTAATAATCCTTCTCTTTTCCTTTAGTCAATATTTACCTGTTAGGCTAGTATATTATAATTCTGACTTCAAAAGAAGACACTTTATTTTACCTTCTCCAAGTGTTGGTTTTAGATACTTGTAATATCAAAACTGGGAGTTGTTGAGCTGTCTGAGACGCTTGGCCGAATTCTGTTAGGGTTGAGTTCCTCGATCATTGCGGGGCAGGTTTCACTGCTCCCAGTGACCCAGCAACACAGCTGCATGGCTCACATGATGAGGCAGCTGAACTTTGAGCCACGCTGGTTTTCCTCAGCTTTCCAGACAGCCCTCTCCTCTGTGGGAAATAAGTCTATTCTGTTATCCCATAGCAGCCAGTATTTCTTAGATGGACTTGGGTTTTCCCTAATGTATTAGTGTTACAGGACTGGGTGGAGAAACCCAATGCTGCCCTGTAGGAGTGTGAGACAGATGAGAGTGGGGAATCTTAAATTCTTTTCCATCCCTGAACCTCTTATTTTAACCGCCCCAAGTTTAAACATTTTTCCATTTTAAAAACAGGGAAGAATCATCTCCCAGTGAAGAAGGAATAGGAGGACAATAAATGGCTACAAAATTTGAGGCTAAAATGTGAGATACCTTAAGACTGATTATCCAGGTAACCAGAGGAAAGAGTGGTGACGTGTCAGTAACTCTTTCTGAGTCAACTTGGGAATCAGTCAGGATTCTTTTAGTGAGAATTCAAGTTCAGCTGGGTCCTGGAGTTCAAATGAGGTCATCATGATCCTCCCTTTATTTCTTAGACCTGTTATTTTCTATATTGGCATGATTATGTGGCAAAAATGTTTCCTTGGCAGCTCCAGACTTATTGTCTAGGGTCCTGGGAGAGAGACCCTCTTTTCGGAAGCCCGTATCAATCCCTGAAAACAGGCTCAGAATAGATCTATTGATACTTGAGTCACATGCCTGTGCCTAGACCAATCACTATGAACAGGAATGGAGTATAACGGAATTCCATCAAGCACATACTTAAATTGTCAGCAGGTTCACCTTTGTGCTTGTGTCATCAGTGTGCTTCTGTCTGCCCATTATGCTTCCCCTCTGCAAACTATATGCCATTTCACATGTGTACTCTTTTCCATATTCTGTCCATTATATGCATTTTTGTGTGCATATAATCACATATACTCCATCTGATAGATGATTTATGGGATGTTCAAGAGGAAATCTTAAATGTATAACCTAACCAGCCCCCAAGCCCACTTTAGGTATGATTCTACCAGCCTGAGTCATCTGACCATGTCTCTGGTAGAACTCATAGAGAAGACGGGGCCTGTTGAAAAAACAACTCCACCAGGAAGGGAAAGGGCAATTCTAAAATGGAAAAAAAGTAGGTCTTTTACCACAGTAGGCAAACAAATTGTTGATTCGTTCACTCAACAAACATTGAGTGCCTATGGTGTGTCAGGCATTCTTCTAGGCACTGGGCCTCCAACAGTGGACTTGACACAAAAGGCCCTGCCTTACTGAAGCCTGCACTGTAGGGGCAGACAGTAAACACATGAGCCAATAAAGATGTGCTGTGATACCTGATAGTGATGAAAGCTCTGAAGAGAAGACGACGAGAAGCATCTTCAGTTATGGATTAGGTGCTTTAACAGAGATCAGAGAATCTCTTCTTGTCCTGGGATTCTCTTTCAGTTGACCCTTATAAGGTAGGAAGGATTTTGATGGGCAGATCCTGTTGTGATTATTATCCCAAGTGTAAGAAAAAGCATGAGCCAAGCAAGCATCTGAATGGGATGAGGTAAGATACGTTCTGGGAATGGAAAGCAGTTTCCCATGACAGCTGCATAGAGAGGATGTGGAGGATGAGCCATAAGGTTGGCGAGGTGGACTGAGGCGAGCCCGGGCAAGGGCACGAGTAACAGGCTAAGGAGCGACATCAGCAGACCCATGGGTACGAGAGGGGTGTTAGCAACAGTGTGGAGGGCTAGGTGGAGGGGGTGGAATCAAGGTAGGAAGGCCAGCCGTGGGGCCGAGGAAAGGCTGTGGCCGGGGTAGACAGGAAGGGCAGTGCTTTCAGGGGCAGGGGCTGCAGGATTTAGGCATTAACTCCTTCTAGTGAACTGTAAGGATTTGTTCCTCATCCAAAATGAGTCTTCTTTTACAAGTCTACTGATGTTTACTCAAAGACAAGAAGCCTTTAGAAATGGTAAACATTTGTAAAAATGGTTAATGTGATAAATGATTAATGGGATAAAAATGGTTAATGGGATAAAAATCTCATCATCTGTTGGCAGTACAATGAGGAAAGTAAATATAGCGCACACTGCAGTGGGTAGGTGGCGCACCGGGCCAGCCTGAAAATGGCAGCCTGTACTCCAAGCCCTGTGACCTCTGGGAGGGACATGTCTTCTCCGGATGGATTCCCAGGAGGGATTGCCCTTGCCTTCCATTCCAGGCTGATCAACCTTCTTGTGCATCTACAGGCAACTTTGAAGTGGGAGTTCACATTGCTGACGTCAGTTACTTTGTTCCTGAGGGATCCAGTCTGGATAAAGTGGCTGCTGAGAGAGCTACAAGTGTCTACTTGGTTCAGAAGGTAAAAATCAGTTTCCAGTTTCTTGGATTGAAAGATGTGCTTCTATTTAATCATCTTCCTTTGTTTGTTTGTTTCTCCTTAAAAACATCCATGAGGGACAGCAATCTTGTCTGAACATCTTTTCTCATATCTAATGAGATCTTTAAAAAATGGTTTTCCCCGGAAAAGTGTTTGCCCTCGGTTACTGTATGTTTTCCCGTTAGGCCCTTGTATGTCCAAGAGGAGCCAGACTGAGGCGTTCTCAAGGCAGGACACAGGCACTCATCTCAGGCCTTCAGACTGGCCCTGCCATGTAAGTAGCTCAGACAACTGGTCAGCTTCAGAAAGAAACGAGGGACTTTCAAACTGTTGTTCCAAAGTGGGGCTCAGCAAACTCGGCCCACACCGGTCACAGTTTTTGTAAAGTCTTATTGCCATACAGTCACACCCGTTCATTTACGTAATGTCTGAGGTGACGTCACATTACTGTAGGAGAATGGAATGAAAATTTACTAGTGGCCTTTTAAGAAAAAGTTTCGAACTCTGGTGTAAAGAGTGGGGGCTGATCTGCTCTTGACCTGCCCTTTACAAGGTAACCTGGTACATCCCAGAGGTGCAGAAGCAAAGGGAGCCAAGTCTGGGCTTTTCCTCTTAGTCCTGATGTTGCCTCTCTTGGTAAGTCCCCGAGTCTCTCTAGACCTCCTTTGACAAGTACTTAATGATGAGCGCCAGGCACTGCCCTAGGCCTGGTGGTGAATAAAAGACCACACCTGAGTTATTCCCCCACTAAAGCTCACGAATTCCTCTCCAGGCTTCTCCCGCCTCCATTTGACAGTCTGTTCATCTGCTCGTTTAGCTCATCTTACATCACTGACTGTATCATGACTTTCACCTCCTAACTTCCTTGAACCTGGTGATCCAGTTTTGGATTGCTACATACAAGTGGCTTGACCCTTCCCTCCTCCCATGCCCTTGGACATGACTTCTGATGTTTGCACTTTGACTGCACTTAGGTGAGGGCTGTATCCCCTCCGTCTACCCACGTATCCCATGGCCTTCTGGCAGCTGGGAGCCCTCGACCTGGCCCCGTCTCTCAGGGGCGAGAAAGCAGCCCAGGTGCCAAACCTGCTCCATTCTGGGAACTTCAAATGTCATCACCTAGAGAAAGGAGACAGCTACCCAGTCTCCCTCCACTGCCTGCTCTGATTGGCAGCTCCCACTGCCAGCACGCCTGTGTGCCCACACAGCTGGCAGAGGAAAAGCCAGGCTCTGAGCACTGCCCTCACTCGCAGCATGTCCTGGGAGGCCACTGTACTTTGGGGTCCTCCCTCTCTAACTTCTGGGAAAATTCAGCCTGCTGCCTGCTCCGGATGGAAGTATCTCGTGGGGTGCCAGGCTGTAGGTTTGAGAACACCAGCAGCATAGGGATCCTGGAGAGGCCCTGGAAAGGCGGTTCTCCGAGGCCCTGACCTTCATGAACCTGCAGATCTTGGCACAGCACTGAGACACATCTGCAGGACAGCATTCCCCTGCTCTTAGTTATCGCTGGCCTCTCTTCACTACCACCCCTTCCAAACAGGGGCTTGGGAAGCTCATGCTCCCAAGCACACGCATCCCCGCTTCCTGCTGGTTTCCGGTATGCACTGGCCCTTTTGTGGACGTGCTGTCTAGACCCTGGCAAGGAGGCCACTGGGGGGGGTCTGTGTGCTGCTCACTCTGAAAACGCCCCACCCCTAGAGTCCCAGGAACCTGACTCCATGCTTTTATGACTGGGCCGTGGCCGTAGGGAAAGACTAGTGTCATCTTGGCAATGCTAAGGGTGGTAGCAGATCTTTTGAAGAGACAGTGTTCTCCTGGGCTCTGTTTTCTTTTCCTAGCTAGAGATCTGAAAACGGTCACTGACTACTTCACATCGGTTCTCCTGGATGACCCTGTGGCACCACTGCCATACCTACCACCTCCCCATCACATCATTTCCTGGAATATACCATCTGCCAGGGGTCTATTCAGACACAAAGACAGAGGAACCATATTCCAAATGCATGATTGGCCTGGGGCCCAAGGCTTGTAAGTTCACCCAACTGTTACGGTATAATTTCATTCCAAGTCTGAAACCAAGGCTCTACACATAGAGGCACCAACTTCTGTCAAGGGTTTCTTAGCCTCTCCCTCTTGCCTGTGGAGCCCACTTCTGCCAAAACTACCACAGCTTCAACACGGCCATCATCTAAGGTTTTCACCCATGCCATAAACCCAAGACCTTCTGTTGCTGTCCTCTGAGGCACAGTATTAGGACTCCTGGCACCTCAGCCATACCTGGCAGCATGTGTGACATGTGGAAGATGGACTTCCATACATACCTCTGCCAGGTCCAACAGACCATGTCATTTGGCCTTTGAGTGGCCCAGCCGTCTGCTAGCAATAAAAGCACAGAATCTCTACTGAACAGAAGGGTTGCTGCACAGTGGAATCATCATTCATTTCCCCAACCCTGCCTTGTATAGATCCATTACTCCCCCACTTACATACATGGTCCTGGACCACTTACACCAGCAGTCTTCATGCCGGCCTCAGGAGGGGTATGTTCTAGAATCCCTGGACTCCATTTCCAGCAAAGTGCCTATGTGGTGCCCGCAAAGGTGTTGGCAGTTCTAGAACAGAAGTCTTCCAGGACAGTCCAAAAGTTCCTAGGATTTCTAGCATTTACCAAGTTCCTCACGTTTCCAGCCTGTCCACCCCAATAACTAACCTCTCAGAAGGGAAGAGACAAAAATTAACTCAAAACGAATCACAGACCTCAATGTGAAATGTAAAACTATAAAACTCCTAGAAGATAACATTGGAGAAATTTTAGATGCCCTTGGTTTGGCAATGACTATTTATTTATTTATTTTATTTATTTATTTTACGTTTACTTATTTTTGGCTGCATTGGGTCTTCATCGCAGCACGCAGGCGTCCTCTAGTTGTGGCAAGCAGGGGCTATTCTTCATTGCGGTGTGCGGGCTTCTCATTGCAGTGGCTTCTCTTGTTGCAGAGCACGGGCTCTAGGCGTGAGGGCTTCAGTAGTTGCAGCACATGGGCTCAGTAGTTGCAGTGCACGGGCTCTAGGGTGGGCAAGCTTCAGTAGTTGTGGTGCGTGGGCTCAGTAGTTGTGGCGCATGGGCTTAGCTGCTCCACGGCATGTGGGATCTTCCCAGACCAGGGATCGAACCCGTGTCCCCTGCATTGGCAGGCGATTCTTAACCACTGCGCCACCAGGGAAGTCCAGCAATGACCTTTTAGATACAACACCAAAGGCACAATCTATGAAAGAAAGAATTGATAATCTGGACTTAATTAAAATTAAAAATTTATGCTCTGCAAAAGACACTGTCAAGAGAATGGAAAGATGAGCCATAGACTTGGGGAAATTTGCAAAAGACACATCTGATAAAGGACTATTAGCCAAAATGTACAGAGTACTCTTAAAATTCAACAATAAAGAAATGAGCAACCCATTTGAGAACAGGCAAAAGACCTTAATAGATATTTCACCAAAGAAGGTATACAGATGGCAAATAAACGTATGCAAAGATGCTCCACATCGTATGTCATTAGAGGAATGTAAACTAAAATAGTAATGATGCTACTACACTCCTATTAGACTGGCCAAAGTCCAGAACACTGACAACACCAAATGCTGGTAAAGATGTGGAGCAACCGGAACGCATTCATTGCTTATGACAATGCAAAATGGTGCAGCCAGTTTGGAAGAGAGTTTGGCAGTTTCTTATAAAACTAAACATATTTTTACCATATGATCTAGTAATTGCACTCTTTGTTTTTACCCCAAAGGAGTTCAAAATGTATGTCCATGCAAAAATCTGCACGTGGGTGTTTATAACAGCTTTATTCTTTTTTTTTTTTTTTTTTTTTTTTTTTTGCGGTACGCAGGCCTCTCACTGTTGTGGCCTCTCCCGTTGCGGAGCACAGGCTCCGGACGCGCAGGCTCAGCGGCCATGGCTCACGGGCCCAGCTGCTCCGCGGCATGTGGGATCTTCCCGGACTGGGGCACGAACCCATGTCCCCTGCATCGGCAGGCGGACTCTCAACTACTGCGCCACCAGGGAAGCCCAGCTTTATTCTTATTTTCTAAAATTTGGAAGCAACCTCCAAAATGTCCATCAGTAGGTGAATGGGTAAACTGTGGTACATCCAAACAATGGAATATTATTTGGCACTAAAAAGAAACCAACTATCAAACCATGAAAAGACATGTTTCCTCCATAGGAACCTTAAATATAAATTACTAAGTGAAAGAAGCCAATCTTCAAAGGCTACATACTGTAAGATCCCAACTATATGACTTTATAGAAAAGTGAAAATTATGAAGGCAGTGAAAAGATCAGGAACTGCCAGGGACTAGCAGAGAGGGAGGGATGAGTAAGTAGAGCACAGAGGATTTTTAGGAAGTGAAACTACTCTGTATGGTACTATAATGGTAGGTACTTCTCATTATACATTTGTCCAAATTCATAGAATGTAAAACACCAAGAATGACCCCTAATGTAAACTATGGACTTCGGGTGATAATGATATGTCAGTGCAGATTCATTAGTTATAACAAATGGACCACTCTGGTAGGAATGTTGATAATGGGACTGTGCATGGGGTGGGGGGCGGGGGGGATATAGGAAATCTCTATAACTTCTGCTCAATTTTGCTGTAAACCTAAAACTGCTCTAAAAAAATAAAGTCTTTTTTTTTTTTTTTTAATTTTAAAGGCAGGGGGAGAATGGGACTCTTCTAGGCCTTGACTGCAGCCATGTCCTTTAGGGGCTGGAGATCCTGTGGCCTGTGGCCCAAGTTTGGCTCCACCATCTTGGTCAGCCAGTGGTTGACAGTGATGTCCTCAACCCCATGGTGGAGGTTGTCCTGTCTGGAAGCCTCTACTCCCTCTCCAGAGAGTGCTGGCTCTGATGTGCATTGTCCCAGACGGGAGCCAGAGCTATCATCTGTTCAATCCAGTGGAGGCCCTCCCCAGGGAAACCTAGCACCTCCTCTCCCCTGCCCCATAACAGTACTTTCTGGATCACTGCAGCCTAGAACATGTAATCAAAACCCTAGAGCTCCACCTGCTCCCCGAGAATTGGACATCTGCTTTCTTCAGGGGTTCAGCTTTGCCTGCCATTTACACTGGGTGCTCAGAACCACCGTGTAGGTATTTTCGGCCATTCCAGAAATGAGAATACAGGAGGAGAGGGAGATGGAGTTGATTATTAAGCTGTGAAATTCTGGGTCAGAAGCTGCATGATCATCCAAACCCAGTTATAATTAACAGGGTGTTACCAGTGATAGGTGACCTCTGTGCACAGTGATACCTAAAAGGTCCAGAACTTTCAGTCATCTCTCAATAAGAATGGAAAGCTTTATCCTCATCTGAGCAGGGGATGTTCTACCCCAATGACTTAGCTTGTTTCAGAGCAACTATGCCCCTATCTGGCCTCTGTGACCTGTTCAAACCTAAATGCTGCGTTAAGAACTTCTGTTTGACCCCCATCCCTCACAATGTCTATGGCACCTGTGCCCAAGCTGTGGGCGGATATACATGGCTTAAGGGAATGCAGCACAAACGTGTTACCCACACATATCACTGAACATCAGCACATGAGGCTTCCTCCCTAACCTCCCCTCCCATGGCCATGAAGCTGGAGCCATCACCATTCCATTGTTATCCAGATGGACAGTGCTGGCCTTTAGTTTGTGTTTATATTTTTGCAGGGCCTGTTCAACATTTTTCAAGTTCATATCCACCTAACCTTCACTCACAACCAGACAAGACCTGTTAACCTGGGACTAGAAGAATTATTGTTACTGTTACACCCCTTTCTACTGATGACATTCCTTGTCCACAGTTGTCTCCACTCATTTGTTTAATATCCTCATTCATAGTAACTGTAGCCTCAACTTCTGAGCTTCCGTAGCATGGCGTAGCCAGCGAGTACCTAAGGAACCATGAGTTACTTAGGAGGATCTTGCATTTCTGATAGGCCAAGAATGGGAATAAGGAATATGTCAGTCAAGCCTGGGTCTCGTAAGACATTCATATGGAAGATGCTGTTTGACTCTCCTCTTCAGTACACACAAACCGTCTGTTAGTACCAATACTCTGGGTCTTTGGAAGTGCCAACGTTCATTGAATCCCTGGCCTGCCAACTTCACCCCCCTCAGTGGCTTCCTGCCAACTATGTCTGCTCCTCCACATTGTATCCACCTTACCAACACTTGATGGGCAGCCTGAGGCAGGGAGCCCAAGTATCTTCTAGCTTGTGATACCTGGGAATGTCACAGCTAATTGGCATTTACTCTACTAGGAAAGGTGTGAGAAAGAGAACCCAGCTCCCACCTCAGAAGTCTGCACAACCCACAGGATAGCTAAAATAAAGACATTTAGGGACTTCCCTGGTGGTCCAGTGGTTAAGACTCCATGCTCCTAATGCAGGGCGCCTGGGTTCAATCCCTGGTCAGGGAAGTAGATCCCACATGCCATGACTAAAAACAAAACAAAACAAAACAAAAAGATCCTGCATGCTGCAACTAAAAGATCCTGCATGCTGCAGCTAAAGATCCCACATGCCGCAACTAAAAAAAAAAAAGATCCCACATGCGGCAACAAAGTTCCCGCGTGCCGCAACTAAGACCCAGCACAGCCAAACAAACAAATAAATATTTTTTTAAAATAAAGACAGATAACACCAAGTATCCACAAGGATGTGGAGTAGTGGGAACTCTCACTGCTGCGGGGAAGGCAAATTGGTACAACCACTTTGGAAAACTGTTTGATAGTGTTATGGGCTGAATGTTTGTGTCCGCCTCAAATTCGTATCTTGAAATCCTAACCCCTAATGTGATGATCTTAGGAGGCAGGGCCTTTGGGAGGTGATTAGGTCAAGGGTGGAGCCCTCATGAATGGGATTAGTGCCCATATAAAAGAGACCCCAGAGAGCACTCTCATCACCATGTGAGGATACTGCAGGAAGGCGCCATCTGTGAACCAGGAAACAGGCCCTCTCTAGACACTGAATCTGCCATCACCTTGATCTTGGGTTTCCAAACCCCAGAACAGTGAGAAATAAGTGTGTGTTGTTTAAACCACCCAGTCTATGATAATTTTATTATAGCAGTCTGAACATAGTAAGACAGGCAGTGTCTTTTAAAGTTGAATGTATGTACACACTTTGTGGCCCAGCATTTCTGCTTCTGGGTATATACCTAACAGAAATGCATGCATGTGTTACAAAAAGAATGTGTAAGAATGTTCATTGCAACACTATGCAAAGTAGCCAAAAAACTAGAAGCTATTCAATACCGTCAGCTATAGGATGAACAAATAATTTGTGGTATGTTCACTCAGTGGGATGCAATACAACAATGAGAATGAAGAAATGACAGCTCCACACACAAACATAATGGTGAAGGAAACCAGACACAAGAGTATGAGTCCATTTATATAAAGTTCCAAAACAAGCAAAGCTAGAAGTCAGGATGGGGGGTGGGGGGGAAGGGCCCATCTGGTAGGGGAACTTCTAATGATTCTTGATCTGGGCACTGATGACACCAGTGTTCAGTTTGTGAGAATGCATCAAGCTTTTCCTTTATGACGTGTGTGTGTGTGTGTATGTATAATACTTAAATAAAAATATGTTTTTATTTTGAAGCTTTTTGGGGAGTGACTTTTCCTCCACTCTGGCTCCTTTCAGTATATATAACCAGCCTCATCAGGCAAAGGAGCCACATCAAAATCCTCACTCATAGCTTGGCCCTCCAGAGAGCACAGCTCTGATATTTGTACACTGACTACACTTCACATAACCTCAGGTTGGAGACATCCCATCCACACCTCCTGCCCCAAAATGCAGTTGGCTAAATCCAGCCTTTGGCCCAGGGCCTCTTAGGGAAGGGGGATAAGACTTTAAAATCCCTTTTACAAAAACTATAACGTTATAATGGAAAGAGCAATAGAAGTAGCAATCAGACCACATAAAGTGAATAAATGTGAAGCGTTCTCCCCATACGGATTCAAATATTTAAGACGTTTCGGCACAATTCAAGGTTTCTCTTCAGAGCAGGTGGCTTTCTCTTATCTAGCTCCGCACTCTCCTTTTATAGCCAGGAATTACGTTTCAAATTCAGAAAATGAGAGAAATAAAATTGGGTTAAATAAGTAAGCCTGTTTCCTTTGCTCTTCTCTTTCCTTTGGTTTCGTGATTGTCATAGTTCTAGAATTTCTCTTTGGGAATGCAGAGTTGGGACTCTTAAGCTCTGGAAATGGGGAGCTGAGTGGAGGAAGGGCCCGTATGCTCCCGAGCGGCTCCAGGCTCCTGCTGCCCGGCACTGCCCCCAGCTTGGCACGAGTGAGTGGCGCCAGCCCACAGCCTTGGGCAGCAGCAGCTGTGCATTCTGATTCCTTTGAACCACTACTCTGACCTTTCTTACTACTCATTTGTGTTTCTTAAAGGACAGTGTCCAGGAACTTTTCTGCTGTTTGCACTTTACTTTGCCTGTAAAAGTCTTCTTGAAAGCTGGATGAGCTGCCTTCCCCTCCTCCGGGTTCTCTCTTGTTTGGCGGAATCATTTCTCCCAACTTCATCAGATGAGGGCGGGAGTGTGTGTGTCGGGGGATGGGGGTGGGGATGCCGGTTGAGTTCCCATCTACAGGGAATGTGGCACCAGTTTCTTTTCATTCAATGTCACTGACCTATAAGTGTCTGATGTCAGAATTACAATCTAAGCTTGACTTGGGAAATTATCCCATAGATTAGTACAGTATACAGTGAAACAGATCTTGGGTCGAAATACCATCTTACTGTCCAAATACCATCATACTGTCTTTTATTTATGTATTTTTTAACATCTTTATTGGCGTATAATTGCTTTACAATCATCATACTGTCTTTTAAATGAAATTCTTTTTGTTGGGATTTTACTCAAACTAATACGCATTTGGTTACTCTTATTAACAATAGGTGTACTCAGGAGAAAAGATAAATTTATATATTGTCCATTTAAATCCTGTGGAAGAACACTCTTTCTTTTTGACAAAAGGTAGATCTGTCTGCCTGCATTTAGGCCTGTCCTCAGAAGGACACGACATCTAGCCAGTTAACATTTCCAAGCTATCTTCTCTGAGAGGAAAATACAATGTAATTGTTAAATTTAAGGTAATTTTTAAAAAATAAGTGAATAAGTTTTAAAAGTAAGAGAAAACGTAAACAGCTGAAACCTAAACCTAAATTTTCTGCCTATTGGCCCAAGCACTCGTGTTATTTTAGGTGTGAAACAGCTCAAATGAAAGTTTGCCCATAAATCTCTACGATATTTTATTGGTACTGCTTTATAATAGAGATCAAAGATTGGGATTGGAAGCCCGTCTTAATGTGGAGTCCAAAGAGTTTTAAGATGTTCCTTTATGACCCCAGCATGTTGTCAGAGTGTTGATGTTTTGTTAATGTCAAACTGTGTAGCAAAGAGTTGATCAAATTTGGAATTCATGGAAGGGTTGATATGAAAAAGAAAACTCTTTAAACAGAGATGTTGGCTGGCAAATGGATTATCTCCTTCCTTTAAGTTGTTTCAGCATGTGAGTGGGGAGCTAGCTGAGTGTACCTTATTGTTAAAACCTCAAAGTCCTCAGAGACCCGGAGCAAAACTCCCCAAGGTCTCGGGCTCTGACAGCCAGTGGGCACTGAGGGTGTGAGGGAGGTTTGGGAGCCAGCAAAGACCTGGGCAGAAAGGGGCAGGAGGGGTCCCTGCAGCCCCTCCTGGCACTAGAGAACCCCCAGTGGGTTGTTGACGTCTGGCCGCCTTGAGCTGTTACAGCCCCCATGTCGTTGCTATTCCCTCCTGTTCCTTTTCGCCTAGATAATTGATCTCTCCCCCTCTGTGGCCCTTTCCGCTGGTCACAGGGCTGTCCTGGCTAACCTGTTGCTGAACTTGGCCAGCTCACCCGCTGTGGCTTTAGCAGATGTTTCTGCTCTCTGAGGCTAACATAAGATTTTAGTCCTGTTGGTACCCCCACCCAGCTGCCTTGGGCAATTTACCTAAATGATCAGTTTCTCTCAGTTCTCCTAAGCCCGAATCCAGAATGCTTAGAAAGGCAGTGTCCTATCATCAGTGTCCTTTTTTTCCATGACAGCTTTTAAGCTCTGTCCTCACCCAACTTTGATTCTGGCCCCGAGACATGCATAAGAAGACTTAGCACCCTTTAAGCCCCTTTCCTTTTCTGTTACTAAAGTGCCACCAGTCTTCATCCAGTTAGCATTTATTGAGTACCAGCTGTGTGCCAGGTGCCTGGTCTACAAAGATGAGACAGGTGCTGATCTTGCCCTGGAGAAGCCAGGGGAGGCGGGCATGTAACAATTACTACACACTGGCCTACTTGTAGTTACAGAAGTGCTCCGAGGTGAGGACGTATCACAGAGGAGAGAGAAGTTGTACCTGCCTGGATTGGTGGTGGAAGAGGATCTTCTGCAAGAGTCAGGAAGCCTTCACAAAGCAATTGATTTTTGAGCAGTGTTTCAAATTTTGAGTAGAAAATTTCTAGGTAGACAAAAGTAGGTGGAGAGGGCATTCCAGGCACAGGCTAGAAAAAGCATGGAACTTCCAAGGAACAGTATGTAGTTTGGAATTGCTGGGGTCTGAGCTGCAGGGGGAGACAAGAGATGAAGTTGCAAAGAGAGGCCTGGGGCGGCAGGCTAAGGAGCTTGGGTTTCATCTTGAGGTCAAGTAGAGAAGTGACATCACATTCTTTGACTAAGATAGAAAATCACCTGAGCAACTGTGTGGCTGAAGAATAGTGAGGCCAGAGGTAGGAAAATTGTTATCAGTATCAGGGCCCTTTCCCTCAGTCATGGCCCCTTGAGGCTGTGAGTGACCACCCCAAAACACACATGGACCTTTGCTCACAGAATCTTAGGAGAGTAGACCAATATGGTGGTGTCCAGCTGGAGACCCCAGGAGAACTAGAGTAATAGATGTCTTCAGTCTGGGGCGAGAATGGACATCCTGAACAAGGAGCGTTCACATTTGCCCCCAGATTGCATCCCCTCCCAATCATATCACGTGACAAAGAACAGGGCTAGGCACCTGGGAGACCTTAGCTTCCCACTGGCATCTCTGCTGTCTCCTTGGAGATGGGGTCTGCAGGCCCTCTGCCGACTTCCTCTTGAGACCCCTTGGCCTTATTGAAGACGTTTGGGCCTTTCCTCATTAACAGGACATGCAAAAAATCAAATTACTGAATTCAGCTCATCAAATATTGGGGAAGATAAAGGCAACGTGTCCTAATATAAATGGGATTGCAGATTGTCATCGGGTGGAATTTAGTAAGGAGATGCGAAAGTCTGCAGAATAATAAGGAAATCTTAACCAGAATAATTTCAACTCTAGAACTGTGCTGCTTGTTTAGGGGACTTAGGATGTATCGCAAGAGAGACGAAGGTGTCCACACTTGAACAGTGGGAGAGGGAGAGGAAAAGACTCATTTGAGAGATTTAGAATGCAGAACCTACAGGACTGGGGAGCTGATGGGGTGCAGCAGGGAGGGGAGTCATCCTCCTCCACACGGTCCGGTGATTTTCTCCATCACGGCTCAGCCATGACTTGCAAAAGCAGGAAAGGCAGATTGTAAGAGCGATTGTGGAGTATGCAGAGCTGGAAAGTGAGGGAGTTTGAGAACTTGGAAGGAACTCTCCACGTGGTCTACACTGAGTAGTGAAGCTGAGTGCGGGCCAGAAAAGCCATGACTGGGGAGAGCTATCAGGGGCTTGGGGAGCGCGTAAGCATTTGCACGACGCTGGTGATGGCCAGCAGTTTCTCAACTGCCGGAGAGACCCTGCTGCTCTTTCCCAGTTATACATTGTGTTCTGCACTTAGGACCCTGCCTCGGAGTCTCTCCAGGTACCGTGGCAGATCTCACGTAGCCGATGAGGGTGCGGGGACCACTATGCTGTTGCCTAGGTGGGTCTCCCTGAAATAACAGAGCTCATATTTGAGGAAGCAGCTTATGGAGAGTGGCTGTTTGTCCCTCCAGTCCCCCTCCCACAGGGATCCCTGCTGTGCTGTGGACTGGACTTGACACAAGTGCCATGTGTCATGGGGCACAGTCCCAGTGACACTGGCAGAAATCAGGCCCAATTCATGAGAGGCCCTGACATGCCAAACCACAAATGTAATTGTAACATCTTCACTCCTTTTCTTTTGAGAAATAGCAGGCTATTTACAAAACTATGTGGATATAAAGATAAAGACTGTTTTCTCGGAATTCGTCTGAATCCTACCCCAAGATCTAGTGAAAGATTATTAAAAGGAATGCCCTTTAAAAATTAGGCATAATTATACTACCCCAAAAGTTTTAACGTTTAGCTTTTTCATGAGCACTTGGGTTCTTTGGCATCTGACCATTGCAGTGTGAATATTAAAATGTTTCCTTCTGTGTAAGACACAGGATATCAAGCAATGTTTATAACCTGGGCAGCAGCTGAGTGTACCAATGGTTTTAGGATAGAATAGCCAAAACCGTTTATCTTGTACTTAAAATACTAGCTGCCTGTGAAATTCTTATGTAAAGATGTTTAAATAGGAGTCTACCGTGTATCAATATTTCATAGAATGTTTTATGTGATGGAATAAACAGTAAACATAGAAAAAATAGGTGATTTGTATTCTGGGTGAAAGTCAGCCATTCATTTGTAAACCAGAAGTGCTTGCTGTGTGTCAAGTGGTGGATAGAGAGAAACAGTCCTCATTCCTGAAGACACCATGGTCTAGTGGAGAAGAGAGGCACATAAAGAAGCAGTTAGGGTGAGTGTAGGAGCTGTAGACGCTCTTACATGAGAGAGCAGGGAGGATGCAGTGAGTGACTGTTCAGCACTGCCTCAAGTCCTTTTTGAGAGAGCAGGGGCCGTGGGGAGGAAGTATACAAAACGCAGGGAGTGCTCCAGCCAGGGGAATCCGGGTAAGTGTTTCAGAGATGCTGATGAGCTGAATCTTAAACGATGTACAAAGCTGGCAAAACATCCAGAAAGGTGCTCCAGGAAGAGAGAACAACATGTGCATGAACTGGAGCAGCAAGCAGGCCTGGGTGGCTCTGGTTACTGCATGGGAGGGGGCCCCAGGGCAAAGGCTGAAGGGAAGTCTGAGCCAGGGGACCAAAGGACCTGGCAGACCATGGCGTGGCCAGTGAGCTGACTTTTATTGAGCATCTTCAATATTGTTTTACTAATAAGAGAACCAAGACTCGGAGAATTATCCTAGGTTCCCCAAGTTGCACAGGAAATGGTGAGCCCAGGATTAGACCCCCCAAGTCTGCCTGGCTTCAAAGCCTTTGCTGTTTTTCCTGAGATGTGCTGCTGATGAGTCTGGGTCTCACCCTTTTGGTTCATGGTCTTTAGACTTTTCTTTTTTCTTTTTAGTGGTAAAGGTCTTTTTTGCAAATAAAATCTTAACCCCAAACTCCAATATGTAAAAATAGATCAGGTTGTATTTCATTAACATAAAGGTCTTCCATATTTAAATGTATAACAGTTATGAGATCAGGTAATGAGAACAGGGACTTTCTTTTTAATAAGCTCTTTTATTTTAAAATAAATTTAAATTTACAGAAAACTTGCAAAGATAGTACAGAGAGGTGCCATATACCACACACCCAGCTCTCCCCCTTGCTCACATCTTGCATTACCATGGTACGTTTGTCAGAACTAAGAAGTTGACATTGGAACATTGCTATTAACCAATCCATACTTTATTTGGATTTCACCAGTTTTTCCACCAATTATCTTTCCGTTCCAGGGTTGAGTCCAGGGTACCACATTTAGTTGCAATGACTTTCTTTGCACAAACACTAAAACATGAAGTCAGGAAATATGTTACATTCTCAGATGTTCAGCTTTATGATTGAAAATAAGATACTGCCTTGAACCCTTAGAAGAAATGCTATCTGTAAAAAAAGGTACTATGCCCTGGACTACAGGCATGCAAGGCAAGAGCAACCTGCTACCGAAAGGCAGTTGGTGTAATTATCTGACAATGTAGCCCAGAGAAGAATCCAACAAGGCACACCCCACAAACTCAGTTTATTCTGTCTTATTCAGCTTGGGCTGTCATACAGTATACCATAGACTGGGCAGTTTAAATAACAGATATTGTTTTTTTTTCACAGTTCTGGAGGCTAGAAGTCCCAGATGAAGGTGCCGGCCAATTCAGTTCCTAGTGAGGACTCTCTTCCTGGCATGTAGAGGGCTGTGTCCTCACGTGACCTTTTTTGTGTGTGTGCAGGGCAGGGAGGGGGGAGTTATCTCTCTATTTATCAGATCAGGGCCACACCCTTATGACCTCACTTAACCTTAATTACCACCAAAAGACCCCACCTCCAAATACAGTCACATTGAGGGTTAGGGCTTCAACATAGGAATTTGGGGGGTGGGGGAGGGACAGAGTTCAGTCCATAGCCTAGTCCAAAGGCTGAAATAATGTGAAATCTTTACAGTTCAATCATGGTATTAAAATTTTCTTGAGCTTCCCTGGTGGCGCAGTGGTTGAGAGTCCGCCTGCCGATGCAGGGGACACGGGTTCGTGCCCCGGTCCAGGAAGATCCCACATGCTGCGGAGCGGCTGGGCCCGTGAGCCATGGCCGCTGAGCCTGCGCGTCCAGAGCCTGTGCTCCGCAACGGGAGAGGCCACAACAGTGACAGGCCCGCGAACTGCAAAAAAAAAAAAAAAAAAAATTCTCCATTTCGTACAGTATGTTTATGCAGGTAAATATGTATTACTTTGTAAAACACTTGATACATGCAAGAAAATGTTAAATATTTAGATCCCATTTGAATACTCATTAAATAAGTTAACAGAGAATATAGTGTCATCTGAACAAACGATGCAAAAGCAATGGCAAGAAAAATTTTTCAAAAGTAGTTGCCTTATAAAAGCTGTTACCAGAAGTCTTCAGGTAGTCATTAGGTTTTCCATACAAAAGATACAGCATCCGTCAGAATAATGCCAAGTAATGCCATATAATTATTAGCTGTTTGTTACTGGTGTGGACTGTGAGTTCTAGAATTTACTTTTCAATACCAAAGGTTATTTACTGTGCTGAAACAGAATACAAGTCCAGATACCTCACACAGAGTAGGACATCACTGGGGTTTGTTTTGTTTTTGCTGATAAAGAAACTTAACTAGCTAACTTTACCTCAGCTAGTGCATAGTTGCTGCTCTGTTACTTCAAAGTTACTTAGCAGAGTGTTAGAAAGTGTTGCTTGACACTGCAGATCCAGGAGGTCCACAGTAAGTGCGTTGGATAAATGTCTGTTAATGCTGCCGTTTTTAGTTTGGGAGGTGGGAGTGAAGAAAAACATGGAAGAAGGAATAGATTTAAAGGTAGGAGGGAGGGAGCCTGAAGTAGCTTCAGGACATCCAGGTAGATTTACTCATTTTGTCTTTGGAATTTTAGAGTAAACAAATAACATTCCAGGATAGCTATAAGTCATGATTTGAAAATAAGTTGAAGAGGATTTCCTTTTTTTTTTTTTTAAATTTAAGAGAGTATACCATTGAATCAGTTTATAATGGAATAGAAAATCAATAAAAGGAAGAAATAATTTGGGCTTAAAAAACTGCAAAATGAGTGACTAGTTGACTACAGTGTTCATCTAGGGAATCTGGATTTGTGAATCTTTCAGTGATTATTTTTTCTTCCAGTTTTATTGAGATATTGATATAATTGAAATATCGAACTAAGTTCAAGGTGTACAGCATAATGATTTGACTTACACATATTATGAAATGATTATCACAGTACGTTTAGTGAGCATCCGTCATCTCATACAGGTACAGCATTAAAGAAATAGAAAAAGTATTTCCTTCCTGTGACGAGAACTCTTAGGATTTACTCTCTTAATAGCTTTCATAGATAATGCAGTGTTCATTATATTTATCACGTTGCACATTACATCCCTAGTATTTATTTATCTTATAACTGGAAGTTTGTAACTTTTCACTACCTTCGGCAATTCCCCTCCCCCCCAGATCAGTGATGTTTTATTGGAGTATTCTGTTAACGTTGCAACATGTGATTTGGTCAGTTGTGGTATTTTCAATTACTGAAGCATTGATTCAGCAATTTCGGTCTGATGAAACCATGTCACAAGTTTACACTCAGCCCTTGGGTTCTTTTATTTTCCCCAGCTTTATTGAGGAATCATTGGCAAATATAATTGTGTAATTTTAGAGTGTATGATGTGATGATTTGATATACATGTACATTGTGAAATGATTGCCATGATCAAGGTAATTAACACATCCATCACCTCACATAGTTAACTCTTTATTGTGTCTGTGGTTAGAATGCTTGAGATTTACCTCAGCAAATTTCAATTATACAATACCCTGTTATTAACTACAGTCTCATGCTGTACCTTAGATCCTCAGACATTATTCATCTTATAAATTAAAGTATGTAAAAGTATTTGACCTCTGCCTTCCCATTTTTCCCTCTCCCCAGCCCCTGGCAACTACCGTTCTACTCTCTGTTTCTATGAAATCAGCTTTTTTTTTAATAAAAGATTGCACACATAAGTGATACATACAGCATTTGTGTTTCTCTGTCAGGCTTGTGTCACTTAGCATAATGCCCTCCAGGTTCATCCATGTTGTCACAAATGGCAGGATTTCCTTCTTTTTATGGCTGAATAATATTTCTCTGTGTGTGTGTGTGTGTGTGTATCACATTTTCTTTATCCATTCAACTGTCAACAGACACTTAGGCTGTTTCCATGTCTTGGCTCTTGCGAATAATGCTGCAGTGAACATGGGAGTGCAGATATCTCCTCAAAGTACCAATTCCATTTCTTTTGGATATACACCAGTACTGTTTTCCATAATGGCTGTACCAATTTACATTCCCCCCAATAATGTACAAGGGTTCCCTTTTCTGCACGTCCTCACTAACGTTTAGCTCTTATCTTTTTGATAATAGCCATCCTAACAGATGAGAGGTGATATAGAAATTAAGAAAGCAGTCACACTCACAAAAGCATCAAAAACAATAAAATACTTGGGAATTTAACCAAGGAGGTAAAATACCTATACATTGAAAACTTTAAGACATTGATGAGAAAATTGATGAGGACACAAATAAGTAGGAAGATACCCTGTGTTATTGGATTGGAAGAATTAATATCATTTAATTGCCCATACTACCCAAAGTGATCTATAGATTCAGTGTAATCCCTATAAAAATTCCAATAGCATTTTTCACAAAAATAGAAAAAACTCTCCTAAAATTCACATGGAATTCACAAAAGACCCTCAATAGCCAAAGCAATCTTGAGAAAGAAGAACAAAACTGGAGGCATCAGCACTTCTGATTTCAAACTCGATTACAAAGCTGTAATAATCAACACATTAGTATGAAAACAGACACATAGACTAATGGAACAGAATAGACAGCCCAGAAGTAAACCCATGTATGTATGGCCAACTAATCTTTGACAAGGTGCCAAGATGGGGAAAGAATTGTCTCTTCAATAAATGGTGTTGGGGCTTCCCTGGTGGCGCAGTGGTTGAGAGTCCGTCTGCCTGCCAATGCAGGGGACACGGGTTCGTTCCCCGGTCCGGGAAGATCCCACATGCCGCGGAGCAGCTGGGCCCGTCAGCCATGGCCACTGAGCCTGCATGTCCGGAGCCTGTGCTCCGCAACGGCAGAGGCCACAGCAGTGAGAGGCCCATGTACCACAAAATAAATAAATAAATAAATGGTGTTGAGAAAACTGCATAGCCACGTGCAAAAGGATGAAACTGGACCCCTTACTTACAACATGCACAGAAATTAACTCAAAATGAGTTAAAGACTTAAATGTAAGACATTGGGTTCTTAAGTGCACAGTTGTCTGGGATAGTTATATCCACAAGCACAAGTCATTCTTGAGTCTAGAGCTTTAGTTTTAGTGCATAGTTGTTTTTATAATATTTTTTTTTGTTCTAGTGTTTAGTTATTTTTCATTTGCTCCCATGTATTTTTCCCTCCATTACCAGTTCTTCTCACCTTTCACATTCACATCCCATTTGACCCTAAAGGCTTATGGAAGGTTATCAGATGGTGTGGTCTTTCTGCTGTATCTTCAGGGAAAAGAGTTTCCTCCATGTTCAGCTCACTCTGGAAGCTCCAGCTGTTCACCAAAACTCTGCCCCCCGGGCTGCTTCTGAGCCTGTGGTTAGCTCCTGCAGATTGGAAAAAGCTGCTCATGGCCTGTTCTCTGCTTGCAGGTTGTCCCCATGCTTCCCAGGCTGCTGTGTGAGGAACTGTGCAGCCTCAACCCCATGACCGACAAGCTCACCTTCTCCGTGATCTGGACGCTAACTCCGAAGGGCAAGGTAACAACTTACATGCGTGTCCATTCCATTCAGTGAGTCCCTGTTCAGCAACACCGTGCTGCTGGTGCTGGGCTGGAGCCCCATGGTGGTAGGATGAGGGCAGTGTAGGGGCAGTGCCAGAGAGGAGAACATAGGGGAAGAGCTCTCAGTCCATGTAGAAGGCTGAGCCTCAGCAGTTTTCAGTGTATCATGTGAAGGAAGAAAGAGTGTACGCAGAGTCACGTGGGGGAGGCCTCTTGCAGGAGAGGGTGTACATGAAGGTGCGTGTGGCTGGCATTGGCCATGTGGATGGGCCTGGGCTGTGGTTAGGAGAGCAGGCCATTGTGTGAAGGAGGACGTTTGGGGAAAGGGTGGTGAGTTTGAATAGGTGAGGTGGACTCAAACCATGGGACCCACAAATGCCAGTTGCAAATGAATTGTAGGTGTTAGGTTTCCTCTGAAGTGTCATGAGAAAGGTGACATTTTAGAAAGATTAGTGCTGCGTCATTGTGCTGGTTGAAGATGAATGAAATTTGCACAAGGCAGTGCTGTAATCAAGGCACAAGGTGATGAAACCATGGGCTGGTAAGAGAGAGGAGAATAATGTCAGCGGCCATTCCCTAAATACAGGGAATAAATGAGACAGATAAATGAAAGGTGACTCCAGAAAACACTAGTCCCCCCCTGCAAAACAGGAACAACTCTGTACTTCTGAAAATAGGGTAATGATTGGGTAAGCTATGGTAGCAACTCAGTGGAATGTTGTACAATTACTAAAGTTGTTACAAAGGCTGTGTAAGAACATGGGAAAAGTTTATGCTGTAATATTAAATGGAAGTTAAAAAAAAGATATTTAATTATAAAGAGGTTCCAAATAAAGATGGAGGATCAAATACCCACATTTACTTTCATTCCCTCCCAAAACCTCACTAAAACAACAGTGAAGAGATTTTTTTTAAAAAAACATAAACCCACAAGGACAAAGAGAATGGGAGAGGAGACAACAGCAACAAAAATTTGGAAGCTGAGAAGCAGATGGATGAGTGGTAACTGACTTAGCAGTCCTGAGAAAGCTGAGTCCTGAGCCAACGCCCGAGAAAGCCAAGAAACAACCCAGTTTACACAGCAGAATCCTAAAGAAGTTCAGAAATGGACAGCAGCAGGTAACTCTGTAAAGTGGGGGAAGAGGTGGGGGAAGAAGAGACTAACTGTATTGGTTGAAAATTTATTTAAAAAGATTGCCCCTTCCATAACATAGTAGAAGACCAGCAATTTATCCTTGGGACAGGATAAAGGAAAGGCTGTCTGAACTAGGGGACGCCAAACACAGTTGTGGTAGTGGCCCCTTTGGGGAGGTTGAGTGAATGCTGCTGGCACGTTGAATACTGGCCGAACATTAAGAGTCCCAGCTTTCTTTTCCCAGCCAACCTCAGAATTCTAGTAGCCAAGCCTATACCCTTGAGTCCAAAGATAGGAAAATCTTTCTCTGAGGAATCTGAGTGGTAAAGAAGATTTAAAGCTAATAACCTCAAGGATTTCCCAACCAACAGCTCAGCTGTATTTCCCTACAATAAAGCTTGCAGACAATGAGCTCCACCCACTCAAGCAGAGATTTTTAGGATTTCACTAAAAATCAGTCTTTTAACATTTCACTGTCCTATATGAAGAGACAACCAAGAGGAAAGCCTCGAACGTGAAATAGCAAAACCAAACAGGAAAGCAACTAGAACAAAACAAGGAGAAGAAACTTTTTTTATATCCTCAGAGAATTTCTTTTTTAAAGAAAGTATGTGTATTACAAGATCTAGGCACTTTCAAAAAGAAACATTCGGAAGGGGGGAAAAGGAGCTCTTTTTTAATTAAATTAAATTAACAGCATGAAATTAAAAACATGATAGAAGAAATAAAGAAGACTCAAGGTTCAGATTGGAAGATAAAGTTGAAGAATTGTCCCAGAATATGATAGAAAAGACAAGAAAAGTAGAGGACCAGTCCAAGGCATCCATCTGTTCAATGAACATTCCAGAAATAGGGAACAGAGAAAAAGAGGGAGAAGAAATGATGAACAGAATCATTCAGGGAAATGCCCCATTACTGCAGGATGTGACTTTCCAGACAGAAAGAGCCCGCTGCCCAGCACAGTGATGGAGACGCACCATCTCCAAGCCACATTGTCATAAAATTTCAGAACACCGAGGACAAAGAAAAGATCCTATAGGCTTCTAAGAAGGAAAAAAAGAGTCACATACAGGAGATCCAAATTCAAAATAACTTAAGAGTTTTCTGTTATAACCCTAGAGACTAGATGACAGTGAAGCAAAGCTCTCTAATTTCTGAAAGACTGTGACTTCCATGCTAAAATGCTGTACCCAACTAAGCCATCAATAAAATGTGAGAGCAGGAAAGGACGTTTTCAGACATGCAAGTTCTCAAAAAAAAGGTACATCTCATATACCCTTT
Organism: Orcinus orca; assembly: GCF_937001465.1. Lineage (NCBI taxonomy): Eukaryota > Metazoa > Chordata > Mammalia > Artiodactyla > Delphinidae > Orcinus > Orcinus orca. Next base: position 113,158,289 of record NC_064565.1, read on the forward strand.
CTCAGGAAGCTACCAGAAGATGTACTTCACCAAAAAGAGTAAATCAGGAAGGAGGAAGACGTGGGATTCAGGAAACAAATCAACTAGTACAGTAAAGAAGTGAAAGAATCACCTAGATTGCAAGTCACCAAACTTTTCCTGTAAAGGACCAGTTAGTAAATATTTTTGGTTTTATACGCCATTTGGTCTATTACAGCTACTCAACTCCGCCATTGTAGCACGAAAGAAGACAATACATAAATAATGAGAATGCTGCGTCCCACTAAAACTTTACTTAAAAACAAGTGGCAGGCTGGATTTGGCCCACAGACCATAATTTGTTGACACCTGACCTAGATGATGGTGAAGAAAGTTCCCAGGGTATCAGCTCTACGCAGATGCAGAAGACGGGGGTTCAGATTGGAGCAGGTCAGAAGGTGACCATCTCTGCAAGCCAGGGAGAGAGCGCTCACCAGATATTGAGTTGGCTGGCATCTTGATCTTGGACTTCTCGGCCTCCAGAACTGTGAGAAATAAATTGTTTAAGCCACCCAATCTGCGGTATTTTGTTATGGCAGCCCTAGCAGACTAATACAATATCAACTGAACATTTTTACTGGATTACATTAAAATCTATTGGTCTGTTTCACACTTTGAATGGACCTTTTACCCATGCATGGTTTTTTATCATGTATTTAGAAATTTAAGTCATTCAGAAAATATTGGCTTATTAGTCTGATTTTCTTAATGTGGACACATTTCATTATATGATATTAAAAAATCATATTTATTAATATCACTACAGACCCTAGACAAGTCTTTAAATATTAGAAAACGTGTATCATGTGTCAGATACAAGGTTTTCAAAATTCTGATTTTTGTAAAAGCTTGAATTTTATCATTGGCAATAAATAATGTTAGTTGTTTTTCTTGAAGTGCCAGATAACCGTAGTGTGTCACTTGTTCCTCCAAGTAACAGTGATGTTCCGTAAAAACGGCGGTCAGTTCAGCTCACAACTCAAAGTTAAGTGCTTTTCCTCAAGACAACCACTGTACTTTGATGTGCTGTGTAAGTGAAAAAGACAAGTACTCAAGGGTTGAGCCATAATAAAAGTACTAACTTTTTTTTTTTTTTTGCGGTACGCAGGCCTCTCACTGTTGTGGCCTCTCCCGTTGCGGAGCACAGGCTCCGGACGCGCAGGCTCAGCGGCCATGGCTCACGGGCCCAGCCGCTCCGCAGCATGTGGGATCTTCCCAGACCGGGGCATGAACCCGTGTCCCCTGCATCGGCAGGTGGACTCTCAACCACTGCGCCACCAGGGAAGCCCAAGAACATTCTTAAGTGAACTAGGTTTTCTCTTTCCTGCGAGTATGAGCTGGTGACGAGACCCTGACCACTGCCACCACTTGTTGCCATTGCCTGATTCATGCCAAGGCATTAACAGTTTTCCCCACCAGTGCTTCTGTACCATCCATATAAATGTCAACATGTGGAAAAGGGCAAATAATGCCTACTAGTATTATTACGAAAATAGTTTTGACCTCACGGATCCCTGAATGGATCCCCACGAGTCCACAGACCATAATTCGAGAACCACTGCTTCAGACAATTGATGGAAAACTTGAGGTGGATTAATGTACAGAGTATACCAAAAAACCAACCAAATTAAGACAGTTGTTAGTTTCGGTGAAAATAAAAAGTTATGAGGAAAGAAAAGTAATGCTTAGTATTTACATAGTTGTAATAGTTAAATCTCATAGTTACGATGTAACTTCATTGGGAGGATTGAGGGCCTGGAATGGTTATCTGGGTTTGGTTGGGGGAAGGGAGTGTATGTGGAAAGAAAAGTAAATTCTCTTCTTCTGTAGTGAAAAGTTTGTGAATAATGCCTAAAACTGAAAAATCAAGCAGTAATCAAGCAGATTATATACAAGTATGAAAAGTAAATAACAGGGCTTCCCTGGTGGCGCAGTGGTTGAGAGTCCACCTGCCAATGCAGGGGACACGGGTTCAAGCCCTGGTCCGGGAAGACCCCACATACCACGGAGCAGCTAAGCCTGTGCGCCACAACTACTGAGCCTGCGCTCTAGAGCCCACGAGGCACAGCTACTGAGCCCACGTGCCACAGCTGCCGAAGGCCGCGAGCCTAGAGCCCATGCTTCACAGCAAGAGAAGCCACCGCGGTGAGAAGCCTGCGCACCGCAGCGAGGAGTAGCCCCCACCCGCCACAACTAGAGAAAGCCCATGCACCGCAATGAAGACCCAACGCAGCCAAAAATAAAAACATAAATTAAATAAATAAAAATTTTTTAAAAAGAAAGTAAATAACAAAATAATCTGCTGAGAGGTGAAAGTGGCTACCCTTGGGGAGGGGCAGAGGAGGGAGAGGGACAGAGGGCTGCTGTTCTTCATAATGAGCCTTTAAAACTACTTCACTGTTTGAACTATCGATACTTCAATTTTTAAATTTTTATTTTGAAAAATTTCAAACATACATGAAAGTAAAGAAAATAACACAATAAATCCACCATCCCTATCTCCTAGATTTAACTACTGTCAACATTTATTCTTTGCTAAAGTATTTTAAAGCAAACCACAGACATCATGTCATTTCACTCTTACATATTTTGATATGTGGCTCTAAAAATTTTGGACGTTTTCTTACATAACCACAATGCCATCAGATACCTAACAATAGTAATGCCCTGGTGTCACCTAAACCCCAGTCCATAATTACATTTCCCAGATTGTCTCCAATCGATTTGTCCAAAGTGGAATCAAAACAAGTTACCAACATTACATTTGGTTTTTGTGACTCCTAAATATCTGATAGTAAGTTCCTTTTTAAGAATCAAGAAGCAAACAGTACCTGAAATACAAAGAAGGAATTGTGAGGACAGTGTGCCAGCAGTCATGTTTTGGTGGGGGTGGCAACATGCATGGGGGAAAAAAATGAATGGAAAAAGACCAGAAGGAAATAAAATAGAATGCCCGTAGTGGTTGTGTTTGGGTAGTAAGACTACGAGTAATTTTTTCTACTTTTTTGTATTTTCTAGTGTTTTTTGAAAACATGTATTACTTTCATGTTTTTATAAATGCTTATTTTGCAAAAGTTTAACTAAATAGAAAATAAAAGCCCATAGAAGAAAACTAACTTGAGTCAACAGAAAAGAACCCTGAATCTGAATTAAGCCTGCCAGGGCCAGACCCAAGGAATAAAAAGCTGCCTGATCTAATGAGCTTCCAAAATACAAGGGTCATAAAAGAAGCACTCGGAAGAGGCAGACTCCGAAAACTCAGCTGGTCTCTGGAGGGCTGCTTTTGGAGGCAGTGTCTAGCGACCAAGCCTTCTGGCACCAGGGGGCTGGAGAGCAGGTGTGGAGAAGGCACAGGGTCCAGGAGGGGATGCTGGGCCTCTATCAAAGCAAGCCAAACGGGCAGTGTGAGCATTTAGACTTCAGACAGTCGTGGAGCAAGACCCGCTAACCACACTCCTTGTACTGTGGTCATTCAGACGTCCTACCCAGAACAGGAGGCCACACGGTGGGTGGACCTCGGTGGTTAGTCCTGGGTGTAGTGACACGTAAGTATCTCTTACTCACAGTCAAGATGCATGAAATGAGAGTTCGGATTCCAGACTCATGTCCAAGGGGTGGTGCTTGTTCAGGGGGCCAGAGAAGGCAGTAAGGAGGGAGGTGGCCCTGCATCAAAAACCCAGTAAACAAGGAGGAGGGCAGCCAAAGCCTGAGGCTGGCTTTGTATGTAGTGGTGGCTTCTCGTGATACAAGGTCTTGGACTTAGAAGGAGCCAGAGAAGGGCCAGCAGCATTGAGCCATTTCTGCTGCAGCATGGCTGCCAGTCTCACCTGGACTTGAAGTGGAGAACATTTTTGGTTTTTTTTCCTTTGTCTGCTGGAATGTCTTACTTTCTGGAGCAGGCATGGTCAGCTATAGAAAGCCTATTCCAACTTTTTTTAAACACCCAGTAGATTTTTTTTAAGTATGCACTAGGAAGCCTTGGTCATATATACTTTCATTAAGCCAGTGCCCAGGTTTTTAGAACAGTAAACTCTGAAAGATCCATTTTGAGCATATTTCTCACATATTGGTGGTGAGCGCATTGTTCTCTGATCTAGATAATTGTGATTATATATTTTCGTAAGAGAAAACAAACCCAACTAAATCTGGTGCTTTGTAAGATCCACGTCTGGTACCATGAAATCCACTTTGACCGTGTCAGGCCAGTGACTCATTATCCCTGCTCATCATGTGTCTCAGTTGGCAAGGCACTAAGGCCCTGCAAAACGGAGACCACATCCACGTGCTCCACTCATCAGAGGCATCTTAATTTGAAGTCCCCTTTGGAAACAACACCAATCTTACACTTTAAAGAAGGTCACAAACAATGAATGTGACTTGATAACTAAGTCCTTAAGTCTTAGAACCATAAAATCTCAGGGTCAAAGGTCAGAATCATAAAGGAAGAGTCTCATAATTACAGTAGCAATCCACAGCTTGTGTCTCCCACAGCGTACCTGCCCTGTGCTCTCTGGCTCGGTTAGAATGCAGGAGTGTACTCCGAGGTGCCCGTTTCAGCCTCAGTCAGTGGCAAACTCCTTTCAGCCGTTTACACAGCCCAGAAGCCATGGGGTCATTATTGGCTCTGGTCTTTCTCTCACCCCTCACGTCCAGGCCAGCAGTAAGTCACCTCAGCTTTGCCTCCAGTACCTCCAGAATCTGCCCCCTTCCTTACCACTCCCAGCACTGACACCTGCATCCAGGCTGCCATCCCCCACCCGACTGCAGGGGCCTCCCGACTGTTCTCTGAGCTTCTGCTGCTGCCCCGCTTCATCGTCTCCCTACACAGCAGAAAGAGTGATTCTTCTAAATCAGAAATTAGGTCTCGTCTCTTTCTCGTTTTTAATAGCTTGTCAGTCTCTCATTCAGAATAAAATCTAAGAAATCTTTAAAGTGGGATTTCTTTCCCTGTTCTTTTCTCTCTGTCTTCTCTGCTAGAAATGCATGGATTGCAGCGAGTTCCGGGGACTAGGGTCTTTTCTCGTTTCCTGGAGCATCTTTACTCGCATGGGAAAAGCAGCTTTTACCACGTGGCTGAGCTCTCCACTATGTAGCAGCTCCGAAGCCCAGCTTCCACGACCTGACCTCAGAGGAGGTCAGACTTCCCTAACTGCCATCCTAGAAAACCCTGCAAGTCTCTGCCCATTCTTTGTAGCTCAGGAAAAGTCTTTCTAGTCCCTGCCCAACACCCCATTTTGAACATTGGACATTGTAGGAGAACTGTGGTATGTGCCAGTTCAGACTGTCTTTCTTCAGCTGGATCTTCAATGCTGCTTAGGAATCCTTTTATTTATTGCTAATGCAGTTGTTTCAAACCTTTATTCTTGCTTCCCGCTTCCAACTTTGCCTTCCGGTCCTCTTTCCCTCAAGACCCGCCATTCCCCCAGGTAACTTTCAGTTTTCCTTCTTGGAAAGCAGAGAGACCAGCCAGCTGGGTCTGCTACAGTCCCCCCTTCAGAGACTCATCGTTTCCCCTGTCTCGATGCAGTGAAACACACTCCTGTTGCAACCTGAGGTTACGCCCTATGTTCTCCGGGTCTTTTAATGGCATCGGCATCCTCTGAACCACCCAGACGCTCAGTCTCTAGCCTGCCACATCCCAGCAGTTTTAAGTGATAGCAGCTCTACCTTTGCAGAGTGTCTCTCATCAATCCTCTCTTCACTGTTAGCACAGTCGCTGTCCCCACCCAAGTACTTGACATCCTCCCCTGGATAGGAGAGACTGTTCATGGCCTCTTCATTCTGTATCCCCAGTGGTGGTAGGTGACTTTCCAGAAGCTGAATCTGGTCCTGTTCCTCAATATCGTCTTACAGCATGACAGTGGGACAGTGGGTTACGATTGTCTACAAAAGTCTAATCTCCAGAGAATGGCAAGCAAAGACCTCCACCAACCCCTCCCCCATTGCGTGACCATCTGCCGCGCGTCCTTCAGCCCCCTCAGCCTCTGCTGTCACCACTGTAGGGTTCGTTTGGCCTAATACGGAATTGCTCCACTTCTGAGACTTCGCATATGCTTTTCCCACTTCCTGGAATGTCCTTCCCTGCATCCCTACTAATATGAATCCTACTTATCCTTGAGACTCGGCTAAAATGCCTCTTCCTCTATGAAACTGTTATTAGTCCTTCATTCATTCACTTAGTAAATACTCATTGAATGTTTGCTCTGTTCAGACACTATACAAGGTATTGAAGATACAGGAATTAAATATGCACTAGAATAGAAACAGTAGTTAATTCCTGATCGTGGATTTTATAGATTTTTTTCTTCTCCTTTTCCCACCTATATTTTTTTAAAGTTTTCTGCAATGAATGGATATTGTCATTGTAGTAAAAGTAAGAATTATTTTGAGATTTTTTTTTCTGATTTTGTTTGTTTGTTTGTTTTAATAAACAGGAGAGAGATACTGGAGTGTTTTTGTAGGCTCCATGGGAAGGCGGATAGGAGATGTTGAAGATGAGGAAGGAGGGAACAGATTTTTGGAACCGGGTCACGAAAGAAGTGGGAAGTTGAGGACCCAAACCCCAGGTGGGAGATTAGCTCTCACCAGGAGGATGAGGACCACAGACTCTCCCAGCCTGGAGAGAGTACAGCATGGGGTCCCTGCTGAAATCTGGGAAGGGGGCAGGGTGGCCTTTCTGAGAAAATGCTCAGATGGGAGGAACCCTGCCCTTCCTGTCAGAACCCATCTTCCCATCTCCCACCCCTGCAGCACCTGTTGTCTGCACTTCAGCACCATATGTGCACAGATCTGTCGTCCTACTGGACCTTAACATCCTTGTAGCAGAGCCCACTTTTAATTTTTAAAAAAAATTTTTTTAAAGTTTTGGTTGCATTGGGTCTTCGTTGCTCTGAGTGGGCTTCCTCTAGTTGCGGCGAGCGGGGGCCACTCTTCTTTGCGGTGCACGGGCTTCTCATTGCGGTGGCTTCTCTTGTTGCGGAGCACGGGCTCTAGGCACACAGGCTTCAGGAGTTGCGGCACACAGGCTCAGTAGTTGTGGCACGTGGGCCCTAGAGCACACAGGCTTCAGTAGTTGTGGCACGTGGGCTCAGTAGTTGTGGCTCACGGGGTTTTGGGGGGAAGGCTTAGTAGTTGTGGCACACAGGCTTAGTTGCTCCGCGGCATGTGGGATCTTCCCGGACCAGGGCTTGAACCCATGTCCCCTGCATTGGCAGGTGGGTTCTTAACCACTGCACGACCAGGGAAGCCCGCATTCTTAATTTTTTTAATCTCCTCCCTCCCCTCCCCCACAGCACAGTGTCATGTACCCCTAAAATGCTCAAAAATGACTTCATAAAATGAATCGCACATCCATTTTCACAGTTGTTTAGCCTGCTGTATCACCATGGTGTTCCCTTGGTAAGGCATTTTTATCGCAGCAGCCATCTCAGCACCCCTGAGCTATATCCTGGGATCGAGGAAGGCCTCGCACAGCTTCCGCCAGGAAAGGCACGCTGCTGCTTCTGCGTGATGGGCCGTCCACAGAATGTCTCCCCCTCTGCCTTCCCTGCTCACCTTGCCGCTGCCACACCAGCTGCCACCTATGGAAATGCTATGAAACTTGAAAAATGAAACGGTGTGCTCCTCCTGGGTCATCTTGGTGTCTGCAGCAAACCCACAGAGCCGAGGCGCATGTGTAGGACGTGTGACTGGGGGCTGCAGCTCATGGTAAAGAAACAGAGTGCTGGGCTTTGTGTTTCATTCTCGGACATTGCAGCGGTAATCTTCCCCGGGCCGCTCCCAGTGAGAGACAATAGCTTCAAAGGCTGACTCCGAAAATAATAGAAAAGTTCCCAGAATATTCATCTTTAGTCCTTAGCGGGGCAGAATTGTTTTATTTCAGGCCTGTAGAGACAGCCTGGGACCAGAGGAGCCTTTCGAAGAACTCCCCTGTGTACTTTGTGTCCTGGTTTGCTAGTGAAGGTACGGGGCAATTAGAGGCTTATGTAAGGTCACTTCAAGGTAACAGCAGACTAAATCCTGAGCACAGATTTTGCTGTGAATCCTTGAGGTTAAAATAAGAATATTTTCAAGAAATTCAAAACAAAACAAGACACTGTTTTTAAGACTGTTGTGCAAAGAGCGAAAAATTATGTTTAATCACCTTTTCTCCTGCATTTTGATGTTACTAATCGTGGATTTGACTTAACTGTAAGGACTTGGGCTCTGAGGTTAATAAACAACGTAACACGTCGCTGTGCTGCATGTCTTTAAAAGAAGGATGGGGGCTTCCCTGGTGGCGCAGTGGTTGAGAGTCCGCCTGCCAATGCAGGGCACACGGGTTCGTGCCCCGGTCCGGGAAGATCCCATATGCCGCGGAGCGGCTGGGCCCGTGAGCCATGGCCGCTGAGCCTGCGCGTCCGGAGCCTGTGCTCCGCAACGGGAGGGGCCACAACAGTGAGAGGCCCGCGTACCGCAAAAAAAAAAAAAAAAAAAAAAAAGAAGGATGGACCTCTTTTTTTGAGAGATGGCTTAGGTTGGTCCTTTTGAAAGGCTGGAGCTGAATTAACCTCACAGGCTTTAGAAGTCTGTGATTTTGTGTTTCCTGGGTCAGTCTGAACGCAATCCTGAGAAGCTTCCTCCATTGCTCTCCTACGCTTTCCTCCCTCTCCTCCCTCTCCTCCACCTCCAGCTTCCTTCCCACAGCCCTTAGGCCTCCCATCCAGTCCACCACCTTTAAAGCTTCCTCCCGCCCCTCCCCACCGGCTCGCTCGCAACTGTCTGCAGTAAAGGGAACACTGTTCAAAGACCGCTCAGGCGTGGACCCTCATCCTCTGTCACAGGAAAGGAATTCTTGTCTCCTAACCACTTCCCGGCCTTCAGGCTTTTCTGCCATTTCCTAGGTTTGCAAGGCAGACACTTGAGGAAGTCTCCTTGTTTCCTTCTTGTTAGGCTTAGAAGTGTAGACAGCTACCTCCAGGGCAAGATGGTGTAGGGGAGCAAATTTGCCACTCCAAAATGTCTCTTTGACATGCGGATTATTTTGAGCTGAAAACAATCAAGACCCAAAAGCCTCAGGAAGAAACTTTCACTTTACCCTAACTGTCTAAAGAACGTAGGTAGAGGACCTGTTTCCCGAAGGGAAGGAGTTGTCACCATAGATAACTATAGGATGAACTTGGTATGGTAGACAGGGAGGAACCTCACAGAATCTGTTTTGTTAAAATTCTCCTCTGTGTCCCATTGTCTCTGCCAGGCCCGGCAAACATTTGTTTACCAAACATTTGCTTTTCCATCTTCACGTGAATTTCCTTCCTCTGCTTCTAAATCCTAAACTACCCCCAACATCCTCTTTTGTCTTTAGTTGAAGGTGGTATTTAAGGTGAGGTTTCAGCCATTTTAGTGGGTTACTCAGCTTTCTTGAGTCTCTTCCACGTATACCATGTTATTAAACTTCTGTTTGATTTTCTCCTATTAATCTGTCTCATGAGAGTGTAATTCTTGGACCAGCCAGAAGAACCTAGAAGGGTAGAGGAAAATTTCCTCCTCTCTGACGATAGGAATGGGCCGGATTATAGTGTGAGGGACAACAGACTAGGCTGGTGGCAAGTCATCTGAAACAGTAGAAGAGAACACAGTTGACTCTATACAAATAAATCCTCCAGGAAATTCTAGCACATAAATAACCTGCCTTATAACTAAAACTGGCAAACACGTGGCCCTCTGCCGCCCATGCTCCCTCCTCAGCTCCCCTTGGCACTGGTCACTAGTCGGACTGTTACCTGAAAACTGGGTTCGCCTGTTGGTGGGTGTTGAGCCAAAAGACACAACCAAGCCAAAGAGCGAGAGAAGGAAGGATTGATTACTGGCAGCAAGTAAGGAGAACACCAAGGATCTTTCCCAAAGCAGTGTCCCGCCGAGGAGCAAAATTGGGGAAGTTTTAAGCTAAGGATGCATTCATACTCCTGAAAAGGCTTCAGCAAAGGAGGGTGGAGGGTTCAGCATAGAATTGGGGCAGAGGTTGACGGAGTCCAGGTTGTAGTTGATTGAAATCACGAGGATCAGAAAAAGTCAACGTCATCATTCGTAGGTTCCAGTTAATCTGATAGATGAGCACTCAAGGGGGGTTTGAATTTTGCAAAACAGCTCAGAAATGTGCTTCAGGCTAATCTTTACCGTTGAAACAGAACTAGGAGTCTTTATAACTGACATATTATCTCCGATATGGTTAAGTTAGCTCCCTGGCCTGGTAACAGCGGTTTCTTTTTACCTTCTTTCATTCCCTTAAATTCAGCGACTGAGACCTATTCTTCTGCAAGGGCAAGCATTGTGGCCAGGCTCAGATCACACAATGACTGAGGCCTTAGATGGTTTCTCTTATTTAAGAGAGTTCCGTCTGGTTCTCTTACTCTGGGGACCCCCTATCCTGTCTGCTTACATAGCCCCCTGCCTTGAGATATTTCACTCTTCTCTCTTGAGGGGTACAGGGCTGAGGGTGGGCGTTGTAGTCTCCCTGGTTAGAGGAGTGAAACTCTCTTGTTGCCAGAGCTAGAGAAGTTTTGGGGTCCGCCGGAGTAGTGTCTGCACCTCTCACTTGCATAGCATTATTCTAGCAGGTGTCGGAGAAGTACAGCAGGAGAGACAGTTAACAGCAATTTTGCAACATCATTAGCAGAGACTTGATCCAAGAGCCCCCTGAACCAAACCATTTTCCCTAAACTGGGAAGAGGATCATTCAGAGAAGAGATTTAATTTTTTTTCATATGCGTCATGAGGTGAGTCACATTAGAAGACTCATCAGGTATAAAAACCAGCATTCAGCATGTCTTATAGCATAAGTTCTTCCTTGAGCAGCTGTTAAAATATCAAAGGCCACGCAGTTCTGTAGGACCGCTTTTTTCATCATAGAAACTTCAGAGTGATATTTGTCATAAGTAGTTATGCTCTGTGACAGTTTCACTGGAGAATTTCCTTTAGTTTTGTTGCACATGAGCTAGTTAAGCTAGTTAAGAGTCTTTGATAAGGCTGCTGGGAATCTAAGAGTTTTCAGTTTTTAGAGGAATCAGGTAGAGAGAAAAAAATGTCTCAATCCTACCCACAAAGGTATAATTTACAAAGTTGTTGTAGGTTATAATTAGCTTAAGGGGAAAGGTTTCCTTGTATCTGGAAAACACAGATTAAAAGCCAGCACTATTTCTTTGGGAAAGATCCCCAGTGTTCTCCTTCCTTTTGCTGCAAGTAATAAATCCTTCCTTCCCCCGCTCTTCGGCTTGGTTGTGTCTTTTGGCTTGACACCCACCAAGAGGCGAACCCAGTTTTCGGGTAACAGGCCCAGTCCGGCCACAGTAGGAGAGGACACAGCGAGGTCTAAATGAAGCGTGTTGCTGACAGTGCTTCCGTCTTGTTACTTACTCTTTGATCCTACCACGGTCCCCCCTGTTCTTCTTTAAGAGGTGACCTGTGCTTCGCTCTTTCACCGTAGGCCTGGTGCAAGGAGCAGGCCCAGCAGAGGAGACCCCTGCTCGCTCCTCACCGCCGCTGCCTCTGCTCCCTGCATGACGTCACCAGCACCCTCCCATCACAGACATGTTGCCATCAGCCTCTCCGAGCTGTCTTCGAGCCCTGCCTCTTTCTGCCCAGTTTCTTTTCGGACACATTCCTCTTGGTACCTTTGCCTTTTTTCACCACTGGGCCTCCCCACCCTGGGGTGGTTGCCTCGTGTCCACAGCTAAGAAGCGGCAGAAATCCGTGCGCCCCGACCCTGGCCAACTCAACAGCCTGGTTTTGTTCCAGACAGGAAAATGTTTCTTTCTTCCTATTACGTTTTCCATTTGTTTGTTTATGTGTGTGTTTTTATTGAATTATAGTTGATTTACAATGTTGTGTTAGTTTCTGGTGTACAGCAAAGTGGTTCAGCTGTATATATGTATATGTGTATATATATATAGCTGAAAAACAATATATATATATTCTTTTTCATCACAGGTTATTATAAGATATTGAAGATAGTTTCCTGTGCTATACACTAGGACTTGTTATTTATCTGTTTTATGTATAGTAGTGTGTATCTGCTAATCCCAAACTACTAATTTTTTTTTTTTTTTTTTTTTTTTGCGGTACGCGGGCCTCTCACTGTTGTGGCCTCTCCTGTTGCGGAGCACAGGCTCCGGACGCGCAGGCTCAGCGGCCATGGCTCATGGGCCCAGCCGCTCTGCGGCATGTGGGATCTTCCTGGACCGGGTCACGAACCCGCGTCCCCTGCATCGGCAGGCAGACTCTCAACCACTGCGCCACCAGGGAAGCCCCCAAACTTCTAATTTATCCCTCCCCCCTTTCCCCTTTGGTAACCACAAGTTTGTTTTCTATGTCTGTGAGTCTGTTTCTGTTTTGTAAATAAGTTCATTTTCCTCATATGTTTTTTTGAACCAAATATTTTACGTACAGAAGCCCAGAGATGTTACAGAAGTGATTTTGCATCTAATTACTTAAAATTACAAATTAACCCGATTAGCAGTTTTTCGAACCAAATATTTCTTAATGAGACACTGGCATATTTTTTAGAAGATAAATTTTTAAATACATTTGAATGAAAATTAACTGTTTTCAAAGGATATGGTTTTCTCACAACTTTGTATCTATAAAATATAGAAAGTTGATATTATTTTGTTTACTTCACTATCTATTTCGTGACCTTCGGCTGAAATATAATAAAAATAACACTAGATTTTGAGTCTGAGCTGATCCTGGCTGTCACTTAGGAGTTTGTATGACTTTTCACAAATCCCCAACCTTTTCTCTCAGCGTAAAATGCGCTGAGTAATGCCCTCCTCCCAGATGTGTTGGAGAGATTTTAAAGGGTCGTAGGTATGAGAGTCTGCCACCGAGCAGGGCCAGGTGCTTTGCAGTGTTGAGCCACTTCCTGTCCTACCTGCTACCGGAAAGTAGGTCTTGAGGTAGACAGTATTTGCTCGTTTCTAACCAGGTTTTTTTCCAGCCAGATGCCTTCCGTCGGTATTGGCAACATATTTAATCTGACGTTCCACGTAAGAGCGTCCTAGAGTATACGCAGGAAACTTGCCGCCTGCAGAAAGGGAGTGACCCAAATCCTGTGATTAAATGAAGGGAAGAGGAAGGACATGATTCTTCTTTGAAGGGTCCTGTTTATGAAGCTCCTCATGGCTTTTTTACTTTTTCCATGAAAAACTCTTTGTCCTTTTGTCTTCTGCCACTGGCCCTGGTTACGAACGGGGCGTTGATGTGAATCTAGTTTCCAAATTGGAAATTAATGAGGTGTTCCATCCAGAGAGGCCTTCCTCCTGTACTGTAAGGCACGCTGCCCCCAGAAACCAACACCCCCCCCGCCTGGCCCCGTTTGGGTCTCAGCTTTCCTGTTGCCCTTCTCTGGATAAGGCTGCGATGGGCATCCTTGCTGCCTCCCCACAGTGTGGTTTCTTGGCCTAAGAATCTTTTTAGTCCGTGTATCAGGTATGATTCCCAGAATCACTGGATTGTTTTGAAGCAGGATAGGTTCTGCTGCCCGACTGTCACTGGGCCAGGAAATTCTTGTTGGCGCTTCAGAGCTTCCACTTCAGCCCTTTGTATGTTCCAAAAGAAGGTACAGGGCTTCCCTAGTGGCGCAGTGGTTGGGAGTCCGCCTGCCAATGCAGGGGACACGGGTTTGAGTCCTAGTCTGGGAGGATCCCACATGCCGCGGAGCACCTGGGCCCGTGCGCCACAACTACTGAGCCTGCGCTCTAGAGCCCGTGAGCCACAACTACTGAGCCCGCATGCCACAACTACTGAAGCCTTTGCGCCCTAGAGTCCATGCTCCGCAGCAAGAGAGGCCATCACAATGAGAGGCCTGCGCACTGCAACAAAGAGTGGACCCCGTTCACCTCGACTAGAGAAAGTCTGCGCGCAGCAACAAAGACCCAACACTGCCAAAAATAAATTAATTAAAAAAAAAAAAGAAGGTACAGATTTTGTGGAATGCAGGCATTAAGGGAGGGGAGGCTCAAGTAAGGTGAAAGAGCTGTGGGGAGCTTCTCATCAACGCGGAGTCTCAGATTTGCTGGTGTTCGTGGGTGCTGTCGTTGACTGATAAGGAAACAAGCTGAAGGAGCAGCGGTGCCCGTTAGCAAAAAAAAGAGTAGCTCAAACTGACTGAGATAGTGCAGCCATTCTGTATTGCTAGCAAGTTTTTTTTTGTGGGGGGGGGGGGGTTTGGTTGTTTTTTTATTGTGGTACGCGGGCCTCTCACTGTTGTGGCCTCTCCCGTTGTGGAGCACAGGCTCCGGACGCGCAGGCTCAGCGGCCATGGCTCACGGGCCCAGCTGCTCCGCGGCATATGGGATCCTCCCGGACCGGGGCACGAACCCGTGTCCCCTGCATCAGCAGGCGGACTCTCAACCACTGCGCCACCAGGGAAGTCCCACTGCTAGCAAGTTTTGATGAGGAGTGCGAGACTTCTGATTTTGTCAAGTTACAGTTAATACATTTTAAGAACCCCTCAGGATGAAAAGTGGCCCCTGGTCAGGGCTCAGCCCTATAAATGAGGGTTCAGAGGGAGCAACAAAGCTGTTTAGAGCCGGATCCGTGGACTTCAGGGTGGCAGGGTGTCTAGGAACCTCCTGGAACTTACTGCAAAATTTTGTTTGTAAATACTTCAGGGGAGAGGGCCTGGAGCTTTCACTAGCTTTTTAAAGCAGTTCTTGACCCAGCAGTTTGCATGAAAATGGATGCCCAGTCAGGGTGGTCCGAGTCTCCCTGCCTGTGTGCGGTGGTTACCCTGTGTGAGTGTGCAGGGCTTACCTGTGTCTTCTAGGAAAAGAGGACACAGACCCCAAGAGGCCAGATACCCTATGAGCCGGATGCCTGAGGGAGTGTGTGAAAAAGGAATGGAATCGAACAGAAAGGAACATTTTCCCAAGCTAAAGATGTGGACACAGAAGGAGGAGGATTGACTGACCGGGATTGGAATGAAATGGAGAAAAGCAAACAAGCTGACTCTCCAGGGGGTAGACTTTGCGACCACAAGAATGAATAGGTCGTGGCCCTGTCATCCTAGTGGAGGTTGGAGCAGCTCCATTAGTGGGGAGTTTTCAGGAAATGTGGGTGTGATGGAAGGACAAGCATGGCTGACCTTGAAAGGGGCTCTTCTGGAGGCCTGCACGCACTACTTCCCCACAGGACTGTTGGGCAGTCCCTGGAATTGCCTCTACCATTTCTCTCGCATTCAGCACACAGACACCTCCTGAGAGCCAAATTCAGGACCCGCTTGCCACAGCAGAAGAGTCATGAGCACAGTATTTGAATTGCTTGTATTTTGAGATAGGAGTAGCTCTTGGAATAATCCAGAAAGTATAGTTTGAGGGTTTTTTTTTTAAAGAAAGAAAGTCTGATATTACAGATTCAAGACTCTTCATAATAAGGCTATTTGCACTGAACTAAAGAAAAATGTCAGTGGTCGCTACCATTCTCTTCCTGTGCTTCATGGCTGCCATTTCAAGAGTACTGGTTCTTCCTTCATTGGAAGGAGAGGGTATCAGAGGGGTCTCTCTAGCTATCCAGGGTAGGAGCTGTGTCCCCTAGAGGTTTGTGGTGTGGACAGCTGTGGGCTGGGCTCTCCCGTTCCCCACTGGAAACACCTGTGGACCTTTCAGATGGTCTTTTTCAGGAAGTCTTGTCTCTGAAGTTGTGGCCACAGTGGTTTACTTGATGAAAAGGTGTTTGCAAGCCCAGGGAGAAAGTTTCTGTGGCCGATTGGAGTTCCCTGCCTTCTCCCAAGCGCACTCTGCCCCTCAGCACATCTGGCTTTTCCCTACTTGTGAATCACATTTCCCACAGCATTTATCTCTGACCTTCTCCGCTGTCTTCATGCCCTTGAACCCCACCCAGCCCCCTTCACTCTTTGTCCTACACTTTTCCAGAGATCGGGGCCATCCACTGTGAGTGCTCTCACCTTCTCTCTTCTTCCCCTCGAGATCTCCTCCCCCGTCCCCTCCCCTTTTCTTCCTGCCCTCTCCAGGCCACTTTTCCTCTCTCCTGGATGGGTCGCCTTGGCACCACTTGGCACTACTCCCTTTGCTCTCTCGCATCGCATCTTCTTTTTGTACTGGCTTCTTCCCCTGCCTGCAAACACGGCACAGGCCTCTGTCCTGCCTGCTCAACAACATCCCTGTCCTACCGTCCTTCTGGAAGCGGTCACCCACACTCATTGCATTGCCTCTACTGCTGGACATTCACCTATCCTTTTTTTGAAAAAAAAAACAAGTTTATTTATTTATTTATTTATTGGCTGTGTTGGGTTTCCATTGCTGTGAGTGGGCTTTCTCTAGTTGCGGCGAGCGGGGGCTACTCTTCATTGCAGTGCGCAGGCTTCTCATCGCAGTGGCTTCTCTTGGTGCAGAGCATGGGCTCTAGGCACACGGGCTTCAGTAGTTGTGGCTCGCGGGCTCTAGGGCGCAGGCTCAGAAGTCATGGCGCACGAGCTTAGTTGCTCCGCGGCATGTGGGATCTTCCCAGACCAGGGCTCGAACCCGTGTCCCCTGCATTGGCAGCAGATTCCCAACCACCGTGCCACCAGGGAAGTCCCTCACCCATCCTTAACCCAGAGCTTCCCAAACTTTTTCCCATCGTAACACGCGCAGAAGATGTTGCTGTTTGAGTGGCACGTGGCATGTGTGTACCAGGCTGAGGAAAGGCAGGGCTCTGGTTGCCCTGAGGACGAGAAGCGCTGTGGCAGCATCCCTGTAATCCATTCCCAGCACATGCCTGAGATCTTTGCAATTCGACCCTGTCCACCGCCCCTCGCCATACTTTTCCCCCTAAAATAGCCTTCCTAAAGACCACCAGTAACTGAATCCTAAATGCAAAGACCTTTTCTTTGTTTCCGTCTTCGTTGACATCCAAGTGGCATTTGACATACACTAGTGGTTGAGCGCTCAGACTCTGGGGCGGGCCTGCCTGCGTTCAGTTCCTGGCTTTGCCGTTCTCTAGTGGTATGACCTTGGGCAGCTTATTTAATGTGTCTCTGCCTTGCTTTCCTCATTTGCAGAATGAGGATAATAAAATACCTACCTCCTAGGGTTGCTGTGTGAGTTAAATAGTTGCCGTACGGAAAGTGTGTAAGCGGTGCCTCTCTCGTCAGAAGTGCCGGGAGTGTCTGCTGTAGCTTTTGAGTCCCCCTTCTCTGAGGCCCTTTCTCCTGTTTCTCCTAATATTGGACGCTCCCAGTCTTTCTCCTGGCTCTTTGAACTCCCTTGGTTTTTGTTTGTTTCCATTCTCCAGTTTCTCTTTTGGCTCCCCAAAATGGAGGAGGGCGTAGAGAATGCAGCCTCGACTCTCCTACTTACCTTCTTCCCTTCTTGGACCCTCTGGTCGATGATGCCAGCTCCCACCTTCAGCCCAGTCATTGCCCCAGGCCCCGAGTGCCTGCTGCAGATCGCCCTGTGGATCTCCTCCCTGCACCTCAGACCCAGGAGTCCGCAAAATATTTGAATGTTTTATTTTTGTTTTAAAAGTAATAAATGTTCATTATAGAGAATACAGACACATTGAAAGGATTAAACATCTTTAATCCCACCACTCAGCAAGCACCACTGCTGAAAGGCTCTCAAGCTGGGCTGCATTTCCCCCAGGGAACATTTAGCAATGTCTGAAGACATTTTTGGTTTTCATCTCGGGGTTTGGGGGAGGTGCTACCGGCATTTAGTGGGTAGAGTCCAAGGATGCCACTGAGCGTTTTACAGAGCACAAGAGAGAATTAGCCCAATAGTGCCAGGGCTGAGAAACCCTGTTCTGG